>NC_139516.1:133849258-134164258 GCF_947247035.1 Vipera ursinii | reverse complement strand
ATTCGAACCCGGGCTGATTATATATATCAGGCAGTGTTTTAACCTCCTGAGCCACGGGTTCCTTCTCTCTTATATTAGCTGGAAGGCAAGGCAAATGTATGTTTAAGTATTTGTCAAGGTTTTTTTGAATGGACCTTGCTAATTAACTCTTTCATTCCTGTTTTGGCCCGGCTCAGGGCTTATCCACAGGAACTAGTCAACTTATGACAGCTCATTATTTGTGCAAATTATTCAAATTGCTAATAAAGAATTTGGGAGGCTAAGATGATCATTTCGAACTATTTATGTTCTCATCAGTTAGTCATACCCTTTATCTGAGATTCGAACCCGGGCTGATTATATATATCAGGCAGTGTTTTAACCTCCTGAGCCACGGGTTCCTTCTCTCTTATATTAGCTGGAAGGCAAGGCAAATGTATGTTTAAGTATTTGTCAAGGTTTTTTTGAATGGACCTTGCTAAGAGTTAATTAGCAAGAGTTAATTAGCAAGGTCCATTCAAAAAAACCTTGACAAATACTTAAACATACATAGTATATATTGTATATACTGTATATACTGTATATACTGTATATATATGCTTAATTTCCTCTGCCTTTCTCATTTCTTCCCTTTGTTTCCTTCCTCCACCTTATTTATCCTTCTTGGCATTTAGATTGTTTACTTCTGTTGTTTTTTTCTGTTTGTGAAACTCATGTACCGGTACATTAATTGAACTGTACAAATAAATAACTATAAAATAACTATAATTAGAATTGAATATTACTAGCTCCTAAATAAGCCAAATGGAATCAAATATTAAGAGACATGAATGGGAGAGATAAGAAGAGGAAGTCAAATTAGACTAGACTAGACTAGACTAGACTAGACTAGAACAGAACAGAACAGAACAGAACAGAATACTTTATTATCTAAGGGTGATTAGTTACACAGGAATTTGTCTCCTGTGCATAAGCATAAGCTCTCGCTGTACATGCAAAACAACAAAATAATCATAATCATAATATCAAAGTAATAATAATCATAATAATGATGCCAATAAGAGAAGGTAGTGGGATAGATGAGAAGGATAAAAGTAATATTACATGGGTAAATATACTTAGACTTGAGGTAGTACTGTGGGAATTAGGTGTTTAGCAAAGTGATGGCACAAAGGGGAAAAAAATCCTTTACAATACTTTGTGCCCATTAAAGAGCTGTGAAAACACAACTTAGTAATACAAATGATGACACAAGAAATAAAAGATGAAATAATGTTACTAGCAAGCATTAACTAACAGTCAAAAGTTATATTTGAAAGAAGTGCTGGCTGGATCTAAAGTTCACTCTTTCCATCTTCCTGTAAACATTCTAAGTGCACAACCTCATTATTGTATTATCTGCATTTTCTGCCTTGGCATTTTTAATAGCCATGAACTTTTGACATATTTCCATTATGATTATTTTCAATTACAGGATGGCAAGTCATAAACAATGGTATGTTGTAATTATTTGTTCTATTGATTTTCCTGTAAATAGGTTCGTGATTGTGCATCTATCTTCACTGTTTCCTTTGTGCTGTCTTCTGAATCTCTTGGGTGAGAAAAATAAATGTCATTTTTAGCTGTTCAAAAACCAAACCAAGAAAGTTGAATCCAAAAAGTTATAAGTGTCATAGTGTTTCATTTTAAAAGAGAAATATCCAGCACTCAGATGATCCTTTTATTTCTTTGTTCCTCACCTGTGTATCTTTCTCTAAACCATAGTTCTCTTTCTCATCTCTGTATACGTGTACCTATACCAGTATCCACGGATAGCTGCATAATGGCTCACTGCCAAATCAAGGTAGAAGTGTTGAATCCCTAAGCACTGTGTTCATTATGAAGCTCTTTAACTTTGAATTACCCCCCCCCATCCTTCCAGTCATTCTTTCACCATAGTATCTGATTTACAAATGAAAAGATGAAACCCAGTACAAGAATGTCTACCACAACAATAAGGAAGCTTTTTTTAAAAATAAATGAACTGAAAATGCAATGCCATTTATTTGAATGCAGATAGGAACAAAAAATATCCCTATCCTTCTTTTGAAACCATCCTCTGCCTTTCCTTTTTTAATTCTTCCCTAGACATCAAATGCAAATGCACTCAGCAGAAAATCTTGCACTATTTGTTGGAATTTAGAGAAATCAAAATCCTTTTCATTTTTGAGACTTAACTTGTGAAATAATTTATTTTGGAAACCAGGTTAGTTCCAACAGGGTAGCTTGGCCTTCACTCCCAAATTGCTTCTAGCTCAGCTTGTATCCTGATGTTCAATATAAACAGGGAACAAGTCCCACAGTACACACTGACTCACATTGATGATTTTTCCTGGTTGGGTAATGAAATGCCTGACAGCAAACAGCCAATCTCAGAAAGCATCAAGGACTCCACTGTTCAACCCTGAGATACAAATATTCTCTTCTATTGAAAGTTATCCAATTGGATTGTATCCTAAAGATGCCAGAAGCTGAAATCTTACTATGTGGTTTGCCTTTAAATCATGCATAACCTTTTAGAGGTGGCACTGAAATTATCCCACTATACATACATGCATTAAAAACATACATATTGCTGTTGCAATGTAGAAACTCCAGTGGTAGTTAGTAATTGTAGCACTTTACGATAGCTTTCTAATTACAGACCTTTATTTTTATTTATCTGTTCTTTAATCTCTTTCAGGCTATCCAGCTTTATGGGGGTATTCACTGCTTTAGTATAACCTCTGTTATTTTCGCTATTTTGTGCTTTTGATTTAGGAATAATTTCTATATGCTTCTGTCACAATTTGTATCTGCAAGTAGCATGTTCATGTTATGTTGCCTGGATACTTTCTCTGAAAGTCATGCTTTTGTCTTTTTTCTTTTCTTATGCTAGTGCTATCCCCTTTTTGCTTGAAGCATATCACTAGGTCATCAATAAAGATTGGTATCTTTAAAATTACCTCCTCTGTCAATTCTAACAATGAATGGCATGTTTTTTAACTGATGGTTTGCAATTGCCATGCAGTTATAAACCCTGTCCTTATTTTACATGAAAAAGGCAATAGCAAATCTCAAAAAGCCTCTATGAAGGTCACATTGTATCTGTTGCCACCAGATATTGTGACTTTCAAAGGATCATAAGCACTGCTATCTAAGGTCCAGAGATTTTACAGCTCTAATCTCCCTTGGCTTGGGAAGAGTCATCTTTGTGGCTTAATCTAAATGTAGATCATGGCTCAAAGTTGTTTTACGTCTTTTGGGTAACTCTGATCAGAGTCTTTGTGCTACCAGTAAATTAAATTTATCTGCACTGTTTACCTTTTGCCGCTCTGTACATAAGTGGTACAAGTGATTATCTATGATTGTCCTGACCATAATTTATCTCCTTTCCTGACTTCATATTCATCATCTTGAAACTCAAAAACAAGAAAGAGTATTACAACCATATGAAACAAGAAAGTATATTACAACCATCAACCAAAGCCATTCAAAATATCTTAAGTAAATCATAAGATCTAGTAGCCCAAGGGGAAAATATATATTATTCTCTCACTGGCAACCTATTTATGCACCTGAGGGAATATTGAGCTGTTTCTATATGATCAATATCCCAATTACCAAAACACAAAAGAAGAAAAGAAAATCAACAAGTTCCACAGAAGAGTTTTGTTGTCTTCTTCAATGAGAACAGAATAACCATAGAGAAACAGAGCTAAGGCGGTAATGATAAGGTAGTGGGCCTGCTGGAGTTCTGCAGTCTATAGCTTCTCTCAGGCTCCTTCTCCACATCACATAAAACATTGTATAGGAGATTTTGTTGTGTTTTCCATAAGGAAGTACCACTTTCCTGCTGGATCACCTTCAACCAGCTTTAGTTTGCCTCAGCAGCAGGCTGGCAATGAGATGGATTCTTCACTGGAGGTATGTCCTCTATGAAAGTTAAGTAGGCTGACTAGCAGCCAGGGTGGTAAATCTGTGTAGGCAAGAAATTTATCTGAATTATTCTGCATTACTTTATCTTTGTGGTGGAATTCATCCAGAAGTCTTCTGTCATTCAGAAGTCTCTCCGGAACTACAGTTGCTGGCCTTGTTTCCATGACATTTATGAGGAAGCAGTATGATTCTGGGAGGTTACAAGGACTGGTGCCATGACATAGTTGTTACATCTTCCTCAGTGTCACATACCTTTGTCACTTATTCTACTTTAGCATTTACATTGTCAGGCATTTGTTTTCCTTTGCCAGATTACTTTTGGTATAATTTCCTTAGAAGAAAGAGTTTGGCATTTACATTAGTTATTTCCTGCAGTCTTTGAACTGCACACCACATGCTACTGGCTCAGAGTTTCATACCTCATGTGGTTTAACTGGTGATCTTCCACTAAATAGTTATTGTGGCTTTGCTTGCCTAACCTTCTTCTTCCAAGCCCTGGAGTGTCTGTTGGCTTGCAATAGCTGTAACATCCCACAGTTTATTTTGGAAAGGAATATTTCTACTTGGAATTTTCAGAGCTAGTTATTCAGAGTATTCAGGTGATCACCAGAAACCTGGATTCATTTGCTGGCCATGTTTAACTACACCATTCCTGTTGGAAGCTCTCTCTGGCACAAGCATTTTCTATCCATTGGCTTCCTTCTGAGATTCTTTTAGGTTTCTAACTAGTGGTGTGTGGTTGGACAACTGGAACCTATAACCAGTTGTAAAGTGTGTTCCACTGTTCCACCCTGTACTGTTAAGAGCCAGGCTCAAAACACACCTGCTTACCAATTTATAGGCAGACTGTGAACACAGGAAGCAGAAAAATAAACTAAGTTTTCCATAGTTGACCTCCCTCCCCCATTCATAGTAGAATAGCATCATCTAATGGCCTCACTAGCTTTGGGGCATTTCTCAAAACTCTTAAATATTCATATGCTCCATTCTGCTATAGAACTGCAACATATTCCCTTTCCAGATGTCACAGCTTGAGAACCAGTGGTGGGATTCAGCCAGTTTGCACCAGTTCAGTAGAACTGGTAGCTAATTATTTGTTACCCGAGTCCAGAATGGACTTCTGGAAGCGACATCCACACAAAGAACCAGTTGTTCACATATTTGAATCCCACCACTATTGAGAACCCAAATAGCCACCAAGATTGGAGGGAAAATAGAAGAAGGAATATCTTTTGTCATATTTTCATCTCTCAATGAGATAGCTTTGGAATGCCTGCCTTAATGTTTAATATTTTTTCAACTTGTATATTTATTAAACTTATATATCATTCAACTAACAGCGACTCTACATTTCTCTGTTTAATTACAGCAGAAGGGAACTGAGGCATTTAATAACATATAATAGAAGCTAGATTTCTACATTTTCACCAATCCAGGAGTCATCAAAATAGCCAGTAGCCATCATTATTAAAGTTGGGCTGCAGTGAATGCTTGATGACTGATGCTGTTTTTCTCTTTTTATTTGTTAAATGAAATAGTCTACAGTATTAGGTAATAAAGGTGGAAGAAAGGTCTAAAGTATACAGCACTGTAAATAAAACAAAAATAATTTAGTTGGAGGCATATGATTTTCAGCAAAAAGAAAATGTCACTGTTAGAAATAATGGCTTTTATAATAGTGAGCAAGAAAGAAGTTTTTTATATGTGTGCTCAGGCAACAAAAATATATATTTGGAAACAGATAGTCATAGCATTTTTACACACTTGATCAATAACTTGCATTTTTTTTAAAATTTAGAATTTAAATTTCTGAGGTAGGTAAAATGAGGACCCAGATTGTTGGAGGCAATAAGCTGACTTTGTAATAATGCCACTTGGGGGGGGGGCGAAAGCCCTAATAAGCAGGCATATACATAGAATGAAGGCTATTGCTAAGCACATTTGATTTGTGCTTAGATTGTAAGCCACCCTGAGTCTTCGGAGAAGGGTGGGATATAAATGGGATTAAAATAAAATTTATATATATATATATATATTTGTGTAAATTACTAACAAAGAATTAAAGGGAAACTGAGATTCTTTGTTAGTAATTTACACAAATATATGAATTGTCCGGTGTGACTACTGCCTGTTCGATAGCCTTCAAGATAGGCTGAAAACAGGAAATAAAGATTTGCCCCATGTTTGGGGCCTAGCAAGGTAATCTAAATAGTTAACATTTGATATATATATATATATATATATATATATATATATATATATATATATATATATATATATATGTGTGTGTGTGTGTGTGTGTGTGTGTGTGTGTGTGTGTGTGTATCAATGAACTAAAGAAAAGTTTTTAAATGCCCCAATGCAACAGGTTTTTTAATATTTGTATTTATATTTAATATTTATAATTTGTGCTTCTCAGAAAAGGTACAATCTTCAAAGAAGCTGAAGATCAATGAATGGAAAAAGTAAGAGGGAAAAAAATTGCCAAATTAAAGAGTAATTTGCATAACTAGTTCTTAAGATTTCTTTTAAAATTATGTTTATAGAGTGCATTAAATAGTTTTTTTTAATATAAATTCACAAAAGATCTCACACTGGGTCAACTCTTAAGGGGGAACTCATAGCCAAAACTTAGACTTTGAAGAGATACGAGGCTTATAGGCTAAGGCTTAGGAAAGTATTTTAGGAAGATGAAGCCAGATGCAAAATTATGGAATAATAAGCTTATACTCAAGTATAAACCTATATCTGCATGATTGCGTTATAGGGATTCTAAAATAAAATTGGCCAGCAAACCCGTACAAATATTCCCCCTAAGACACTATTTCATGTTCATATCAATTTCCAACAATGTGAAACTTATAAATATTTGCTTTGGTCTTCTTCTACACATTTAAGCTAAACCACTACTCCATGGAGTTTTCCTTTGCTATTCTAAAACAACTCACAAAGAGACTTACTCTCAGATTCCTAATCTATCCCTTACTTCTAAAGAATTTGTCTAAGTGTGTGTGTGTGTGTGTGTGCATGTAAGCAGTTAAGAATTAAGACCTTAAATAAGAAAACTAAGTTTTATTGGGCATTTGCAATAAAGTTGGGGAGCGGCTTATATGAAATGAACAAAGCCAACATATAAAGAATCAATATTATAATTCGAGTAAGGGCATTTTTGCCCATAATTGTTAAAAAAGCACACATACTACTTTGTATTGGATTTGCTTTCTTCAGTCTTCTGTCCTCCAAATTATTAAGACAGACATGGCTGCACAAGATGTTTTAAACAATTAGTTTTCTTTACATTTAGGAAAATAGGATTACTTATTTTCAGAGCAGAAAGGGACTAAATTCACTCTATCCCCTAAATATTGAGCTAACTTTGAAATGAAAAGGATGTGCCATTTCACAGTAAAAGGTTCTAATCTCTTTTGAAAAAGACATGTCTTGTTCTTTGTTTGTTCAGCACTTATCATTAAGTAGCTTGTGTTATATAAATGCAGTACACAGTTCCTGTCTTTGAAAGCTAAGTGTGTAATTAAAATGCAAATTCTAGTCTGTAAACCTGTAGAATAGTGTATAGTGTGATCCACCAAACCAAATAAAGCCTACCAACTCTTTATTTTATTTAAGATATGTACATAGCTACTTCAAGGGTCAAAAAGGAAACACAGGATCAAGGCCTCCAAGAATCAAGAGAATGAAAAGATAACAATACAAATATTAATAATAATCAGCAATAAAATAATAATAACAACAACAACTATATGTTTTTGACGTTACCTTAATAGCTCTTACGTCCTTGGTTAGGACTTGAATTGTTAAGTTTTCACCAGTCCAATGATTCATATTGAATCTTAAATAATAACAACAACAACAACAGCATCAATAAAAACAAAAATGCCAAATCCATTCTAACATCTGGCTGATTGTGGGATGACCCATAATGATAAATAACACTTTCAATCAGAGATGACTCATGGCGACTAGTAATAATAAAAACATAGCAGTTGAAAATCAAAATAAACTTTACACTACACCCAGAAAACTATTGGCATCAGATGCCACTCCCTCAAAATAACAATATTGTTATTATGCTTGAATCAGTAACCATGCTGATGCATCAAGTGAATTTTCCAGGCACTATCAAAAGTAGAGGGCAGTGCAGTCACAACTAAAATTTAAGGTGTTACAAGATGTAAAGTAAAAAGAAAAAAAGAACTGGATTTACCTGATTTGAAATTGTATTTTGCAGCTTGCTGTTTGGTTTGGATGACAGAGTGAATGTTGCTGAGAAATAGAAGAGTAGTATCTATTCCAATATGACGCATCTAAACATAGTATAATTTAAAAAATCTATATTAACATTGACTTTATCATACCACAAATACCCATACCATCCAAATCTTGAATCACATCCTTCTAACTCCAAGGGCCTTCTATTTTTCATCAATACTCACTTTTTCATTTAAAAACTCCCTTAAAATTGCACTAATTGGTCTGAGATTTGGGTGGCATTATTATTTAAAGGATGTGCTTGAAAACATCTTTGTGGCTGTCAACACAAGAAGCATTATACATACAATAAAGAACAGGCAAACACAAATAGCCTGGTCGTGGGTCATTCAGGGCTTTAACAGCATTTTTAGTGGCACATGAGACCAATGATGAACTTAGGCCATGCTGACACCTTCCTAGCCTTCCACGCAAGAAGGCTTCAAGTTGGAATGCCCTAATTCTGTTCATTTCCAAATAGCTGCACACTGCAAAATGAAATGAAACTCATCATTATGGAGGTGGCTCCAATTTCTTTCCTCAGAGAAATGATAAGCAAAAGTGCTAGCAATGAAAAGCCTTTATGAAGGCAGAAAAGCAATATTACTTTTCTCATTGCTTTTATATGAAATTTAGTAGAGCATTAAGGAAGGAGTGAGATCCGTCTTGTGTCTTTATGTGGTGAGGAAGACCTTTCAGTAGATAAATTCCTTTCTTGCTTTGCTTTGGGAGAGAGATACTTTAATTCACTTCTCTATCCACTAATCAGAATTTTCCCTTATTATTGAATACAGAACATATGGTGCTCACAATTCTGAGAAGTCATTAGTTTGGCACAGATGCACAAAATACGAAATGGAGCTTAGAAAACCCCCTCCCCCACCTTTTTTTTTAAAACCCAAGTCACTCTTGGTGTTTGTGTGAAGGGTTTTTTCCCCCACATTTTTTTAAAATGATGCATTAAATGCATAGCTAAATTCAGAAGAAGAAACATGTAATCTATTTACAATAATTTAATCTACTTCAACACAATAATGAGACGGGCAGCATATAAATTTAATAAACAAATAAATAATATCAACTGTCCGAAGACCCATTTTAAAACTTGACAGTACATTTGGTTGATTTTTGTAGATATCTTTAAATACTAAACTGACTGTTCTGTACCAGCCTGCTACCGGCCCTGCAGAAAAGGCAGGGACAACCCCTTTACAAATGGCAAGAGGCTGGAATTAAGCCTGCCAAATTTATTAACATAAAACAGAGCAAAACAAGACACCAACCATGAAACAGGAGCTATGAAACAGGAACTATTCAAGCGGTTGCCTTCAGCAAACCAGCCCTCCCACACATTCCCCTTTTATACAGTTCAGGGCGTGGCTTCTCTCTGCCTTCTTCCGAGGTGCCCCATTGCCTTCCTCTGTTTACTCCTGATTGAATGCCTCCTGTGTTGGGTGTCCTTGAACAGGGCCAGCTGTGGGTCATCTTCATCCACGCTGTCAGGATCACACAGCTGGGTCTCCGTCGTGACTAGGTGGGAGGAGCCTGGCTGAGGGCTCTCATCAGCAAGCTCTCCAACCCCCTCAGCAAGCTCTCCAACCCCCTCAGCAAGCTCTTCAACACCCCCCTCCTCCTCTGAGTCGTCCGACCCAACTGCCGAACCCCCAGGCTGACCCTGAATCACAACACTGACTCTGAAACACAAAGTGCGGATAGCCCTCAACTTACAACAGTTCCCTTTAGTGACTGTTACAATGGCACTGGAAAAAGTGACTTATGATCATTGCAGCATCCCCAAGGGCACGTGAACAAAATTCAGACAATGGGTTCATATTTATGACGGTTGAGGTATCCTGGGGTCATCCGATCACCTTTTGGGACCTTCTGATAAGCAAAGTCAATGGGGGAAGCCAGATTCACTTAACAACCATTTTACTAACTTAACAACTGCAATGGTTCACTTAACAACTGTGGCAAGAAAGGTCGTAAAAATGGGGCGGAACTGACGTGAGAAAGGTTTCACTTAGCAACATAAATTTTGCACTCAGTTGTGGTGGTAAGTTGAGAGACACCAATACCCAGAAGCTCCCAAAAGAAAAGGGATAAGCTTTAAAGGAAAAAAAAATGTTTTCAACCATTCCTGCTCCTCTGCTTGAATTTTAAAATATATTGCAAATGTAAAATATCTTTGGCAAGTAATATTTATGTAGAAGATTTATCATAGCGAAACACTTTGCAAGACATTTTGTACCATTGCTTGAATCAGATGCACTTGCTTTTTTGCAGCCAGCAGGGGGTAGCTGTAAAAAGACTACTCTAGCGGAGAAAACAGAATCACAAATATTATTGCTTGGGGATGTTATATAACAGCTAAATATACTGAATGAAGACAGTGGAAATAGATATATGGCAATATTTTAAGGATCACCTATTTCTAATTGTTTGAGTCATCTCTACAACCTACCGTCATTTAAGGCATGACCTGATTTGAAAAAAAAAATGTTCTGTGTTTTCTGAGAAAGCCCAGTATCCAAAACTGTAACGTTGAAAGTCTTGGGCACTTTATAATAAAAACACCTGCAAATTGATTCCATTTTATCATATACATTTTCCAGGGGAAATCAAGAGTATATACTACAGGAAGTAATAGAAAAGTCTGTAAGATTAGCTCATTTTTGCAGTTGAAAACATCAGTCATTTCAACCCCAGATTCAACAAGCTGTAGCTTAGTTCATAAATCCTGTTTTGCCCTAATTAAAATACATATATATATATTATCCACTTTTTTCTGCCTCCCTGATATTTTAGCATGATAGATCCTTCATTTTTTTAAAAATGAACTATGGTGAAATATCTGAAATACCCTGTTCCCTAAGATCTGGCAAAATAAAATTTCACGAAATGTGTATTCTCCTTTTGGAATGCCTAAATTTATCTCTCTTCCTAAATAAATCTAGCCTGTCATAACAACTGTCATTTATCACAGCATGATGTTTGCAACGTGTAGTTCATTTGGAGCATGATGAGTTCCAAAATCACCATTCTCTTTAATTATTTTAGGTATTTTGAATGACAACCATGTGGTTTAAAAATCAAAAGGCGCAAAGGGCCCTCCATCACCACTTGCTGGTTTTTGTTTCAGTTTCTCGACAGGAGATGACCTGGAATATGGCTAATTTTTTAACAGTGAAGTTATTTAATTTAATTTAATTTAATTTAATAACATTTATATACCGCCCTTCTCCCTGAGGACTCAGGGCGGTTCACAGGGCAGAATAAAAAAACCAATACAAACATTAAAAACAGATTAAACAATTGCCCTAGTTAAAAACAATATAAATACAACGCTAAAAACCCCCAGAAAAATTAAAAAACAAAAGATAAAACAACCCCAACACTCCCCCTCAGGCTAGGCCGGCTTGTACAAACAAAAATGTCTTGAGATCGCGGCGAAAGGAGCGAAGATCGGGCGTCATCCGGAGCTCAACCGGTAGCTGATTCCACAGCTCCGGAGCGCCCACAGAGAAGGATCTCCCCCTGGGGGCCACCAATCGACATTCTCTGATCGGTGGCACCCTGAGGAGGCCCTCTCTGTGGGAACGCACAGGGCGCAGGGAGCTTGATGCCGGCAGCAGATGTTCCCTGAGGTACTCCGGCCCCATGCCATGGAGTGCTTTGAATACCGTTACCAGTACCTTGAATCTCACCCGGAAGACAACTGGCAACCAATGCAGCTCACGGAGCAGAGGTGTAACGTGGGAGTATCGGGAGTATTAAAACAGTGATTTACGAAATACTATTATATGTTGGCGCCACTATTCCTGATGTCAAAAACAAGAAGACTTTTCTGTATTCCCATTGTTTCCTTTGACCTAAACACTTAAAATATTTTACGTTTTGTTCCATCGAAACATATAAAGCACCTAAAGTAGCTAAGGTTTTCTTCTGCTGAAAAACAATGGACTATATATTTTGACATGATTTTATTTATTTATTTATTTATTTATTTATTATCACTTGTAACAAAACACTTCTTCCACATTGTGCACTAAGACACCTCCGGAAGAAGGCAATGGCAGCTTTCCAAACAGTTATAATTAGAACCGTGTGGTTGTGTCCATAATGTTAATAGAAGTCAAGAGCCTAGAATTTGAAGTTTTCTGAACTCGTGTACTCTGTCCCTGCATTTTTGTTAGAAGAAATCTACATGAAAATTTGTACCCACTTTCTGTGCATTTCTCCCAACATATGGTTTTTCTGTGCTTCACTACCCTAATAGAAAAAATATTTGCAATTAGTTTTCTCTACTGCACATCTTTGTGAACATGCACATTTTAAAAAAAACCCTGAATAGTGTGAATTTCAAAAAGTGCTGTATTTAGTTTAAGAAGTGTATGGACCCTTTTTATCAGGGTGGAGTTGGGGCAACTGAATGGAGCTGAGTATTTACTGGCTGGATGCCCTTCCTGATGCCTAAGTGGAGTTCTCAGCAGATATTTTCTCTTTGTGCCCTGATAGAGAAACATCTGTCACTGCCTAGGATTGAACTCTCAGTCTTCCAAATGGAAGGTGAGCATCTTCACCTCTAGGCCACCGCTTAGATTTTAATTCAGATTATAATATAACCAAATATCAGAAAAATAAGAGTCATAGATTTTGCAGGAGTTGACATATTAAAAATAAATAAGAGTTGCTCTAAGGGATTCAGAAACATTTTTCTGCAGCTCCTGTCTAATCTTGTCTGAACTTGGAAGCTAGGCAAGAGTGAATTCAATTAATGCTTAGATGGAATACCACAGACATCTAATACTGGAGACTAGATTGGGAAGTTGAAGGAATCCTGGCAGAAGGTACTAGCAGACTGCTTTCTTTATTGATTTAAAGAAAACTGGATATGTCTTTATATAATCTGTAGTTTAGCTTGACTTGAAAGCATCTCTACTTTGTTATTGTTGTGAAAGAAGTGTGCAGGAATAATGTATACATTTTCTATGGGAACTCAATTTCCATCAGCAGATATTTAAGAATAGATTCTGTCTGTCGAAAGGTAAAATGTAAGAATAAATAGATAAGTGCTCATCAATAAAACTGTAAAGGAGAGTGGGGGAGAGAAAGCTTTTTGCTAAATTGCAATGTTCCTCTTTCTGAATTTGCACCTATGGTAGAAAATAGATTGGGAAATTATGCTTAGTCAACTATGCCTAATTTTCCAAGCGTTTGCACTCATGAATAATTGTTTTATATTGTAAAATAAAATATAAATATGTCAAAATGGGAAATGTGAATTGGAAGACAGTAATTTAAGCCTACTGCTCAGCAGGCATTATTTGTTTTTATGATTTTATAATCATGCAGCACCAATGCTCATTTTTATCAGTCCTATCTGTACCTAAAATTAATTGGAAGAAGAATAGAGAAAAAGCTTTTATTGTGAAGTAAATTTCAGTTGATAAATACATGGTACTATACATAATATTTTCAACTGTTGCAAGAATGTTTAGATTTCTTTGTGTAAACTGAGCCTACCTAAGCTTCCCTTCTGTTAGTAAGACTCCTTCTTAAGACTTAATGACATGCTAAAAGGGGAGCAGTTAGTAAAAATACAGCCTACTTTGGCTTTGTGGTAATGAAAGAAATGCCTTACTATTTTCCTTTATTGATAGCACAGACATGTAAAAGCCAGCAAGCCTGTATGCCTTCTACTGTGTCAAGGAAAAGTCCTAAATAATCAAGAGAATTTGTAGATGAAATAAGTCTAGATATAAACGAGCCCAATATAAGAAACTTACAGTCCATTTATCAATCCATTTGTTTGGTGTAAAATGAATTTTGATTCAAAGATCATGCTTGTGTTAAATGATTTGTACTGTTAATTGTTCGAAGGTTCAATTCAAGGTGCTGGTTTTAACTGGGGTTCTATAGAGATGGTCCAAGCTGGACCTGTAGAAATGAACCAGTTTAATTTGGGCCACATGAAACATAAACTGATTTAAACTGTTTCTCCAGGAAAATAGTGTTAGGGCCATAAAAAGAGGATAAAGTCTCACCCAGTTCCATTCACGTTGCTCAAAAATTGCTAGTAAGTGTTTGTCTTCAGTTGTCAGCAGCATCTGACCGGCCACACAAATGTAGCCAGTCTTTCCTCTGCCATTTTGGAGGGCTTCCTTGGATAGTTCTACAGATCTTAAAGAGGCAGTGGTCTTTTCACTCCCTAAGAAATTCCATATATCCAACAACACTCCCCAACATTTTCTTTTCAATGAAGATTGTTGGGAAGGTAGTTTGCAGCTCCAGTAGGGCTTGGAGGAAATTAATTGCCTAGAGCATTCATCATAGTCCTCCTTGATCTCTCTGTAGCCTTTGATAGCCTTTATTATAATATCTGCTCTCATTTAATATCTACATGAAGCCTGTGGTTGAGGCCATCTGTCAAAGGGAGTTAAATTTTATCACTGCACTCTGAAGTATAACTAATACTTTGGGATCACCAACTGAGGTTGTAAATGACCTTTTCAAGTATGTGGCAGTTAGTGGTGGATAAAGAAGAACAGTCTTTGGCTTAACCTAAGCAAGACTGGGTGGTTTTGGTTTTAGAATCTTCCAGATCTTGAGACTTTTCTTTTTCAGCTCCTCAAGACAAAAAGGAACACATAATTTGAGGCTGCCCTTGGTCTTTCAACTCTTATTGAAAGGTAAACATGAGTCAAGGCAATCAGAACTTTTGCACAAATCAATCAGAATGCCCATCTCATACTTACCCATAGCTTAATCACCTGTTATTTGGATTATACCAACACACTATGCAAGGGGCTGCCATTGAAGACTATCTGGAGGGCTACAATTGTTCCAGAATGCAGCAATGAGTACAGTTATGGGCACATGATATGGCCATGTAATATCACTATTTTGTAAGCTTCATTGTTCCCCTTGCCTATAGGTTTCCAGATTCGGTTCCACATGAGAAGCCCTTCATGATACATGGCTGATTATTTGCAGAGCTATGTCTCTCAAGTTGTTTTTATTCATCCAATGGGATTCAACAAAGTGGAACTGTTTTCAATCCCTTTTATGAAACTGTGCCATCTAATGGGGCTCAAGCTCTGTCTTCTTGCTTCTGCTTACCCTTTAGAACAAAATACACCCCAAGATCCACATTTCCCTAATCCTATTGGCCTTCCACAAAACCTTGAAAACCTGATTTTCCCCAAGACTTTGGACCTGAGTACTGGATAATCCCACATTGTAAAGATTTTGAGAACAGATTGAACTAAGCTACATTTGCATTTTTATCTTTACTGGTTATTTTACTGGTTATTTTTAATTCCATGTTAGTTGCTCAGAGTCACAATTTATGAGTTGATGGCCTTACAAATCACATGCATAAATACATAAATTTGTAAAGCAGTGCTTGTATTTTTTAAGGGAGCAATATATACAAGATAGCAGTATCAAGAACCAGTTTATTTTAATGCCAATTTATATGTACTTAGAGCAAATTAGTTATTCTGCTTCTAACAAGATATGCACAAAGGGCTAGCAGAACATAAGGTGCATGTCCACTTTGCATTCTCCCACTATTGCACAGGGGAGATATGCTGGCATCCCACCAATGAGGTGAATGGCCATCATATTAACTTGTTCTCAAAGTGTCTATCAACTTCCTGATTAAATTCTACCAATAATAGCTAAGCCTGATAATTGAAGCAAATAATAACTTTGACTTTTATTTCTGGAACATATGTTTCGCAGCTAACTATTTATAAGAAAATACACCAAAGACAATAAGTGTTGCAAAATCTATTTTAAATTGTGATCAAGTAACTACCAGCATTTTCGTTTTAAACTGGATGATTCATTCAGTGATGCCTACAAGAAAACAGCTTTTGTTAAAACTTTGTCTCATGAAGAAAACATCTGGGATTTGCCCAAATGACCAGTACCCACAGCTGTTGTTTGTATCCTGTTCCCAAACAGTAGGGTTTAGAAGGTTATGTTTCAATCCAAACAGTAATAATACACAATTTCTAACAGTGAGAGAAAGATAATTACCATAGTTAAACTTATTATTTCTTGATACATATTATCATCCCTTGTAATACATAGACATTCTTATTTACTCATACAGGTAATCCTTACTTATGACTGTAATGGAGCCCATCCATTATAGTTATAAATCGTGACAGTCATAAAATGGGTCACCTATATACCCAACCCAATTTTATGATCCTTTTTGCCATGGTCATTAAGCAAATGTTGCAGTTGTAAAGTGACTACCACACCTGTTAAGCAAATGTCATGATAGTCAAGCAAATCAATTGCTCGCTACAGGACATTTTTGCCAAAAATCAGAAATAAATGTTGTCATGTGATTGCAGCATACTACAAAAAAAGAGCTAATTTAGTATATATATAAACATGGCATTGGACAACATCAGGTTAAAGTCTACTATTAATTATGAAAGCTGACTGGCTGACTCTGAGTCATTCACTTTCTCTCTGCAAACTTCAGTCTCAGTGGGGGGGAAAAATAAAACTCTGTCAAAATAAATGTTCCATCTGCTTCACCTCTCAGTTGAGATTTTAGAATTATTTAATTAATATTTCAATTTCACATTGGCTACTTCAGTCTAAACAAGCATGGTCATATGTATATATGTATGTATTAGGTAAAGGTAAAGGTTCCCCTGCACATGCGTGCTAGTCGTTTCCGACTCTAGGGGCCGGTGCTCATCTCCGTTTCATAGCCGAAGAGCCAGCGTTTGTCCGAGGACGTCTCCATGGTCATGTGGCCGGCATGACTAGACGCCAAAGGCGCACGGAACGCTGTTACCTTCCCACCGGAGTGGTCCCTATTTTTCTACTTGCATTTTTACGTGCTTTCGAACTGCTAGGTTGGCAGAAGCTGGGACGAGTAACAGGCGCTCACTCTGTTACGCGGCACTCGGGATTCGACTCGCCAAACTGCCGACCTTCTGATCGACAAGCTCAGCGTCCTAACCCATTGAACCACTGCGTCCCCTTATGTATGTATTAGAACTATAATATTAACCAGTCAGAAGTTTGATAGAGCAAATATAGAAATCAAAGACAGATTAAAATAATGGCTATGACATCACTCTTCCTCTAGAACAAACCCTTTGTGTCAGGGGTGTCAAACACCTGCCCCTTGGGCCAGATGCATCATAGTGAAATCGTGCCCACCCCATTGCTGTCAATGGCAAAAAAAGTCACGCTATGTTGTGACACATCATGTGACGTTGCGAGTTTGACACCCCTGCAAGTTTGTGTGTTCCTGCGGATTACTATTTTTGGAGTGTTGTCCCAACTAATTAGTTATATTATTTTACTTTATGTTACTTATATTATTTGAATAATAAAAATAATGGGTAGATAATATGCAAAAAAAAGTTAAGCAGCAGCCTGTAATATTTTCTTATTTACTAAAATGATTCTTATTTTCATACTGTAGTAGATGACTGCAGTCCAATGGTTTTTTTGGTTTTTTTTTAAGATCTGGGAAGGCAGGGGAAAAGGGGAGAAATCTCACCTGGTAGAGAGGTTACTGAGTGTCTAGAGCAGGGGTAGGCAACTTTGGCTCTTTTATGACTTGTGGACTTCAATTACCAGAATTCCTGAGCCAGTCATGCTGAGAGGAAAGAGAAAGGTTTCCAAGCTGAGCCATGCTGGCTCAGGAATTCTGGGAGTTGAAGTCCATGAGTCATAAACGAGCCAAGATTGCCTACCCCTGTCTAGAAGGTCTTTTAAAGAATTAGTGGTTTCTGATGGTCATACTAACATAATAATCACTTTAGGAGAAGTAAGTTTCCCTCAAACTGATCATAACATGTCCACCAACTTAAAAGTTTGACTGCAGCAACTGCAGTCATCACCCTCAAACAAACAAGTTATCTAGCAAGTTCACACTTAATATTTCAGTAATGGATGATCTAATATTATTCATCCTATTTTTAAAGGTTTGTTGCACATAAAAGTTTTGCAAACAAGCTCTGGAGCAAATAATCTGGCAGAGCTGTATTCTGGGTATATGTAGATGTACATCCCTTAAGAAAAAAATATTGGACATAGAACTGATTTTATATGACAGCAGTTTTATTGGAGTAGAGGAGAAATATTTGTGTGAAGGAGACAAGATTCTCAAGATGTAGAAACTTGCCTTGGGATACATTTAAAATTATAGCATGATTGTGATAGACATACGCATATACATCTATTAAAAATAGCAAATCTCACTCAAGGCATATTTTGGACAGATTATGTGACAACCTAAGTCCTTTGAGAAACCATAATTTTGGGAAAGGGGGAAGAAAAAGAAAGAGGGGGATAATCAGTAGCAAAATAAAAGGATTCCATTACAGTTCTGATGGTTGAAGTGACTCAGGACATTGTGACTGTAATTGCAAATTTCCAGTGGTCACTGAAGGAGCACGATGTGCATTTTTATCAGAGTTCTCTGTTTTTTGTTCATATCTCTGTCTTTTTTATATATCACAGTGATTCATAGTTTGCTAATGTCTTTGGTTTTATTTGTACATGCCTTGCACAGAGCTGGCTTTTAAATAGATCCATAGCAGTATTCATCAAAAAGTATTTATAATTTCAGTTAAAGTTAAAATAAAAGTTTCATTTAAAATACGGGTGTCAAACTGGCAGCCCATGGGCTGGATGTGTCATGTGCAGGCCACGCCCACTCTGGCTCCACAAAGGCAAAAAAGTTACAATTCATCATGATATGTCATGTGACATGATCGAGTTTGACATCCATGATTCAAAGCATGTGCAGCATTTCAATCAAAACACCTGAAGTACTTCAAAAACAATAACAAAATAAATTAAATGTTAGTGAGGCAAGAACTTTTCTCCTAAGATGTTTCTATGATTTTTCTGAATTTATGATGTTTCCTTTGGAGAAACAGCTAATAAATTTTGACCCTAGCTAAAAAAATGATAAAAATCAGTCAAATGTGTAAGTAATTTCATATAATCCTAGAACAAGGATATTTCACCTTGGCATACTATTCATTAGATAATTGGATTTCATGTTTGTAGAGTACAAGGTATTAACTTTTGTTCTGCCCCCCTTAAAATGTTGAAATTGGCTGTAGTGCATGTTATGTACTGGGCTCATAGTAATACCACATGGGTTGCTGGAGCAGCTAACGGCTCTCCAGCAACCCGGACTACAAGTCTCCAATGCTACAATTGTCTATCCCTAGGCGGCAATGGTTGTTTCAATCCTATTGGCTGCTGCCTAGGGAGCTAGACTATATATTGCAGCTAGTTGCAGCCATTTGCTCAGTACAGATTCTGCAAGAAATAAATATGAGTTTCCCTGTACTCAGCTACCTCGTCTTCATTCCTGCACCAAAGAACCCGCTATTTAACACTGGCGACGAGGGCGGGATCCTGCTTCACTAAAAAAGAGTTGAAGTCTACAAGGGGAAGGCAGTGCATGCTGGAGGGAAAAGGCATTTTGTCCCCTCCACTCTCAAGGTCAGCTAGCAAGCTCCACTAGTGACCTCATGCTCAGTGGACTCATTCACTGAACCTGGAAAGCAGGATTTGGAAAGAAACGCAGGAACCAGCAAAGAAAGAATGCCGAAGGTCAGGAAACTTAGGGAATTTGACGTGAAGCACCCAGACGAATGGCCAGCATATTTATCCCAGGTAGAGAACTACCTCAGGGATAATCAGATCACAGAAGAAGGACTGAAGGCCGCAACGCTACTCTGCGTGTGCAACCCAGCAACCTTTAATTTGGCCGAGAACCTTTTTGCGCTGACACTGATTGAAGCGGTCTCCTACGTAGACCTCAAAAAGAAGCTAACCGGACATTTCCAGCCAAAATGTCTGAAATGGCTTGGCAGTTCAGATTTGACCAAAGAGTGCAGCAACTAGGTGAATCGGCTTCGGAATTCATAGTGGGCCTGAGGCAGGCTGCACGCCTTTGCAAATTTTCTAATTTAGAAGAGCGACTATGAGACCGGCTTGTCTGCAGCCTACGGGACCGAACACTTCAGCAGAGACTCTTTGCTAGACCAAACATAACGTTTTCTGAAACACAAGGTGAAGTGATGGTTGACGAAGCTGCCAGGGGCGCAGTTCAAACAGTACAGCCCACCAAAACAGCAAAGTTTGTAGAAACGGTCCACCTTGAGTACACCAAATGCACTGAAGAACCTTCCAAGGAAGAAGAAACTGAAATCAACCAACTCCAAAAGCAACCCAATGTGCAACACCGCAACAGCCAGCAGTGAGAGGACAGTCACAAGGCAGTTCTCTTACCAAGATGTAAGGGGTGTGGCGGCAACCATTTTCACGCCAATTGCAGATTTCGATCAGCCATGTGCAGAGCTTGCAGAAGGAAAGGCCACATTGCAGTGGTTTGCAAAGCCCGACAGAGAGACCGGCCACCCAAACACCAGTTGGAAGAACCAACTGGGAGAGGTACTGGGGCCCAGGGTCCAGGTAGTGTGGGGTTTTTCAGAAGCCGTAGAACCATGTGCCAAGCTCATGGTAGAGCTACATGTAAGATGGAATTGGACTCTGGCTCTGCAGTCTCAATTATTTCTCAAGACACTTTTAACTTCGTGTGTAGGCGTAGTAACAATTGGACCATACTAAGACCCTCAGATATAATCCAAACTGATTTTCAAAATGCTCATGTTAAAGTTAAGGGAGAAGCCACTTTGACGGTAAAATTTAAGGGATTTTTGGGGCACCTGGATGTAATAGTAGTAGGGGGGCAGAGAACAAGCCTCATTGGACTCGATTGGTTTGATGCCTTAGGTATTCAGATTACTGGTATAAACCGGACACAAACTGCAGACCTCGCATCAGTATGCGAGGACTATGCAGATGTTTTTGATTCAACCCTAGGAACATACACAGGCCCGCCTATCTCATTTAAGCTAGATCCCAACATACTGTAGTTCCAATCAGGGTTAAGCCTCGTAGGGTCCCCTTTGCCATAAAACATAAAATTGATTCAGAAATTGATAAGCTTGTAGAACAGGGCATTTTACAGCCTGTTGATTGTGGGGAGTGAGAAACTCCTATCATCACTCCACTTGAAGCCAATGAGGAAATTCGCATTTGCGCTGACTATAAATACACTCTAAATAAAGCCCTCAAGCATCACGCTTATCCGGTCCCAGTGGTCAACTACATTTTAGCCTCGTTGCAAGGGGGTACTATTTTTGCTTAACTAGATTTAGCACAGGCCTATCAGCTTGATAAGGCCACAGCGGCAGCTCAGACGATCATGACTCACAGGGGGACTTTCAAAGTTAAACTTTTACAGTTTGGAGTCAGTGTTGCACCAGGCATTTTCCAGGGAATCATGGAGCATACACTTAAGGGTATTCAGGGCATCTGCCCTTATTTTGATGATGTTCTCATTGCAGGGGAATCCCCAGAAGTGTTAGCCAGTAGGCTCACGTCTTTTTTGCAGAGGCTTTGTGAAGCAGGTCTCAAATTTAAAAAAAGCAAGTGTAGTATTGGGGTTCCTTCGACAGAATTCCTGAGTTTCCGAATTGATGCTAATGGCATTCACCTTGCTGATTCTAAAGTAAAGGCCATTAAAATGGCCCCTAGGCCCAAATCCAAAGGATTGCTACAAGCATTCTTGGGCCTCTAAACTTCTACCACACATTTCTACCTCATAAGGCCGCACTACCAGAACTCCTCCACAGACTCCTAGATAAGAAAGCTCCATGGAAATGGACTAATGTACATGAAAAAGGGTTCCAGGACTTAAAAGCACTATTTTCAGATACGTCCATTGTAACTCACTACAAAGAGTCTAAACCAGTATGTCTTGCATGTGATTCATCTCCCTATGGGGTGGGGGCAATTTTAAGCCACATAGAAAAAATGGAACACAGGTTCCTATAGCATTTTACTCTAGGACATTGTCCTCTGCTGAGCGCAACTATGCTCAGATTGACAAAGAGGCCCTAGCCATCATTGCTGGAATTAAAAAAATCCATGACTATTTATATGGCAGGGACTTCATGGTCTTTCCAGACCACAAACCTCTGTTGGGACTTTTCACAACAGACAAACAACCCTCCCCCCACATACTTTCTGCAAGAATGCTGAGATGGTCTATTTTTCTATCTACATACACTTTTGAATTGATTCACAAACCGGGCAAAGAAATGGGCCATGCTGATGGCCTCAGCAGACTACCACTAATGGAACCAGATCTGGCTCCAGCTGCTAGAATACTGTCCATACAGGACATACCTGAATTTCCCCTCCATGTGGGGGACATTGCTGCTGAAACTGCCACAGATAAAATACTTAGTAGAGTATTGTCATGGGTATGCACGGGCTGGTTGGATAAAAGCCCAGGTTCTGAATTTCAAAACTATTTTGTCAGAAGGCATGAGTTATCTGCCCACAAGGGGTGCATTTTATGGGGAAATAGAGTCATAATTCACACTTTCCTAAGGGACAGGGTCTTACAGTCATTACATGAAGGCCATCCAGGCATTGTCAGAATGAAAGCTTTAGCTAGAAGCTACCTTTGGTGGCCTGGCCTTGATAAGGACATTAAGGCACAACTCCATTTGTTATGCATGCCAGCAGTCTAGGCCTGAAATGCCACAGGCTCCAATTCACAGGTGGGAGGAAACACACACTCCATGGTCTAGGATTCACATAGACTATGCTGGGCCCTTTTAGGGACAGCTCTTTCTTATAGTAGTGGATAGCCACTCTAAATGGCTAGAAGTAATTCCAGTTCCTAACATGACTACTGCTAGGACCATCCAGGTGCTGAGAAAACTATTTGCCACACATGGGTTGCTAGAGGTCTTAATTTCAGACAATGGGGCCTAATTCACTGCTGCTGAATTTCAGGCCTTCCTTAGAGCTAATCTCACCAGACATGCAACGTCTGTGCCTTTTCATCCATCTTCTAATGGTCAAGCTGAACGCATGGTGAGGACAATGAAGGAATCACTCAAGTACATTGTCACAGGTGACTGGCATCAGAGATTGGCAGATTTTCTACTCTGCCAGCATTCCACGCCCTGCACTCCTACAGGCAAAAGTCCTTCAAAACTACGTTGGGGGAGGCATTTGATCACTAAACTGGACAGGTTGCATCCAGATAGAGTAACCAGATAAATAGCCAACTTATTGTATATAGCACCAAAAATATGATCTGATATCCTGCCTTAATGGAAGATAAGGAATAGAGGTTACTGTTCTAAGTATAAAAACATTAGATATCATCATTTAATAGTAAAATTTTACACCTTACTTTCCTACTTTAATTGCATTAATGTGTTTAGAATTTCTAATTAAAAGGCAAGGTTCTAAAGGCAACTAAAAAGCAAGGAAACAGATACATCCCTGTTGTGTACCTTGGCATGCTGTAAATTTAATCAAGCTGAGAGCTCACTATTAAAAATCACCATTAATAATGCAACCAAGGAGATGATACACCATTAATACTAGTAATAACTCATACTAATTTCAAATATAAAACTTTGGAGAGCTTTAAAAACTTCTAAGAAACTGTATCAAAGTCTTTCTCAGCATCTGCTGGGACATGTTTATTTCAGATTAAAGCAAGAACATTAATTAAATCTGATATGATTGGAACTTTGACAACCTTATATTGATTCCAACTGTTGGATGCAGAACAGTTGGAAGAACTCCCTGTAATCTATAAGCCATATATATCATATTTGTCTACGAAATAGGTGCAGAATTAGAAAACATGGTGGGATTCACCTTGCACGGCTTAGGAATATCTAAATTATTTTATACCTCATTAAAACTAAAAGACAGGATTCAAGTAAATTTGCTACATATTTGTCCTAAAATAGCAGAAAAAACACCCCAATATATTTTCACATCACACAACTAGAAACCTGGAATCTTTCAGTTTCAAAGTCCTAAAAGGAGTGACATTCTCTTGAAAGAAAAGAGATAAAGTAAAATAAGTATCCTGGACTTATGATAACTATAATAAACTCATTTTCAGTAACCAAGAATGTATATCACCTCCTATTAACAAAACAAAAGATAGAATTGGTTTAAAAAAGTAAAAATTCTAGATTAATTTAAATGCACATTCTCATTTGTACCCTAATCAGATTAAAAATATTAAATTGAAGAAAATTGTAGAAAAATAACCTATTAAACTGCTCACATTTGTTTTTCCAATGTTGTTGCCTTGTACAATATATGAAGAAAAAAAAATCTGTTTTGGAAGTACAATTCTTGTTCATGTTCATACTGAACAGAATTAGGAAACAGATGGGACATATAAAGACATACAGTAGTTATTTCACTTCACATTTTAAAAACAAAAAAACCTTTACAGAATTGCTGTTTTTGATATGAAGAGTACACGATAATTCTTCAGTTGTGTTCCATATTACAAAGAGTAATATTACTGAGTCCCTATTAATCTAGAAAACCTCTGCCATCTCCTTTTCCATCTGTTTAATAAAAACTTTATCTTTCAACAAAGAACAAGAGCCATTAAAAATATATTTAAACCTTTACAAAACATAACATTAAACTCCACAGGAGGATGACTAAAGTGTAATAATGTATATAACACAAGTTTAACATTAAATATCAAAGAAGGAGATGAAAGTAACTTAATGGAAAACAGTTCATGTGTGTAGAAACAACTGAAAGTATATTTCTGTTCAGAAGGATTAATAGAACACAAAATGTGTACTAAATTAAATTCAGGATTGTAGTTTTGCAAACTATTAAGATTTGGATTGATAAGTGTTAAAATGTTTTTTAAAGTAGCCTTCAACTATTAGCCAGAGGGATTTGTAGCTGGTTGACAAACCATACTCAGTGAGTAGTCCTCAATGATACTACATCCACATGGAGAGAAGTAAGCAGTGGGGGTACCACAAGGCTCCATCCTAGGCTGAGTACTCATCAATATCTTCATTAATGACTTAGATAAGGGAATAGAAGGGGAACTCATCAAATTTGCAGATGACACTAAACTGGAAGGAATAGCCAACACCTCAGAAGACAAGCTCAGGATTCAAAAAGACCTTGACAAACTTGAACAATGGGCCCTGTCCAACAAAAGAAGCTTTAATGTGGAGAAAAGCAAAATTTTACATTTAGGCAGGAAAAACCAAAAGTTTAAGTACAGATTAGGTGAAACCTGGCTCAGAAACAGCATGTCAAGCCCCGCCAGCTTGCCACCCGTCCGGGCCTTGCTGTCCTCACCACTTTCACCGCTCCCTCCATCAACACGGGGAAGCGGTTCCTCTCCCCTCTCTCCATCAGCGGACACCAGAGCCCGCCGACCTTCCAAGGCCGCAGCAGCTTGCCGCCAGCCAGCTGACGCCCACGCTGGGACTCGATGATGGTGCGACGTCGGGGCAACTGGCGTTGGGGCTGCCGGCCATGCCCACACCCGAGTGGCGGGGGCGGCGCCACGTCACCGCCGGTCAGCTGGCGGGCGTGCCCACGTCCAACCGGCGAGAACAGTACCGGGCGCCTTCCAGCCAGCTAACAGGGGCGCCTGCGCGGGATGGAATCCCAGAACCCGGGCGGCCGGATCCAGAGCCGCGGATTGCGCCTGCGCCTGGGCTCTGGGCACAGCGCCAGCTGCCCGCCTACTGGCCGGCGGACACACCAGCAACGGAGCACCCCATGGGTGCTCGGATGCAGCCGGAGCCGGGGCGAGCAGAGAGCAATAGAGAGGCAGCCGGAAAGACTGGCCTGCTGCAGGTAGCCACGGACTCATTGGTGGCCATGCCTGCGCTGCCTCTCTCTTCGGCCGAGCGTTCGGATGGACCAAGGGGGGGAGGCGCGGTTGTAGGAACAGGATGGCCCGGGGAGCATAGGGAGGGGAAAGGACGGGACATACCTGAGGGATGGCCCGGTGGGCCACGGCAATGCACACAATGGGTGGTGGGAGTGCAAGGTGATGGGTGGGGTTTTTATGGGGAAGTGGACGGATGCTGGTTTGCTCTGAAGGGGTGGGGTTAGGGTGTAGCTGCATGATAAAAGAGAGCATTGAGGCAGGATGCCATCAACACTGACTTTTTCGTGGTTTGTTCATGTTGGAGGGATAAACCTTGTCACCCATACCTTCGTGTGTTCGTGTATCAATCGTCGAGGACGTCGTGACACGGCAACTACGAGAGGGACCTTGGAGTCCTAGTGGACAATCACTTGACTATGAGCCAGCAGTGTGTGCAGCAGCCAAAAAATCTAATACAATCCTGGGTTGTATAAACAGAGGCATAGAATCAAGATCATGTAAAGTATTAGTACTGCTTTATAAAACCGTAGTGAGACCACAACTGGAATACTGCAACCAATTTTGGTCACCATATTACAAAAAGATGTTGAGACTTTGTAAAAAGTACAGAGAAGAACAACTAAGATGATCAAAACCCTGCAGACTAAAATATATGAAGAATGGTGCAGGACTTGGGTTTGGCTAGTCTAAAGAAAAGAAGAAATAGGGGAGAGATGATAGCAGTATTCCAGTATTTGAGGGGCTGCCACAAAGAAGAGGGGGTCACGTTATTCACCAAAGCACCAGAGGGCAGGACAAGAAGCAATGGTTGGGAACTGATCAAAGAGAGAAGCAACCTGGAATTAAGGAGAAATTTCTTAACAGAGAGGACCATTAACCAGTGGATCAGCTTGCCTTCAGAAATTGTGGACTCTCCATCACTGGACATTTTTAAAAAAGACTGGGCAGTCTTGTCTGAGATGGTATAGGTTCTCCTGCTTGAGCAGGGGCCTGGACTAGAAGACCTCCAAGGTCCCTTCCAGGTCTATTCTATTCTATTCTATTCTATTCTATTCTATTCTATTCTATTCTATTCTATTCTATTCTATTCTATTCTATTCTATTCTATTCTATTCTACAGTGATGGTTTTTTTTGTATAGATATTGAAAACAATCATATAATTGTTCTGGAAATTCTAGTTTCATTCATCCATTCTGCCAAATATTACAAAGCAATAAATAATATTTATTCATATGGTTTAGAAAATATGGTAATTAAAGTTAAACCTATCACACATATTTAGAGTGTCAGTTTAAAAATAATATGAGCATCCTCTCTCTCTCTCTTTCTCTTTCTCTCTCTCTCTCTCTCTCTCTCTCTCTCTCTCTCTCTCTCTCTCTCTCTCTCTCTCTCTCTCTGTGTGTGTGTGTGTGTGTGTGTGTGTGTATCCGTAGGTAAAAGTAGTTCTTATTTAACAACCACAATTGGTACCAGAAACTCACTTGCTAAGTAGAGCAGTTGTTAAATGAGACACTTTGTAAGCGTGCAGTATCACAACCTCACTTCTACCACAATTATTAAGCAAATCTCCCCCAGCTGTTAATGGAGACATCCCATCGATCACAACATTTGATTTTACTGCTGGCTTCTCCATTGACTCTTCTTGTTGGAATCTGGCTGTGAATCAAGCAAATGGTAATCCCGTGAGGATGGGATGCTGTGATGTCATTGCAGAGTGCCAGAATCTTGATCATGTAACTGCAAGAATACTGCAACACTCATAACTGTGAGGACCAGTCATAAAGTTATTTTCCAGCATAATTGTAATTTTGAACAATTGCTAAACTGGGCAGTTTCTGTTGCTAAGTGATATTGTTGTTAGGTGAAACATCATGTGACTATACTGCTTAGCAATGGCAGTTTTGATTGTCCTTAGTTGTAGTCATTAGACCAGAACTATGATGTGTTATACAAGGACATCATGTTTCTTTTCTCCTGCTGTATTTGCTTTGATTTTAAGTATACCCCTCTATCTATCTCCCTCCCATCTCTGCCCTTTTGGCCACCCTGCACTCCACTATCTATCTCTGCTGTCCTCATCTACCTACAGTTCGCCTTTTTCCTACTGAGACAAATGCTAGCCCTTAATTGGGCTTAGGAAAGTCATGCAAGGCCTACCTGAGGCCTTGTGAACCCTTCTGGAGGTCTGCACAAAGACATTCAGAGGCTTCCAAAAGTTGCAAGAGAGCCTCACGAGGGCCAGCAACTGCCTAGGCCAGAAGAAAGAGAAAGACAGCAAAGGTGAGCTGGGGTTGACTGGGGGCAGTAGGGTTTAGTGCTGAGACGCAGGGTGGCCAAATTAGCAGAGATGAGAGGACGATATGCAGATAGAGGGAACAGAAGCTCATCTTGTGGTTGAAAATGTGGCCAAGCAGCCAAGTGCTATGACCGTGTGTGTGTGTGTGTGTGTGTGTGTGTGTGTATGTATAATTGTTATTATTATTATACATACCAATGGGAAAGGGGAAAAAAGAAACTTTATAGAAGAGACTAGTTCTAATCAACAGTAATTTAGAAAAGAAGGACTGGGGTTGGGAGAAATAGGGAGGAAAAAATGGATGCAAAACAAAACACAGTTTTAAATTATTTGTATATTTCCCTGAACTGAAGGCCATACAGATCCAACTTAATATACAAATGTACGATCCAGAAATAAAACAAAATGTAACAATCTGGATACGAAGGGAATGTCAAGAAAACAGAAAGAAAGATAGTAATAATTGCCCTCCTTCTATAAAGTGCGACACTTTCTAGTTTTCACAGGATTCTTTTTATTATTATTCATTTATAATATAAAATACAAAAATACAAAAGAAAATAGTAGGAAAATAAGAGAAGGAGAAGGGAAGGGAAAAGTGTAGGGAAAAGGGGAAAAAAGAAAGAAAAGGCATTGATTTTAGACTCCTTTTGGTACAGTAGAATAAGATAATAGCATTAACTCTCAGCTTTTTACCTTTACATACAGTAGTAGTATAAACTAGCCAAAATTGAAGTTTCATTTTTGTCACACATCAAGCATAAAGTCCAGAAGTGGTTTCCAAGTAGAAACAAAAGTAATCGTGTTTTTTTCTTTAATCAAAGCAGTCCACTTACCCATCTCTGCTAACTCCATTGACATTTGCAACCTAGTTTTCATAGGATTCTGAAATAATTTTTGACTGTAACTTGACAATTTCAAAGCAGAAATGGATTGTCTTTCTTTTCATTGTTGAGGTTCTTCACTTAAATCGCAGGAAAGCTGAATATCACACCTTTTGTCACTCCATTGAGTTCCATCAGCAGATATTCTATAAATTTAATTCCTAAGAAACCTCACAATGAACAAGTGGATTTGCGAGCAAAGAGCAGCTCGCAAACCCTCTCAATATTTAGCTGAAAGTCATTAGCCAGCCCCAATACTGTTTGAATTCACTTCCATAAAGTGAATCAGCTGGTCTTCCTAGGTTTCTCATGACATGTACATTATCCTATGAAATTGAGGATTCATATATCATTATTTTGTGTTGGAGAATCTTAATAGGCTTTAGTCACTTAATTATGTATGCAACAATTTATTTCTTAGCATTTTCAACTTTCAAATGTTCTATTTTTTGCCATATCCAATTTTGAACTTAAAGAATTTACAGTAGGCCTGATTTGATTTCATCTCAATTGGAGATTCAAGGTTTGAAGAGGGCTAATTCAATCTAAGTTTGTATTCAAGCTTTGATGGCAATCTGATTTGATTCAGGACATTTTCGCATTTGATGTGAAAGAAGATTTGCTCTAGGCTATAGAAGAGAATCTTCAAAACACAACTGCTTCAGTTCTGGGATGAATGGGATGAAAATAGCAGAAATGGTAGGTGTTTTAGGGAACTTTCACCCTGCCAAATATATCCTGGATACCTCTAAGGATTTTACCACAATTAAAGTCTGAACCATCTCCAATATAGCATTTTGGGGGCAGAGATAGCAAACAGAAAAGGAAAAGAGAAAGGACAGTCCAAACGCCTCCAAATAGTTTAGAATAGGGCCTGAAGTAGTTAGCAGGAAGTATCCTAGAACAATTCAAGAATACAAACTTTCAAAAGTATTTTCAAAGTAAAACTAATCTGTCTGTTTCATTCCTGGGACTGCTTCTGGTTTCTGCTTTGTTGTCTCTGATCAAGGGGGAGTAGGAGACAAAATGATGGTTGACACCTTCTTCACTGGTTTAGTTGGGATGTCCAGCTAGGCACGGCACATGGCAAGCTTCTGGACAGGACCTGTATATGACTTCAATGAATTCTACAACATAAACTCTCTTCCTGATATCCACATCATTCTCAGATTTAACTAATATATCTGAAAGGCTTATTTATTGTGTACCATTTGTCAAGCATAATTTGACACTGAGAGAGACTAATAAAGCAAATCCTCTTCCCTAGGTGGAAGCATTGAAGAGCCCAAAACCCCACTGATATCTAACCATAAAGCAGGCTCCACCAGGGTCGTGCATCTTCTAGCCTCTCTTACTTACTTACTTACTTACTTATGTACTTACTTACTTACTTACTTACTTACTTACTTACTTACTTAGTATCCCACCTGCATTATTTTTACAAACAATTCAAGGCAGCGAACATATCCAATATAACTTCCTCCTCCTATTTTCCCCACAACAATTCTGTGAGGCAAGTTGGACAAATGCTCCTGATGTTTTACTAATACGATTCAGACCAGAGATCCTTTCTGATCTTTACATCTCTTCTGTCATGGTGGTGTAGCAATCTTCAGGCAGTAAATACACCAGGGAAAAATTAAACAGGAATTTTAGCATCATTCAAGTCTTTCTATATGAACGGCATCCTTCCAAGCATTTTGCTTTCAGAAATATGAAATATGGCAATTGGAAGAAAACATAAGGAACACAAACCTTATGTTTGTCCCAAGAATAGTATTAAGTTCCAGGTTTAGTAGCTAGGTGGCCAGCTCAAAATTCCCAAGAGGGAAGCTTGGTATAGTTTGGAGGAGAAGAAGCAGGTAAGCTGTGATGTTCAACTAGAGAGAGCTGAACATGTGGCCAAATTGCACAGAATTCAATTAAGCCTGTCTAGCTTGGGGCCAACAAATTAGGTATTTTACCCTTTCAAATTTTGCAGTTGATACACTCACTCTCACCCTTGATTTGACTTTCCCTCACTCAGAACTGGATCAAGCAGCCAGCCATCTCCTTCACAGGGAACTGGTAGAATTTTTTTCATTAGAATTTTCCAGATAGAAGAGTTAGGGTTCCAGGCACTAAGATAAAGGCCATATCAGAGTCCTCAACCCAGTTCCCACTCAATATTCGTCTCCAGGCTGTTTCTTTGGCTGCTTATCTCTTCCTCAAAATATATGCCTACATACTACATAGTATAGTTCCTGTCTTTACTTATCTAAAGCAGCCTCTTCTTTTTGAATAATAAAAGGGATTGTTCAAGTAGAAGCAAAAAAAAAGGTGTGGGGGGTAACTAAAACAGGATGGCAAAATGAAATGTAAGTCATAGACATGGGCAAGCCATAGAGAAAGAAGCTACCATAGAGAGAGTAGATTTTGTAGTTTGGCCACCCCATCCCTATTTTTAGAAGGTGAAAAGCCTGAGACAATTGTGGGTGATGGGACTTGAGCCTGGTTATATTTTAAAAATGTGAGAGCTGAGCAACTGAATGAAGCTTAAAGTATTGTTAATCTTGTCCCCTAAAACATATCTGGTAGCCAAAGAGTTTAATGAGATAATAAATGTTTCAATGGCTAGCTATTCTCGGCAGACAGCCCACCAGACCACTTATCCCCTCTACTGTCCCAGCATTCTCCATTTATGGAAGTGAAGTTGTATAATTTTATATTGTCTATAAAATTCACAGGAGTCGCTGAAAAACCTTTGAGTCTCTGCAGTTGCTTCAAAAGCCTTTGAACTATTTCGCAGACACTCTGTTCAATTTTTTACTTTGAAGTGGGCCTCCAACCTGACCTATAACATTCATGCAATGTATAATGCAGTTGAAGCTTTGTTGAATCAGATTCCTATTCAAAGCTACACACATTGCTAATTAATAGCATCTTTAATAGATTTTATATCCTGTCTTATCTTGGCTAGAGCCACTGCACAGTAAATGTTGAAACTACCATGCAAATGTGTGCTTGTGGGGGGGGGGGGATGGTGGCAGAACTTTTTGGGATGTCCTTCCAACAAACAACAATACTCAAAACACAAAATAATTGTCTGTCTATGGTTCCAGTACCAGCTGTTAGCACATAGCAGTATCTCTATGTGTCTGTCTATGAATGAATGAATGAATGAAGGAAGGAAGGAAGGAAGGAAGGAAGGAAGGAAGGAAGGAAGGAAGGAAGGAAGGAAGGAAGGAAGGAAGGAAGGAGTCAGACAGTCAGTCACTCAGTTAGTCAGTCATCTAGATAAAAACTGTATGGGTGTCAAAGTCTTCATCATCAGATATTTTGTATGGTTTCATCAGTTTACTTAATAGTTTTTGTGATTATCACTTAGAAGAATGGTAATTAACATTATCCCAGATATATTTGAAGTAAACATATATTGCAGTCAATTCTGAAAGGTTTTGTTCTTTTAAACAGACTTTTAAGTTCACTTTGAGTCATTTCTTTAGTCCTCTCTTAACAGAGCAATAAAACAGGAATATTTCAGGTAACCTTTACTGTTTTCAGTCAACTTGGTGGGTGAGATGAGGTCTAGATAATGTTAATAATTGCTGTACAATTTGTATGCATTTGTATGATTTCTGTATTCTCTATTAGGCCCAGTTTTGAAGCTTAGCATTTCTGAAGCAGTTGAAAAAAATGAGCAATTGAATAACCTCCACACAGTATTTTATTTAATATAATTAGTTTGTCATTGAAGATTTATAGGGCATTGTATTGTGAGGAAAGATTCTTTGTTACTGTAAGAGCCAGACTAGCTTGAAATGAAATACACCAACAGAGAAATTTCTTTCTCAAACACTGTGAAATCTAGTTAAGGCACTTTTATTGCATAGGAACAATGAACACTATTAAGTTGTGATTTATACTTTTAACATAATTGCCCAGTAAAATAAATGGAAAGTATTACTCAATATAAGTAATGGGAATGGGGATGGGCTGAATGGGCAAAATCTGTATCTCAAACATTTTCTCTGGAGTTACACACACACACACACACACACACACACACACACACACAGAGAGAGAGAGAGAGAGAGACAGAGACAGAGACAGAGACAGAGACAGAGACAGAGAGACAGAGAGAGAGACAGAGAGAGACCTATGTGTGACTGACTATTGGTATAATCAAACCAAACTAGCCTATCCCTTTAACAATGACTTCTACATGTCTAGGAGACTAGTTTGAACCAGCCAGGAGTGATATATGAAATTTAGAAATTACAAATTGCAACAGAGAAGCAGAAACAAGGTAAAATATTTTCAGAATGTCATTGTCTATAGAGAAGAATCCAACCCTTCACATTTACTTGCAAAATTGATATAGAGATGCTTGGCTAAAAGTAAAAACATATATCATGTATCTCTTTAAATTTTATTTAAATAACAAAAAACACATTAAGGCTTTTATTTGAAATGTCATTTTATGTGCTGACATTTCCTATTGTATATCATTATGTTAAGACAAAATACCAGCATGTAAGCTAGCCCAGGAAAAACAGGTGCTTCAATGCAACAACTGGGACCCATTGATGGAAATAGATTTTCTTTCATAGATAAGAGCTGATGTTCAATGTGGCTCAAGAGTCTAGAGCTTACTATATTTGAGTTGCAAAAAACTAAATGTTTTTGATAGATATACCACTAGATGACAATTAAGAATTAAAGAGTTTTCTGTATCTGTTTGCTGTCATATAAGTGTCCGGAATTTTAACTCTTTGTTTTCCAGATATAGTAGCTCTATAGGGGCTTTCTTCCCAATACTGTGCAAATGATGGTGCAAAGTATTGAACTTCAGCCAAACTGTATTGACTTCTGAGATTGAAAATCTCTTAGATATCTCTTCAAAATCTAGGCAGTAAAAAAATATATATATATAATAATTGGTCATGACTTGAAAACGTTTGAGAAACACCAGCATAGGACTTCTTGGCTACTTATTAAAACAGCTATATCTTTTTTTCAAGCTTTCTTGTAAGACAGGAAAAGAGAGCAATACAGTAATGCTATTTTAAGAGACATCCAAGTGTGCAAGCATAGTACCATCTACAAATTCTTAAAGCAGTTGTATATTTCACTAGATTCCTCTGGTTGACCCCTACAGTTTGCTGTTCAATTCCTGAAAAACACATGGCTGGGTTACAAGAAATGTATTGTCTAAATGGCTGGTTTGGTTTACTAGAAAAGACAGGAATGGCAACTCAAGAATGTTGTTTTGTTGATTTTACTTTCCTGTATATTGTAATAAAACTTTACATTCATAACAGCCCTCTGAAGCAACTGAATATCTTTCTCAAGCCAACCATTATGCCTGAGGGCAGTGGACACCTGGGAAGCAGTTTAAAATGATACAGAATCACTGAATTATAGAATGTAAGGATTGGAAAAGACTTTGAAGATTATACAGTCCAAACATCTGCCCATTGCATAAAGATACAAGTACAGCATCCTTAACAGAGGCCTACGCCAGCCTCTGTTTAAGCAACTTCAATATCCATGACCTCCTGATGCTGCCTCACATTTACATATAGCCCATTTCCAAATGGCCAGGAGTTACTGTCAGAGCTGGGCCTTTTATGTCCAGGACTAACAGATCAGAGCTCAGATGTGGAACACTTCATCAATGAGGCATGTTTAATCCCTGGACTTTTCAGTTCAAAGATTAAAAAGACAGGTGATTGGCTTGATTCTCTCCTTTAGATCACAGCGAGAAGATTTCTCAAGAGATTTCTGAGATGCAGTGTGTTGGAGTGAGATAAATGTCTTATGTTCTTTCTTTCTCCTAAGATGTTGATTGTTTTACTTCCTTGCAAAAAAGTACTACTTTTTACTGGCGAGACATGCAATGGACTGTGCACCTGCAGCAGTCAAGGGGGAGTATTTGGCCAGTTCAGAATTGTCCCACAAAGAGGCACAGATTAAGAGACTGTGCAATCCAAAACTGGATTGGGAAATGGGGAAGAGATTCAGGGTAACCACACCTTAGAATCTCTCATGAGGTATCTGTTGTGTCTGTAGATTAATTAAAGGGGCCTTCTAGAGCGGGAAGCTCTGAGTGCAATTATTGGCCAATGCAATTTAGGCGGGAGTTTCCGGGCTGGGGATTGGCCACTGTTTAAATGTAGCTGACTATATAAGGGGAAGTTAAACGGTTAATTGCCAGTTGACTTATGCTTGTGTTAATAAAAGTTCTTGCATTAAACCTCACGGTGTGGTCGTCTATCAGAACCTAACAATTGGCGACGAAGGTGGGATAGACGACTGATCGGTGAAGGAACGGCGAATTCAGCTGGCGCAAGGCGGGAAATTTAAACGCAGTTAACCGTAGTTCAACGCTGCCGAAAATTTTTTTTTTCCCAATGGCACAAGTCGGCTCATTGAAAGAGTTCGACCCGCGGTTTCCAGAGGACTGGGAAGAATATGTTGGCCAGGTCGAAGGGTTCCTGTTAGTAAACGGCATTACAGACGACAGGAAGAAAGCCGCGGCCTTGCTGACTATTAGCGGGACGCCAGTCTATAGGATCGCCGTCGGCCTGTGTCAGCCGTTACCAGTCTCGAGCGTCTCGTATGCAGATTTGTTGGCTAAATTGAAGGTACACTTCACGCCAAAAAGGTCTGAATTATTTTGGAGACAGATTTTTGAAAAAAGGAATCAAAGACCTGGCGAATCAATTACACAGTTCGTGGCAGCGGTTAGAGAGGCGGCTTTGAGGTGCAAATATGACAACCTCGAGATCCGGATCCGAGATCGAGTGGTGCTTGGTTTGCGGGACGAGAACCTACAAAATCGAATCATCGCCAAACCCACGGGAGATCTACAGGAAGTCCTTGATGAACTATTAACTTACGAATCAACAGGAACGCGAGACCCCCCCCGAAACAGCATGGGCTCCGCAGCCGAATTCAATCTAGAAAGCCATGTGGACAGCGGGGAGGTGGACCAGCAATGGGAGACCGACATAGCTGAGATCTCCAGACGATTTGGTAAGATGGCAGCCAGACCACCGCGGACCGAAGCTCCTGACCAGGCCCGAAGACCACAACCACAAGCAGCGCAAAGAATGCCACGAGACAGCCTGCCCAGATCCAGAGACCTAGACACCAGATGTGGTAGCTGTGGGGGCAACCACCCCAGATCAACCTGCAGATTCCGCACAGCGAAATGCAGATCGTGTGGAAAGACCGGCCACATCCAGGCCATTTGCCACAATCGGACACGAGACAACCGAATCCACGAATTGGACGTCTGGGCCGAAGGTAAGGTAACCCCCCAGGTGCATGGCATAGAGACCCTTAGACCTAGGGCACAACAATCCAACCGCGGGGAGGGGGCGAGAGTAAACCACATAAGACAACATAAAATAAATCACGTACTGAGGCCTAAATTAAAAATCATAGTCCAATTGCAAGGAATACCCTGCAAAATGGAGGTAGACTCAGGGGCCTCAGTATCAATAATTTCATTCGAAACCCTGAAATACATTGAACGGGAAAGCGGTCACAAAATTCCGCTTAAACCGACAAGAATACAGCTAGCGGATTTCCAAAAATCCCCCATAAGCATTAAAGGAAAAGTCTCCATTAGAGTTAGTTATAAGGGGTTCAAGGGATCACTGGACCTATTAGTGACCGAAGGCCAAAGGACCAGTTTAGTAGGCCTTAATTGGTTCCCCGCTTTAGGAATTTGGGTAGGGGGAATAAATACAATTCAAAGTAAGACCCTCAAATTTGTTTGCGATGAATTCGCAGACGTATTTGATGGATCTTTAGGCAAATATAAAGGCCCCCCCCATTAATTTTAATTTGGACCCCACTGTAAAACCGATTAGATTGAAGGCCCGGAGAGTACCTTTTGCCCTTAAACAAAAAATTGAGGCCGAGCTTGAGAAGCTTGTAGGCCAAGGCGTACTCGAGCCGGTCGAAGGAGGCCTGTGGGAGACACCAATCGTCACACCCCTTAAACCTAATGGGGATGTGAGGATTTGTGCCGATTATAAGGCCACTCTAAATTTAGGAATGAAAAAGCACGCTTACCCGGTCCCAACGGTGAAGCAGGTCCTCGCGACGATCCAGGACGGCGCCATCTTTGCCAAGCTCGACTTGGCGCAGGCATATTTACAGCTTACCGTGTCTAAGGAAGCCGCCGAGGCCCAAACGATTGTAACCCACAAGGGGGCGTTTTGAGTTCACAGGCTTCAATTTGGAATTGCAGCAGCTCCAGGCATCTTTCAAGAGGTGATGGAGAGGACTTTAAAGGGCATACCTGGTGTATGCCCTTACTTTGATGATGTCCTGATTGCTGGAAAAACTGAAGAAATATTAGCTGACCGATTGGAACAGGTACTGGGGAAATTTAGAGCTGCAGGACTTAAATTAAAAAGGGAAAAATGTTTTATTGGAGTTAAATCAACAGAATTTTTAGGGTTTAGAATTGATGAGAAGGGCATTCACCCAACAATTGAAAAAATTAAAGCAATTAAATTGGCACCTGAACCAAAGAACAAGGCTGAATTACAAGCCTTTTTAGGATTGGTCAATTTTTATCATACATTTTTGCCACATAAGGCTGCCATAGCTGAACCTTTACATAGACTCTTAGAAAAGAAAACTCCTTGGCAATGGCAGGAAAAACATAGAGCCAGTTTTCAAACTTTGAAGGACATTTTGTCTAGCCATTCCACTGTTACACACTTTATCGAAAATAAGCCAATCTATTTAGCGTGTGATGCTTCACCCTATGGTGTGGGCGCTGTCATTAGCCACATGGATGACAAGGGCCAACAAAAGCCAATTGCTTATTACTCAAGAACACTTAAAAAAGCCGAAAGAAATTATGCCCAAATTGACAGGGAAGCTTTAGCAATAGTGGCAGGTGTAAAAAAGTTCCATGATTACCTTTATGGTAGGAACTTTACCATTTACACTGACCACAAACCCCTATTGGGTCTGTTCACCACGGATAAGCAGACACCACAGATCATGTCCCCTAGAATGCTTAGGTGGTCCATATTCCTATCAGCATATTCATTCTCCCTAAAACACAGACCGGGAAAGGAAATGGGCCATGCAGATGCCTTAAGCAGGTTGCCACTAACAGACACAGAGAAGGATCCTGCTCCTGCGGGCCAGATATTGTCACTACAAGAAATACCAGAGTGCCCACTAACTGCAAGGGACATCGCCATAGCCACTAAGAAAGATCTAACACTTAACAGAATTTTAGCATGGGTTCAAGGGGGATGGCCCAATAAGAATCCAGACCCCAAATTCACACCTTATTTTAGGAGGAAAGATGAATTATCATCTCATTTGGGATGTTTGTTGTGGGGCAGCAGAGTGGTGATTCCGGGGATCCATAGGAAGTTAGTATTAGCCGAATTACATGATAGCCACCCAGGAATTGTACGCATGAAGGCTCTTGCCAGAAGCCATTTGTGGTGGCCTGGCCTAGACACTGCAATTGAAGAGTGCGTAGCGGGTTGTTACATTTGCCAACGATCTAGGCCAGAACAGGCTCACTCTACCACACACAAATGGGAGACAGCTAGGAATCCATGGTCACGTATCCATATAGATTTCGCTGGCCCATTTCAAGGGCTAACATTCTTAGTTGTGGTAGACAGCTTCTCCCGGTGGTTGGAGGTTGTGCCTGTTAAAAACATGTCATCTGCCAAAACCATTCAGGTTTTAAGGGACCTCTTTGCCACCCATGGGTTACCTGACGTGATTGTCTCTGACAATGGGCCCCAATTCACCTCTGCTGAATTTCAGGATTTCCTGAAGGCCAATTGGATTAGGCACACGACTTCGGCACCCTTTCACCCGTCCACCAATGGCTTGGCAGAACGCAACGTCCGAACAACAAAAGACGCACTGAAACGCATCATCCGCGGCAACTGGCAACAGAGATTGGCACAATTCCTTCTGTCACAGCATACTACACCCTGCACAGCAACTGGGAAGAGCCCAGCAGAAATGAGGTGGGGAAGAAGATTAACAACAAAGCTGGACAGACTCCACCCTGACAGACTACCCACTGAAGCTGAGGCTGCTATACCAACACGGTCCCTCAACATTGGTGACTTAGTGTGGGCCAGGAATTATGGTCCGGGGGACAAATGGGTACCGGGAGTGGTCATTGATGTCACGGGGCCCTTGTCTTATTCTATTGAGGGGGAAGGGAATAGAGTAATTAAGAGACATATCGACCAATTAAGAAAAAGAGCCCCAGAAATTGAGATTGTAAAAAATGATGTGGGCCAATACACACAGGCTCAAGATGTCATACTTAATCCTGATCGCCTGAGTTCATCATTGACCAGGGACGGTGTGGGTGGAGTTGAAACACAATCCAGGCCACCAAATGTAGTACCTCAGCTGGACAATGATGACTGGGAGTTAATACCAAGGGGTAGCCCAAGTACATCGCATTCGGGTCCAGAACACCAACAAACCCAGCAACAACCAACTCAACAACAACAAAACACCAACATTGTGCCATCAGAGCCCTTGGCCCCAACCGCTGGGACAAGCACCAATTGCCAGACAGCAAATGAAACAATCACTAACAAAAGTAATAGATATCCTACCAGGGTTCACAAGCCTCCTTCATATCTGAGAGACTATGTTAATAAATAACATTAGTGGGGGGGAAGGGGTGTTGTGTCTGTAGATTAATTAAAGGGGCCTTCTAGAGCGGGAAGCTCTGAGTGCAATTATTGGCCGATGCAATTTAGGCGGGAGTTTCCGGGCTGGGGATTGGCCACTGTTTAAATGTAGCTGACTATATAAGGGGAAGTTAAACGGTTAATTGCCAGTTGACTTATGCTTGTGTTAATAAAAGTTCTTGCATTAAACCTCACGGTGTGGTCGTCTATCAGAACCTAACAGTATCCATTATAGGGCTGACAGTTATAGCTTTAGTTTGGCAAGACTCTGTCCATTAGGTGCAAGCAAAGAAAGGGTTGAATTGTCTTATCTCTGAGCTTGGGGCTGACATCATATAACTGTTTTGCTCATTTGTGTTTTGCCTTACTACCATCAGGTCTATTTTATTGATCAAGGGATTTTATCTCCATATGTGGCTACCTATATGCTTCCTGCTTCAACTGCAAAAAAGGAAATAAAATATGATAATTATGTTCCAACAATTTGCTTCCAATCAAAAGGAAGGAATAGAATCCATTACGTTATTTTAACAATGTATGGAGGTGTGAATTATACTGGTAGGTGGGATACTTTAATAGCTGCAGGTGGTGAAATGAAATTTGAGGTATGAAAGGCTCCATTTCATTATCCATGATTTTTCTCAGTTCTCCCATCCTAGCTAATTATATCCAAAGGAATCATACTGCTCATTCATGCCACTTCAGAGACATTCCTTTTTATTGCTACTTATTTCTGGATGTTTACAAGTTCAGGCTGAAAGCAAAACGTATTGCATCCTTGCCAGTTTAGTGAATATGCTGGGGCCGACTATAAAAGCGATCCAACATTCTTAGATGAATTATTTAAAACATTAGGCTGGTTCTGCATAAATATTTACACAAATCATTGTGGCAAGCAAATTGTCACAGGGTTATGTCTCACAAAGGTGTTACAAGTGACTATCCATGGAAATGCACAGAATGCAAGAGCAGAACAAGAGAAACAATAATTGGAATAAAGCATGTGACAAAATAGAGATATGAAATGGTTTCCTGAGTATGCTGAAACACTGAAGCTCAAAACAGTCTGGAGAATGTAAGTCAGCAATGCTAATAATTGCCTTTGAAAATATAGTTAGGTACTCATGTGATTTAAATAGTCAAACAAAATCATGTTTATTATTCTTTTTTGTTGTTATTCTAAAACTATTATTATAGAAATTGACAGTGGAACTGGAGCAGAAGTTGATAAATAGGAGATACTTTAATAGATGGTAATGATTTGTAATTTGTTTAGGGAAAGTGATTTGTGATTGTGATGGCAAGTATTTAAGTTTCTCTCTTATTGCAATTTCCAGTGGTTTAATGACATACTTGAAGAGAGATATAGCTTTTCTTATACACCTGAGTTGGCCAGCTGGCCTCGAGTCAGATGCTACCCAAAACAAACTTTTTATTTGGCTTTCTGTTGACTGTGCTACATGTCCAATTAGGGTAAGGATAGAAACCCCAGATTTTTCAATTCTAAGAAAAATAAATTGTTGTTGGTGGAACAAAAATACCCTTTGGATCCTTGATCACCACTGTCAATTATAGAGTGGGTGTTTCCTGAAATAATACCCAAAGCTTTCCACTTTGGCTATTATACAATGTATAAGAATGAAGGAAAGGCACATTATAAGAGTTGTCAGAAAAAGTATAGAATTTAATAGTTGTTAAGAGATGCTTCTTTTACCTCAGACACAGCAGTGGAATTTAAAGATAAATTCTGGAGAAAGGGATTGGAATAGGAACTTCGGAGAAGGGCGGGATATAAATGGAATAAAAAATAAATAAAAAATAAAAAAAAATCACACATACTTTCAGGGCCTAACCTACCTTATAGGTTTGTTGTTGGAAAAAGAGTAGGTAGGAGCACTATGCATGCCATCTTGAGTTATACAGATTGAATGTGAGTTACCAATCTACCAGTCTTTATTCCTCATCTTGCCATGTTACAACATTTGTCTTTATACCTTCACAGTAGATGACAAATTAGGAGGCTGCATAGTAAAATGTAAGTGGCAATAATACAACTTTCATTAGCGAAAGGACAAGCTTAAAAACAGAAAAGCATACAGAAGATAGCTTAAAGAAAGATACAAAGCAGAAAAATAATAACATTTTTTTAAAAAAAATACTCTTGATCTGTATTAGTAATGTTATAACTGTATTTTCTAAACTGTGATGTAGCTTGGTGCTTAGCTAATACACTGGTTGTAAGAAATGATGGCTTAATTTAATAGCTGAAACTAGTCTAATCTCATCCTAAATGTGTGCATGTGAAAGAATGAAGTGGGTGTGAGAAGACTTGAAAGCCAACATTTTCTCCACTGAAGCAAAGCAAACATTTCCAAGGGTCATTTTTTTCCCCAATTGTCAGTGCCATTTGATGGAGGGTACAAAAAGACAACTCTTCAAACCTGCCACATTTGTTGTATGAATAAACGATTAGATTGATTCCTTTTTAGAGGTGACTTTCCTTTGAACAATCCTTAGATAACATCAGAAGTTGAGACCAAACAGATTTCTGAAATGAGGATGAAGGAGGCTGCATGCTGTGGACATGTAGCTGGCTGCCATCTAGCAACAATAAGACAATTATGGGGCTTTTGGATTCTTTTCATAAATATCTGGCCATTTGGCAGAAAACTGCATAATTCAGGCAAAACGTTAATTTTAATCTGTATATCTCAGTGGTTGAAAATAAATTCACCTGTGTGGTTGTACATGGAGGATTTGCAGAAGATTAAATGAAAAGCTATAGAATAAGGAACTTCCAAAGAAGGAAATATAGTGTAAATAGATTTCCTCTTGTGAAATTGGATGGAAACTTCGTTTCTTCTCCTTGTATCTCCTTGAGATCTGCTTCTCATCTATCACAATTGAAGGCATACTACCTCTGATTCATAAGTTAACCAGTCTATTCCATCTTTAACGATGGGAGGTGAGGTGTTACCCCCCATTGATAGGGCTCGCAACTTGGGCGTCCTTCTGGATTGATGGCTCAGTTTTGAAGATCACATAGGAGCTGTGACCAGGGGGGCTTTTGCCCAGGTTCGCCTGGTGCGCCAGTTGCGACCCTACCTGGACCGAAATGCCCTACGCACAGTCACTCATGCGCTCATGACCTCCTGGTTAGACTACTGCAACGCTCTCTACATGGGGCTGCCCTTGAGGACCACTCGGAGGACCACTCAGAGGCTTCAGCTGGTCTAGAATGCAGCCGCGGGAGTTGTGATGGGGGTTTCCCGATACTCCCATGTAACACCTCTACTCCGTGAGCTGCATTGGCTTCAAGTTGCCCTCCGGATGAGATTCAAGGTGCAGGTGATGAACTATAAAGCCCTAAATGGCTTGAGTCCGGGATATTTGAGGGAACACCTGCTGCCGGCATCAAGTTCCCTTCATCCTGTGCGCTCCCACAGGGAGGGCCTTCTCAGAGTGCTGCCGGTAAAAGACTGCCAGTGGATAACACCCAGGGGGAGGGCCTTCTCTGTGGGTGTGCCTGCCCTTTGGAACCATCTGCCCGTGGAGCTTAGGACTGCCCCCGATCTTTGCTCATTTCTCTGGGACCTGAAGACCTGGCTCTTTGAGCTTTCCAGCCCAGGCTGAGAGTTTTAATTGGGGTTTTTATATTTCTATTTCAGGGACTGAAATTAATCATTTATAATTGTTTTTAATTTTTGTATTGATGTTTTAAATGCCTTGTAAACCGCCCTGAGTCCTACGGGAAAAGGGCGGTATATAAATCTAATAAAATCTAAATCTAAAATAAGTGAATAAGCATCAGTAGCCCAGTCCTCTGTAAATCTGGCTAGACCTCTTTTAAAACCATCTATACCCATTACTAAGTTTCATAGTTCAACTAAGAAAATTCCTTTATGTCTGTTGGATCTGAATTCTCTGCATTTAATTTCAATAGACGCATCAAATTCAAACATTATAAGAGAGTGAGTAAAAATGATTATATCATCTACATACAGTATACACATATATGCACAGAGGGAGAAGGTTAATGAGAAAATATTTACATTTGTAAAAACCACAATATCTTAGATGAATGTAACATTTCAAGTCAAGAAAGTAGATTTATTAAGTGATAGGGAGGTAAAGCATTTGGTATGTAAAGGCAAAGATAATCAGGCCAAATAAGCTTCAGCATAAGGAAAGGTAGACCTTGAAACAACCCAGTGATATTTATGGATCTAAGACCAGGAAGGAAAATATATTTATTGACATTTATTGATAGCTTCCCCAGATATACATCCACTTTCCTGCTCAGCAAAAAAAAGTCAGTGATGGAGAAAGTTAAGGAATATGTTACAATAAATTTGAGAGAAAATTTAAACCCTGCATTCAAATAATGGAAATAAGTACCAAGAAAGTGCTGTAGCAAAATATTTAAGAAAAAAGAGCAGCATGTGCATATAAGGCTGACCTAAAATCCAGGAGACAGAGAGTTCTAGTCCTGCCTTAGACATGAAAGCCACCAGGATGACTTTGAGCCAGTCACTCTCTCTCTCACCCCAACCCATCTCACAGGATTCTTGTTGTGGGGAAAATAGGAGGAGGAAGGCATATTATGTATAATATCTTATCCATCAGAAAAATAGCTGCCGATGGACTGATGGATCTTTGAAAGATACATACATTCTTTAATACACTTGTCATTTTAAACTTAGACATTTATCTCAAGGTAACCTTGTTGGACTTTGTTATGTTCATACAGATAAGCTAGCTAAAAATGGACCCTAATCAATTCATCAAACAATTCCAGTCTAGGTTTCCTCAAAATTTCAGTTCAATTTCTTGGATGCATACAGTCAACATATATGCTGTTTTTTCAGGTGTCCAATTTTTCCCATAATGTCTTTCTATTCAACTTGATGACACTCACATTTTTGCTTACTCATTCTTCATACCTGTTCTAAAATGTTTACACTGCATTAAACAGTCTTAGAAATAGTATATGCATAATTAATAAATGTAGTTATAGTATCACTGATCCATGAAAAACACAAATAGGATTGTATGGATAGTTTACCATCTGTTCGCCTTCATACTTTCTAGCCATTAAGACTTTTTTTTTAATGAGCACATTAGCAAACATCAGAACAAATCACTAGATTGCAGCTATTCTTCATACATACTATAAATTAATGTCTGTAGGCTTACAAGGGGCTCCAAAGGAATTCCTGAAAATACAGATGATCCTAGAGGCTAATACTATGGTTCTCAGCATGCCATGTTCTTATTTCTTTATTTTTCATTAAAAGTATCTTGAAAAACAATGTGTCAACACTGCAACTATCCTGGCTGAAGCCATTTTTGCTTCATTTTTGGTTGCCACAGTATTGGGAGGGGGGATGACTGGTTTTAAGGTTAGACTAAACAATAAATTGTCCTGTGGGAACCAAGGCCATTGCTGTCTGACTTTTGGCGGGCTGAGCCTTCCATTAAAAGTCTGCCAAAGTATTCTATTGGGGAAGGTGGATAATGATATGGTGTTGGGATGGGGAGTTCAACTTTGTAACCTTGTAATGTTTGGGAAGGAACTCCAGACTTGGTTTCACTTTTGACTGGGCCAATACTTTAGACTTCTGCTTTTACTGGATATATATATATATATACATCGGACAGACTAACAGAAGAATAGAGGTACGTGTAGAAGAACATAAGAACTCAGTACAGAAGAAAGATCACACATCTTCACTAGTACAACACATAAACACTACGGGACACAACATCAATTTTGAAGGTACAAAAACAATCGCCAAAATAGAACATCTCAATAGCAGAATAATCAGAGAAGCCATTGAAATAGAAAAACACCCAGACAGTATGAACAAGCGAGACGACACCTCCCGCCTACATGCCATTTGGAAACCAGCATTGATAGAGAAACAAATTTCAGCAAACAAGGATTTAAAAAACCAACAAACAACCCCAAATGCCACCAGCCCCAGCAAGACTCATCCACACCCAGAACAAAAACTCTCCCACACAGAAGACAGAACAAGTCAAGCAAAAGTGCCATCACCCAAGCAGAAGAACGCACACACGAACCTGACTGACCCATACCAGAGATACATAGCAGGTCCTCGAACTCGGAGCCAAACCAAAGCTCTGGAGGCCACTACACAGCCCACTCCTCAGGACACCAAATCACAACACTCAGGATATTACAATACAACAAAAAACCCCACCCATTCAGAACACACCCCACCCAATCAGAAGACAGCCACGCCTCCAACCAATCAGAAGACAACCACGCATCCACCCAATCAGAAGACAGCCACGCCTCCACTCAATCAGAAGACAACCACGCCTCCTCCCAGTCGGAGGACACCCCCACCCAATCAGAAAGCAGCCACGCCTCCACCCAGTCAGAACACAGCCTCACCGGCAGTTGGAAGGAAAGGAACAGCCAGACCACGCATTGCTCCCGGAAGCAGCAGGAGGAAAACTCCGGCCTGATGATGACGGATGGGATTTCGTCGAAACGTCGCCACAACTTTCTGAAGATGAAAGGAACGCGGGAAGAAACCCGAGACTCTAGATCTACATATATATGTATGTGTATATATATATATATATATATATATATATATATATATATATATATATATATATATATATATATATATATATATATACTCTTCCAAAGGATAGACATCATGCAAAGTGTTCACTGCAAGCCTACAATACTGGTTTCTTTCAGAAAGACTAAAATGCACTCCAGCGTACTTCTACACAGAAGTAAATTCAGCTGAAATCAGTGGGGTATATTCAGGGCTTTTTTTCTCATAGAATGCTCAGAACAGCGTTCTGGCACCTTTTTTTGCAAAAAAAAAAAGCTTTTGCACAAGCTATGCTGCTATTGGCTTAAGCCTATTGCAGGCTTTGCTCTTTTATGACTCATGACTTATGACTTATGGACCTAGGATTGATGTGTGACACTCTCCAAGAATTCTCAGATTTAAGTTTGGATCTACAGGACCACAACATCTACTTGTATAAGGCAAATAAGAAAATAAAAATACTGGTACAAGTTTTTGAAGAAAGAAGACAGAACTTTGGGCCCTATTATAAATGTGCTGTTGCTGCTTTTATGTGATCTTCACTTTTGTGGAATTTTACTTCACAAAAGACATTCAAAAAAGGATCCTCCCATTGACCTAAGTATATTTTATACAAAATTGAAAGAGTCAATTGAAAAAAGATTACTTGATAGCAAAGACGATGAGTTGGCATATTGGTCTCGCATACTTGATCAGAAACATTGGCCTGAAGATGTTAATACTCAACTGAAGTGGAAATTAGAAAAGTGGAGAAGTGGAAATTACAAACTTATCAATCAGACTGCAACTAAATGAAAGAGAAATGATTTGTGGATTCCGTGAATACATTCTCGAAAAGACATATCCAGAAAAACTGTTGCATTGAAGGCTACTGCTAAGCTTGTAAGCCGCCCTGAGTCTTCGGAGAAGGGCGGGATATAAATGGAATTAAAATAAAAATAAATAAAATAAATAAATTTGATACGGACTCTGAATACCATTCCTATTTCTTCAAGTGAATGTGAATGTGGGTTTTCACAGATGAATCTAATTGCCACCCCAACAAGAGCTTCATTAAAGACTAAGACAATATCAGCACTTTTGTTCATCAAACTTGTCGGACCACCTCTGAGACTTTTCGATCCTTCAAAGTACGTTGATCTGTGGTTACTCAGAGGACGACATTTGGCCATAGATACTAAGAGAAAGGAAAGGAGTCAAGAAGATTTGCCAGACAAGAATTGGACAAAAGTTTGGAATTTTCTAGGAACATTTGCCTTAAATACAATAAATTAAATGTATGTTAAGAATTGAATATATAATTGTTTAATTATATAAAAATATAAATATAATTATATAAATAAAAGATTAACAAGATGAGAGTTCCGGCACCTTATTTTTTAGAAAAAAAGCCCTGGGTATACTCTGAGAGAATATATATATGTGTGTGTGTGTGAGAGAGAGAGAGAGAGAGGGAGCTAAGATTTAAGTTCACATGCTTTTAAGATTGAGTGTTTTGAGCATTCTTCAGTGACAGGAATCTTAATTGGAGATAAGACCATTTTGCTGCAGTCATTTGTCAAAGCTATTTTTAGCCAGAGTTACAGACTGTGTTCTGGCAATTATGTCCAAAATGTGTCCAAAGTGAAGGGACAAATGTACACTGAAATTGTAGATTTCCCCCTCCACTTTGGACACTTTTTATTACAAAATTCTTACTTTTGTTCTCCTCCCAATATTCAACCCTCAGCCTGCCATTTAATTTTAGACTGTGAAATGTTTGATGGAGACTTTTATGGACAGTGGTTCTGCTGTGAGGCTACAATTAACTTCCTTAGAAGCACAGAAATGGGAAACTGAACAACAACTTTCCCAAAGTTTGTATAACTACTTATAGTTCATCAGGTCATTTCTCCAAATCTGCACCTTGGGCCTTTCAGAGGCTTCCCTACAGCCTGTGGAAGTCCTGCTCCCTCCAACAAGCTCTCTTAAATTCCAAGGACAATTTTCAAATGGTTCTCACCTTTCCTGGAAAACCAAGGTTCAATGGATCAAGACCCCTCAGATATCACCTGGAAGGAACAGATGCAAGAAGCAAGCAAAAGCATCCAGTAAGGCAAACAGGTTGTGTGGTGTTTCTCAGCCACCACAACTTGACAACTGTCCATGTATGGTCTTCAGCTCCCAAAATTCCCCAGCCAGTTGAAGTCTGCATAATAAGCTTGTAAGCCGCCCTGAGTCTTCGGAGAAGGGCGGGATATAAATGGAATCAAAAATAAAATAAAAAATAAATATTTTGGGTGGGGAATTCTGGGAGTTGAAGTCTACACACCTTAAAGTAGCACAGATGTAAACACTGGGATAATGTACAGTCTGAACCCTTTCATGTTAAGTTTTCCTTAAAAGTAGCCAGCATAAGCAGTGAGACTAACCATGACTATGGGTTTTCTCTTGGTCATGACCTGGGAGCCTCCTGATGGATAGGATATTATATCCAAGCTAAGATCCAGGCCGCTCACCTGCTGGGCTAATCACCCTTCAGGAGGCTTTGCTAATAGTTCTAAAGGAAAAAAAAGGCAACATTATCTTGATCCCTCTGGATGTCAGGATTACAGCAATGAAGAAATCACAGGAATCTCAGAAAAGCTCTTCCAACAGTGCTACAACAGATACTGTACAATATTTTTCTCTGTGCAGTATTCAGTGGTCCTCTAAACCATTGCACAAGTTCCACCACCATGAAAGATGCAGAATCTATCTCAGCTTCTTCCATAGAAATCTATGTTGGAAGTTAGGCGTGTTGAATAAAGAGCTGTGCCAACTGTTGACCAAACATTTCTAGAGAGGCCATTAAGAAATATTTCCAGAACATGAAGTAGTCTCCATTGAAATTGCATTTGCTGCCAGTCATAATTTTGAGCCAATATCTTCTTTGATCCCTGTTCCACAGTTACCTGACCCAACAAATAAATGGAACATCTTACCCCCAAGAGTTAGGTCAGTTCTAACCCTCCTTACTTTCCAACAGAGCTTAAAGACCTAGGTCTGCAGGTGGCTTGGGGTTCCAATGGCATGGTTTCCCATTGGGAGTGGTTGATAGATTAATGATAGATCCCGCCCCCTCCTCTTTTCCTCATACTCGCTCCCTCCCCATCTTTTTAGGTAAGTTGATCTTCAAAACCAACATTGACTCAGTATGATGCATACTCTCAAACAATTCAATTAATTAAATATATCATAATCCAGTTAACTATGGTTAGCATGTCCAAACACGGATAAACCACTGTTTCAAGGGGGTAACTCTTAAAGGATTATTTCTTATCTTGTCCCAGGCAGTAGAGGGAAAAAAGAAAAATGCTTTGGCTCTTTAGATTGATATGAATAACATATGTTTGAACAAGCTTCATGGAAGTGGCATTTCACAATGAGTGAGTTCTCTGACTGCCCATGTTATAGAGCCTTTGAAATAAGCTCCTATACATTAAAATACCACATGCCTAAGAATATTCCTGTCCTGGGATTGGAATTAAAACTGACTGCATAAATTAGACATAAAAGCAGCGAACATCTGTTCAATATATTTCTACAGATTTAGTCATGTAAATATATTTTCTATTCATCGCTATGTTAAATCAAAAAGTGTTATCAAAAGCTGATTAGGAAAATAGAATAGAATTTCAAATGTCAAAACACAGTGGGAAACTGTATTCATTTTACAATTATGACATTCAACAATTGTTACTTTTCTATAGTCTGTCTTTTTAGTGGCAAATATAATAAAGTGTAATTAAGGGAAGAGAAATATCAATGAGGACATACAATATGTACAAAATGTACAGACAATGAAATTACCTCTCCATCAGAAATGTATCAGAACTAGTGTAATTAGTTCTCAGATTCTATAATATTTAGTATTCTATATCTCTACAAATAATAATACTGAAGGATTTTAGTCCCAATATAGTGACAATAAAGTTGCATTAACTGGGTGATGAAAAGTACAGCTTTCATGTTAGCAGAGGGGTTTTTTTTAAACAAAAAAGGAACTGTATATTTACTGTTGCCATGGGAAGTGGCTTTTCCAGGATGATTTTTCCAGCAATTGCCTATAATGTTTTGTATCATTCATCACATAGATTGGGGATAGTTTCCGCACATTCACTACCAGGTCCTGGAGACCTGTCACAAGAATGACACACAGAAGAAAAAATAATTTAAACTAGGCTTTCATCTACTTACCTAACTCTAAACATAATACGATTAAAGTAGTATTGAAGTAGCAATAAAACCATAAAATAAGATTATTAAAAAATAGCATGGCAATGAAAGATGTTTGAAAAATCCAGGACTTCTGGTTTTGCACCATAGTGCACGGCCAAGGGATTGCGGAGCTCCGCACTCCAGGACACCCTGCCAGGGGACCCGAAATGGGTCTAAAGTCACCCTGGAGAAGCAACCAAGAAGGAGGGGTGCCCTGATGATCACAGAATAATGTCAGTTGCTCTGCTCGATCTGGGGGAAGCCCTCCAACCCAACAGGAGAAAGGTGGCCACACCTCAGTGACCAGCCCAACCTACTTGCAGACAAAGTCCAAAGGCACTAACTAGAACAACTGTGAACAGCGTGCTTGAAACTGGATGAGGAATTTGATCATCTCTCTCCTATTTTATATCTGATTTCCTGGAAAAGATCCCCAAGAATCAAAAATCCTCCCAAAGTGAGAAGGGGGGGAAACTACACCCCTACTCTCCCATAGACCAAAGCAGCAAATTAAAGTCTTATGGGGAACAAATATATATTGAAATGAGATTAAAAATACTACAGTCTGGATAAATTTGAAAATTAAGAAAACTGTTAAAATCTCATACCTGAACAAGTATTGATGAAATCATATAACTACTACTACTACTACTACTACTACTACTACTACTACTACTCTTTGCTTTAAAAGTTGGCAAATGAATACCTACTGGCATCTAATGGAGGATTAGAGAAAACTATAGCTGCATTGACTCAGAATTTGTCACGATGCCCAGAAATACAAAAAAGCAGCTGTAGACAAAGCATTGGGTTATCTACTACAGAGTGAAACTATAGAAACTGCTGAGATTATAAACACACTGAGCTGCATTTTTAAGTCTAAGAACTGTTTTCAGAGAAAGAAAAACCTTGGCCTTTGGTTAATCTTCTAAAGCGAAAGTTACTGGAAAGTTTTCAAGTGGTTAAACACTTTGGACTGAAATGTTGGCTGGCTGATAATCATAAGACCCTGAAAAGAAGAACTGTTATAAAATACTGTTTTCAGTGGTGCTTTGATAATTGGAAACCTATTGGATTACAAAAAAAAAAACATATATAAAGATAAGAACTACATAAGATTTGTTTGTTTGGATTTTAAAATGGGCTGGTTTGATAAAGCTAATTAAAGAGACTGGTGGTACCGGTGAAAAACTACTTAGAGGAGGGAGACAAAATGGATGTTGTATATTTATCTAAAAGTGACAGGAAACCACACATAACACATTCTCTTGAAGATCCCAGTTTGGAACATCGGAGTTCTGCAGGAACAATGACTCAAGACAAAGAAAATACATTCCAGGACAAAATATATGCCATGCTGTGACAGATTAAAATGAAAATTGTCTTAAATCATGATGAGATTAAAAACAACTTTGATAATATAAATGAAGATATCTCTAACCTAAACTCACAATTAAACAACACTCAAAAAATGTTGATAATGAACAAACAAATCAGACAATAGAATACAAACCAGATGATATGGAAGCTACAAATGAAGAGAACTACAACTTCATACAAACAAAAAAAATTCCACAAAATCTTGTTACAACAAAGGAAATAAAAAAGATGTTTTATCTTCCAGGACTTCAAAACAAATTTGAGGACAATAAAGAAGGTTTAATAAAATGAATTAAAGAGCTGTCAGGAGAATCACTAAAGTGTGGGAGACAAAAAACAAATATTCTACTTAATTTGTCTTTTTCATCCCCAACAATATCTACAAAAATGCAACCTGGCAAGGTAAACTTACTGATTTGGAAAGCGACCTAGCAAAAGAAGAATATTAGAATTATATTTAAGAGATGTGATTCAATTTACCAGATGGAATACTATGTGACTAAACACTGTTGTGTAGTGGGTCCAACGCAAGGAAGAGATGCCAGCCGGTGTGTGAGTTCAGCTGTTTATTGGATGGGGGGTAGCGAACTCAGGGATGAGGGTTACCTGGCCTCCTTAAATACCTAGCCAGGTAAGCGGACAGCCAATGGGGTTGGCCCTAGGTTTCCTGCCGAAACTGGGTTTCCCGCCAAAACCGTTCAGGCCAACGCCCCCTGGTGGCTGTTGCTATGCAGGTGCCTGCATACATAACACCCCTCCCCCCTTAAAGAGGAACCACATAACAATGAAACAACTTGCAACTAACTATAACTATATACACTGTGTGTCAATAATGAAAAAAACAATGCAACTGTGTAGGGGTCATTTGCACAAATAGTCCGACAGGTAGGCAGGTGTGGGGCTGGGTGGACCGTCTGGGTGTGACCTGGCCCTGGGCTTGGACAGCTGGTTCCTGGGGCCTCTGTGCTGGGTTGAACAGAGCTGGGTTCAGGAGGCCCTCCTCCTCTGATTCCTGCTCTGTGTTGTTTCCGGTTGGGCTGGCCTCTCCTGGGGTGTGGCTCTCCAGTTGGGCATGTGTGGTGCACTCAGGGACCTTTCCTCTGAGCTGGTAGATGTGTCGCCTTATGTGTCTGTCCCCCTCTACCCCCACGATGTAGGAGAGGGGTCCAGTTATCTCAATCACTGTCCCTGGAACCCATGGAGGTCCTGCCCCATAGTTCCTTGCCCAGACCAGGTCCCCAATGTTGAGAACTCTGTGTGCTGGTGGTGATGGTGATGAAGATGATGATGATGGTGGTGGTGGTGGCCTAACCGTCTTGGCTGCTACCCGGTCTAGGTGTAAATGGTCCAGCTTGGTGATGAGACACCGTCCCCATCGCAGTTCTGCTGCGCTCTTCCCGGTAGCAATGCATGGTGTAGTGTGCTGGGCGAGTAGGAATTTCACCAGTCTGTGGTGCCACTCCCTGCTAATGATGCGCCGGAGTGCGTCTTTGGTTGTCCTTACCATCTGTTCAGCTTGCCCATTGGTCGATGGATGGAAGGGCGCGGAAGTGGCATGCCTAATCCAGTTCGCCTTCAAGAACGCCTGGAAATCATTAGCAGCAAACTGAGGCCTGTTGTCAGACACAATTACGTCAGGGAGGCTGTGTGTGGCAAAGAGAGCTCTGAGCACCTGGATTGTCCTCCCCAAGGTCATGTTGGGCACTGGGGCTACCTCCAACCACTTGGAGTGGCTGTCCACCACTACTAAGAATAGTTGACCCTGGAATGGCCCTGCATAGTCAATGTGGATGCGGGACCAGGGTGTGTGTGTGGCCTCCCACCTGTGCATGGGTGCGTGTGGCATTTCTGGCCTGGATCTCTGGCACGTGTGATCTCTGGCACGTGTAACAGGCCTTGACCCATTCCTCAATGTCCTTGTCCAGCCCTAGCCACCAGAGGTAGCTTCTGGCCAGAGCCTTCATCCTAACCACCCCTGGGTGTCCCTCGTGTAAGGAGTCCAATGCCCTGCCCCGTACTGCGGTGGGAATGATGACCCTACTCCCCCAGAGGAGGCAGCCCCTGTGCATGGAGATCTCGTTGCGCCTGATGAAATAGGCCTGGAACTCAGGCCCCGGGGACTTATCCTGCCACCCTGTGCAAACCCATGAGTGTACCCTGCTCATGATGTTGTCTGTGGCTGTGTGGCTGGCAATGTCCTTGGCATGAACTGGGCACTCTGGTAGCTCCTGCAGTGCTAGGATCTGTGTGGCTGGGGCCGGGTCTGGATCAGAGGTGTCTATGGGTAGCCTACTTAGACCATCTGCGTGGCCCATCTCCTTCCCTGGTTTATGCACCAGCTTGCAATTGTAGGCTGCAAGGAAGATGGACCACTGGAGCATTCTGGGGGACAGGATTTGTGGAGTCTGCCTGTCCGTTGTGAACAGGCCCAGGAGTGGTTTGTGGTCCATGAAGACAGTGAACTCCCTGCCATATAGATAATTGTGGAATTTTTTGATTCCTGCCATGATTGCCAGGGCTTCTCTGTCGATTTGTGCGTAGTTCCTTTCTGCTCCAGACAGCATCCTGGAATAATAGGCTATGGGAATTTGTGCCCAATTGGGCTCAAGGTGACTGAGTACTGCGCCCACACCGTAGGGGGATGCATCGCATACGATGCAAATGGGCTTGGACTCGATGAAATGGGTTACTGTGGACTTATCCGACAGTAGTGCTTTCAAGGCCCTGAAGCTATGGTCATGGGTGGCGGTCCAGACCCATGCTGCCTGCTTGTCTAGCAGCCTGTGGAGTGGCTCTGCAATGGCTGCCTTGTGTGGGAGGAATGCATGGTAGAAATTCAACAGGCCCAGGAATGCCTGTAGCTCTGCCTTGTTCTTGGGTGTGGGTGCTAGTTTGATGGCCCTCACCTTGGACTCTGTGGGGTGGATTCCCCTGGCATCTACTCTGAACCCCAAGAACTCTATGTAGGGAACACCTATGCTGCATTTCTCCCTCTTGAATTTGAGTCCAGCTGTGCATAGCCTGGACAGTACCTCCCTGAGCCTACCTGCTAGTTCCTCTGCTGATGCTCCTGCGATCAGGATGTCATCGAAGTAGGGGCAGACTCCTGGGATGCCCTTGGGTGTCTTTTCCATAACTTCCTGGAAAATGCCAGGAACAACGCTAACTCCAAACTGCAGCCTATTCACCCGGAACGCCCCCCTGTGTGTTACTATGGTTTGAATGTCAGCTCTTGCCCTAGTAACCGTGAGTTGCTGGTACACCTGCGCAAGATCGAGCCTTGCAAAGATGGCGCTGCCTTGGAGGGAAGCGAGAACATGGCTGACCGTGGGGACCGGGTAAACGTGCGGGTTCAGGGCACGGTTCACCGAGCACTTGTAGTCGGCGCAGATCCTTATTTCCCCATTGTATTTAAGGGGGGGGGTAACGATAGGGGTTTCCCACTCCCCCCATCTACGGGCTCTAAGATTCCCTGGGCCACCAGCTTATCTAATTCGCACTTTATTTTTTGTTTGAGCGCAAAGGGGACTCGCCGCGGCCGGACCCTAATGGGGGGAACATTCGAGTTGAGCTTGAACGATATGGGGGCCCCTGTGTACCTGCCCAGTGACCCATTGAAGATGTCTGCGAACTCCTTGCAGACGGCCTCGATGGAGTCCCCCTGGATCCGGTGGATCCCTGTGACTGTGATTCCCAGGGCCTCGAACCAGTCTAGGCCGACCACGCTGGCTCTCCGGCCCTCTACCACTACAACCCCCAGGTGCTCTTCGCGACCCTTAAACCCCACCGAGACTGTGGCCTCCCCCTTTACCTTGACTGGTGAATTCTGGAAGTCGGTCAGGGTTAAATTTGTAGGCCGTAATTTGATCCGCTGCTTGCTCCGGCTATTTATGTAGTTAAGGGTCTCGTCCAAAATGATCGAGACTGCTGATCCGTAGTCAAGCTCCATGCTGCAAGGGATGCCTTGCAAGCGGATTGTTAGTCTAATTTTGGGTTTGAGCAGCCGGCGGCTACCCGTGTGGTTAATGGCCAGCCGGCTCTCAACATAGCCAATTCACGTTTTGGTTGGGGCCCCAGTACCTTTGAATGGTGATTCCTCCGATTGCAGCTTGTGGATCTCCTCTCGGGGGAGGTGGCTACGACAGACTGCGGCTATGTGGCCTGTTCTCTTGCAGGCCCGACACGTGGTGGACCGGAACTTACAGAGGCTGCGCACATGGTTCCTACCACACCCTGCACACTTCTGAGGGTTAGCGGCATTGCTGGGAGGTCTGGGCTTGTCTGGGCATCTGGCTCGCTGGTCGTGGGTCGACGTCTTCCGCTGGAGGAGGTCGATGCTGTGGTCGTCCTCCTCCGCAGCAAATTGCCAGTGGATGCTGGCCGCCTGGCTGCCGGTCCAGGTTTCCTGGCATGCTTGGATGGCTCCGCAGGCTGCTTCATGGGCTAGGATGGTGTCCTCGGCTTCCTGGAGTGAAACCTCCTCTCTCTCGAACAGGCGCTCTTGCAGCCGCCTGTCACGTAGGCCGCAAATCAGCTGGTCCCATAGCCGCTCCTCCAAGTTTGAGAACCTGCAGGCGACGGTGGCTTCTCGGAGGGTAGCGAAGAACACGGCACCGGTCTCGTCAGGGCGCTGGTCCCTCTTCTCTAATTGTGACTGCACGGCCACTTTGGAGCGCTGGGGCTTGAAATGGGCATTGAGTCGGGCCACGAGATCCTGGTACATGTCGGTGTTGATGGCCTCCTGGGCGAACAGGTTTGCGGCGATCTCCAGGAGCGCTGGTCCCCTGATGCAGAGCAGGGCAGCTGCCTTCACGCCGTCCTCCAAGATCTGATTGAACCGCATGTACAGTTTGGCATGAGCCAGGTAACAGGCCCATGTCTCGGGGTGGTGGGTGTCAAATTTGTGGGATTGTCCGGCCCTTGCCATCATGGTGCTGGTGTGGTCTCGGTCGCGGTGCGGTGTGCGGTCTCGGTTGCGGAAGCAGTGACCGGCATGGTCCGGTCGGCTGGTCCGGTCGGCTGGCAGTCGTGGGGGGGGGGGGAGAAGGAAGGAAAATGCCTTTCCCTACAGCTTGCGGAGTGCTCCCAGTGACTTCAGCTCCTTGTCGGCAGCAATCCCATCCTCGTTGCCACTGTTGTGTAGTGGGTCCGACGCAAGGAAGAGACGCCAGCCGGTGTGTGAATTCAGCTCTTTATTGAATGGGGGGTAGCGAACTGAGGGATGAGGGTTACCTGGCCTCCTTAAATACCTAGCCAGGTAAGTGGACAGCCAATGGCCCTAGGTTTCCCGCCGAAACTGGGTTTCCCGCCAAAACCGTTCAGGCCAACGCCCCCTGGTGGCTGTTGCTATGCAGGTGCCTGCATACATAACAGAATACTATGTGACTAAACACTTGTTTGAATACGGTTAAAAATATAAATTTTGGATATAAAGAGACCCTATAGTAAGATTGCTAAATGGTGTACTATATGATTAAATGCTTGTTTGAACATGGTCAAAAAAATAGACAAAGCTTGGACATGAAGAGGCCCTATAGTTAGAGGGATAAGATATATAACTAGTATAATACTTTCATAATATATGAAATCTAAAAATATTGAGATGGTGTATTTGAATGAAAAGTTTGGCTATTCAAAGGTAATGAATCTTGAGAAAATTATGACTGATAAGAGTGGTTTCAATACTGAGGGAATATTAAGCTTAAATAAGAACCTTGAAAACAAGACAATTAATGTATAATAGGATGGCTTTTATGAATACAATTGAAACATACCGTAAGTTGATTAGAAAAGATGTTATATGTTGATGTTATTGTTATATGTACAAATACTAGAAAAATGTTTATACCCAATTTTGTATGTAATGAAAGTATACATACAAAATTCTTAATTATATTTGTTTAATGTAGACCAAAGGAGAATATTACTAGAAGAAGAGAGGATCAAGGAAATATATTATCAACTAACATATTGATCAATTATAGAAATTAATTATTATTGTTTATTTTAAAATATATGGACCCAGACAACACATTGTTCACTAAGCACTAAAGATTGCTATTGTAAAAATTAATAAAATATATTTTAAAAAAGAATGGTTTTTGAAAAATCCTGCAACCAAATATAAATTGGTCACAATGTTTTAAGCAATATTAACCATTTTTTTCTGCCTAACAGATCATCAGTATTTGTGCAAGGCTCACATTGGGCAGGAAAATTACATGGAAATTATGAATGTTTAAAGTGTTGGCATTTCTCCTTAAATCATATACTTAGACTCTCTTTGTCCCTTTTCCATTTGTTTTGGAAACATTTTCCTTTATATTTCTGTATTTGGTCCTGATATTTTGTCTCTTTCATTAACAAATAAATGGGGCTTTATGCACTCCATGTAAACTAAATATTTCATCATACACACGGGTAATTCTTCAGTAAGATGACTAGAGCCAAAAGCAAGAACAGTTAATGCAAAAGATGTTCTTGCATTTTTAATATTCATGTTACATATAGGGAAAAAGAAAGTTAAGTGAGAGAGCAAGCTGTTTGATTTACAGAGAAATAAGGCAGTTAATAACAAGTAAATCTAATTCAGATTTTGTATTTTGGCTAATAAATGTGTAGACACTGAGATTATCTAGGTACCTGCAGTGTGCTCTTTAGTAATATCATAAACAAATAGAAAACTTATGGGAGATAGGATATTTATTAGGAAAATTGGTAACAATCCTTTCTCCTACTGTTTACTTAACTCAGTTACAAACATTGTTTTTTGTAATGTGGAGGGTTATATAGAGGTTCTTTATGCAGAGATTCAATATTTTTAAAAAAAAAAATACAAAAAAAAAAAACAAAAAGAAACACAAGCATACAAATGTTACTCTTCACTTTCCAAACTAAATCTTTAAACTCCTCACATTCATAGAGATACTGACATATTTTATTTAGAAATCAAAATGGAAATCAGCTCCATCGCTTTTTAAAATGTATCATGACACACATTTATATAAGGAATGGTGCTTGCATCCTGACATCATACCATTTAGTCTTTCTAGTTCTTTTCATTTTTTAAAATTCTGTATGTCGTTCAGAATCCCATGGAGTTGGTGGGCAATAAATTTAAATAGATTAATAAACAACACTTGCTGTGTTATTTTTAACAAAACCAAAGGGTTCTGTGGACATCTGTACAATCCATTTCTTGTTTTGACAAACATCTTCCTTATTTAATCTTCTTAAATATCTTCATTCTGGTATTTTTCCACATGTGGAATTAGCTGAAAGCAGAAATATGGTACCAGATTGCACAATGTGGTTGAAATAATCAAGCTGGCAGATGGATGTATTTGTCAGGAGAAAACTATATGCCATAATATTGTATTGTTTTACTGAAACATTGTTCTACTGAAACCAGTCTGCACCTTGCTGGTGTTCTGCCATTAAGAAGGGGGAAAGAAGGGTGCTATTGCTGTAACTTCAAACTTGGGAAAGAGGGGAGAGGGAAGTGACAATGGAAGAAGACCAGATCTTCACTAAACCGGCTTGTACCATGATCTTTAAAGCCGTTTGCCTTGAGAATGGAATGTTACCAGTTTGACATCTCAGAGTTTCTCAGAACATCTTACCGTCATCACATTGGCTGGCTGGGCAACTGGTTATGAGGTGAGGGAGTGGGAAGTGAAAATAATAGCTTTGTATTTTGTCCAGGAACACCAGATTCTGCCTGACTTTTCTGCAACCAGTTTCATTCAGTAAAAGTTCCTCTGCTTCAGCCAAATGGAGTCACCACAGGTTTTCCTTTTTGAGACAGTAGACTGGGGCAGGCCTGACACATTGTTGAAAAAGCCACCTTTTCATTAAGACTACTATCTTTTTTTTTCTCCCTGTGTTTCTAGAGGTATTCTACACATCAACAGTTCTAATGGTGACATTGTAGAAAAGTAAGACATCTCATTGGATTATTATGGGGCAATTGCTGTTCAGTTACTGAAGCAACACAAAATCCATTTTACTAACAAGAAAACAGGGAATGGAGGCTGCCAACTGTCTTAATAGATATTTAGTTTTTTGGTCCCCCTGAGAATTTGCCCAAAGTAGAGAATGTTTTTACATCATGCAAATGGTTCTCCAATGTTAGAGGATTTTCTTTGTTCAACTATTATTATTACTTCATTGTTTTCAAAAGATTAATAATAAAACTAGTGGTAGAAATATAAAAATTAAAAATAAAATAACATGTAATAATTATATTACCTCTGGCAAATAGTGTGATGAGCACATAGCTGTCTTGCTAGGTGAAAGATAATCTGTTCGGAAAATATGAAAAAACATGAATCTCTAAGGCTATACGTATTTTTTCCTCTCTCATTTTTATATGTCTCAGTACAGAACTTTAATTTCTTTGGCCAAAGTAAATTTATAATAAGAAGTCAAGATCACCTACTAGTTCCCATTAAAACTAAGCTCTTATTAGTTGATGCCTAGGGCTATTTAAAATATCATAGATTCCATATGCTTCACAACCTGCTACTACTGTCAAATGATCTAGATTATGGAGAAGAATATATACTGGTCCCACAGATTTGAGAAAAAATAAAATACTGAAGTTCTTAAAAATGCTAGAGTGTGCAGGAAAGAAAATCTTAAATATATGTAATCAGATGATGTCAAGAAGTTATCCATAGAGTATAATTTTATTTCTTTGATTTGGTATTTCTGCTTGGTGTGAACTGTAGTTAACTGTGGAAAGTGAGCCAAGAGCTAGGAGCTTGCAATGAAAGTAAGCGTAAAAACTAAGGGATACGAAAAACCACGCCTAAGGAGACCACGGCTGACTATTCAAAATAGGGCTTCCACAAAAAGTAAAGCTTGATGGGCAACTTGGGTGACAAAACTAGAATACTTCATTCATAGGGTGGATTGAAAGTAGAATTTATAACACAGTGCTATTTCAAACAGTTCTGATGCCTTGCAAAAAGGAATAGGAAAAGGTAAAATTGTATTTGAGCTTAACACTTAAGCTCAAGTGGATATATTGGCACATTTATGCATTTTTGGCAATAATACAAAAGTTGGTTATTCTTCATTTCAGGATATACTGTTTGTGTCTGTCTGTCTGTCTGTCTGTCTGTCTGTCTGTCTCTCTCTCTCTCTCTCTCTCTCTCTCTCTGTGTGTGTGTGTGTGTGTGTGTGTGTGTGTTTGCAGTTTAACCAATGGTCATGATGTTCTCTCACCTGATATCTCTTGACTTCATCCCCCAAGAAACTTGACCAGATGATCCTATCTGCTTCTACCAGTAATCCTTGTGACACCTGGTAAATTCTAAGAATCACAGCCTGGCAAAACAAATTCTGTATAAAACATTTTTGAGCAAAATTGTATTTTTTAAAAAAAGTTGTGTGCCTTTTAATTATTTTTGTCCTTTAATTATAAGCAGCTTTTTAACCCTTTATCACAAATGATAGGAACTGATAGTTTATTTCACTGATATGCGCTCGATGGGCAAAAAAAGAAGAAGATATAATATGAACATGCCTATTGTGAATTTTCAGGGGAAGTGTAATTGAGATGGAAGTATTCTAATTGTTCATTGATTAAATTCCATTAGTTTGTAAAAGCTCAAAAGCAATAGTTAATGCCCTTGATGTATTTATTGTTCACTTGGTAAGCGTTAGTCATTAGGTTAATTAGAAACTGAATTGACTTTTGATGACATATAATTGGTTTATCTAAATGACTGACAAAAAATGAAAGTAAAACTAATGGTAAGTATTAGAGAACCATCTTTGCATTAGGTAATTAGTTTTAGGGAACAGCTTTTCTAGAGGACTGTTTTCTAAATCTATTGCCTCTCTAAAATCCCTTTGCCATTATGGAAAGAACATTTTAATGCCCTAAAAATAGAGAAACTAACAAATGATAAATTCTTATATTGATTCTATGGCAAGGGCATCCATGTTGTCCAGATTTTAATATAATCTAGCAATTTAAGGAACCAATCCTGAAGGTGTGAAGACAGTGTTGTGAGTCGGGTACACATTTTTTTTACTGTGTTTCAGGAGGTGCAATGAATTCTGTGTGATGTCAGCTCTAATTTTGTGCTTTTTTTCTGAAGAAATGAAAGGATTGTAAGGATCGAGGGGAATCCATGGGACCAGAGGCATTTTGCAGTAACATCACCATGCCAGAACTGTGCATTGTGATGATGTGATTGTAATGATGCAACTCTTATTTTATATTTATTTCCCCCCCCCCCTGATCTCTTTTGAGATGTCTTTGCCATGAGGGATCCACAGCGAGTCGCAATGCTACCAAAGTAGTAATACTGCAACAAAATAATGCCACATTATTTTGGAGGAAATTGTATTTTAACACAATTATTTCTGGTTTTAATTTTTAAATAAAGAAATGCACTCATCTGCACTTGCCTCCACTAATGCAGTCTTGCAGAATGTAGCCAGATAAGGGCATAACAGAGCTGCTTTATAGTCATACCTGATCATGCTGTGGCGATGATTACAATCAATTTAGAAATAATGAGGGATATGATTAGCGCTGAGCACAGAAAGGATTTTTTTTATTATTATTTTCTTTTTTTTTTCTCCCCCTGAGGAACAGATCCTGTTATCCAAGAAGGATATAGGAAGATTCCACTTTTCTATCTAGGTCACTGACAGTACTTTACAATTAAGAAAAAATAAGTAGCACATATAGAAGCTAGAGGTGCAAATGATTAGAAAGGATCATTTTTATTTCTAATAAAGTAGAAAAAGAAAAAAAAAGACATTTAATAGAAGAAAATGTCTCTTAGCTTGCAAACTTTTGATAAAAGCAAAACTAAAAGCTGAAGCTTGACAGAAAGGTAAAGCTTAGAAGACATTGGCAGGAATGTTAAATATGTTAAATACAATGCTAAATACAATCAGGATGTGTTCTGAATGTGAGCTTGTCCCACAAAATGGCGGAAGTAAAGGAAAGAAGTTTAGATTCTAAATTGAAATCAAAATATCTCAAGAGAAACCAATAAAATAGGCATAACTAAAGCTCAAAGAACAAGAGGCCACATAATTTAACAGGACAGAGTATGCTGCCAAACAAAAAAATGACAACCAAAAAGAAAAAAGAGGATTAGAGCCATAGAAGCACTGAAAAAGAACAAAATAGCATTAACCTGTAAGTAGGAACCAAATATAGATGGTTACAGAGCTGTATCAGTCTGACTGCAACAAGCTCAACTGGGCAGCTATAGATTCATAGAGAAAGGTCAAGGTCAGGACAGACAGACAGACGGACAGACAAACAGATGGACAGACAGACATAGAAATACTAATCAGTAACTGAATCATAAAGTAGCCCAAAGGCAGTGGTGGAATTCAACCAGTTTAGCAGAACCGGTAGCTAATTTTTTTTTGCCCAGGCCCAGAATGGACTTCCAGAAGCGGCATCCACACAGAGAACCAGTTTTTCCACATATTTGAATCCCACCACTGCCCAAAGGCCAGGGGTTTCTAACACTGCAACAAGCTATTAAGCATGATAATGGCTATTTGTAAAGCATCGGGCTAAATATTTGTCAGAAGTTAGGACTTTTTGCTTTTCTTTTTAATTTCTCCCAAAATCTAGATAAATATACCAGTCAGCATATAAAATAGTCAAAGCCATTTTATATAATAGTCAAAGCCATTTGTGATGGCTTTGACTATTATATAAAATGTGTCTCTCCCTCTCTGTAGCATTATATTCCATCTTGAGCAAAAGATAAAAATAAGAAGCACAAAAATAAAAAAAAATCAATATTGAAATAAAAAAAACAGAAATCATTGATTAAAATCTTAATAGGGACAATGGCAGGACAGTGAAAGAAGATTAGCCAAAGAATCTTCACTAATCAAAGATGGATTCAATATTAAGGTAATTAGTAGTGATTAGTATAGTATAGTATAGTATAGTATAGTATAGTATAGCATAGCATAGCATAGCATAGCATAGCATAGTATAGTATAGTATAGTATAGTATAGTATAGTATAGTATAGTATAGTATAGTATAGTAATTTATTCTACTCTACTGTACTCTATTAATTATCTTTATTAAATAGTATAGTATAGTATAGTATAGTATAGTATAGTATAGTATAGTATAGTATAGTATAGTATAGTATAGTATAGTATAGTATAGTCAGGGCTTTTTTTTGTCATAGAACGCCCAGAACGGAGTTCCGGCATCTTTTTTGGATGGAACCTTGTAGGGTAGGCAAGGCAGGTTGTATGACGTGTGTGAGTTCCGGCACCATTTGTTTTTTACAAAAAAAGCACTATAGTATAATAATATAATAATGATTAAGATATGGTATGCAAATAAGTAATTATTAGTCCTGGTTAGAAAAAATACAGGTACATTTAGAAGACCCTAATCAGAATTTTAATGGTCTGATACATAATAAAGGGAGATTGCATACAATTTATTGTTAGAATTAAGATTTCTTGTTTATTACACATACAGTGGTGTGTACATAATCAAATGTTCCATTACTATTTAAACACTCACAGACTTCTAATTATTTGCTGTATAGGAGAAACAAAAGTCACTCACACGTGAATAATTAAATGAAATAAATAAATATAATCAATGTCTTCATTCACAGAAACATTGGTAATCCCAAATTGAATGAGCAGATCTGCCCAGTGTTCAAGTTTTTTGATGCTCACAGGGAATTCTGTTCAATTCCCAGAATATAACACATAGAGGGATTATTTTAATGAGTCAGTTTCCAAACTACTACCTTGAGTTGATTGGCTAACCTCCACGTTCTCTGCATTTTTAGTGACTTCTGCTTACTTCCCAGATGTCATAATATACAAATTATCTCAATGAGCCAGATCTTAAAGCAGTTACCTTGAGCAGAACAGATTAAGTTCAAATTCTGAAGTATTTAAAGACATCCTGATGGTTTTTTTTAAAAAAAAAACTGACATAGCAAATGCTTTGTAATATATTCCTTTCCCATTACATGATCCAGAATCTTCCTGTGAAAGACTGCCTACTTTCTGAAATAGGATCTGTATTATTGTTCACATTCTCTCCTTAATGCATATGTAATTTGATTCATTCACTTTTGTTAAGCCTTGTGAATTTCCCAGGGAGAAAAAATCCCTTCTACTGAATTTTGTTTTTTTAAAAAAAACATATTCATAGTCTGCTGACTCTGGGAAAATTCAAGGTGCCACTAACTATTCTAGGTAATATCCCTGATCAAGGGTCATTAGAATAAGATCTGAAGGGAGCTATCAAATGATAAAGAATAGTATGCTATATGAGCAATACGTAGAGCACAGCTAATACCACCAAATCATTCTGGAGTCATGATAAAGTAGGGCTTCAGAGAGTAGAAATAATGTGTGTTTTAATGAGCATATGAATCACTGGAAACATCTCCAGCCTTCAAAATTCACATTTACATCTTGAACTTGCATTTGAGATGTCTCAGAGCTTATATATTACTCGCCTTACTTCAGCATTATTTTAATATCTTCAGTTTCTTTTTAAAAATGGATATATAAAATTTGTTTTACCTCTCAGCAGACATTAATTTCATGATGAAGAATGAGGTGTGCTGGCAAGCCAACTATTCTAATGTGTCCCTTCTAATTTGCACTTAAAACATTTGGACATTCTTTCTTGAATTAGAGAGCGGAATCCTGGTCGTTGAATGTATTGTTTTAGCTTTGCTTTTAGATCTTATTCACAAATACAACCAGTTTGTTGTAATTGTCAAAATGCTGTAATGGAATAGAGAAACTTAGATCCACAAGTTCAGTTATCTGTGAACAACAATTAGATCAGTCACTCTTAATGTCACCCCTTAGCTTGTACGGGAAGAGAATATGCATGTTGACTGCCTTGAAGGAAAGGAGAAAGAATTCCTACCAAGACAACAGTCAGATAAAAGAAACATGAGTCCAGGGCAGAACTGCAACCTTGAGAAAACATATCAGATTTGATCCTAATCATAATCATAATAGTAAAGTTGGAAGGGACCTTGGAGGTCATCTAGTCCAACCCCCTGCTCAGGAAGGAAACCCTATACCATTTTGGACAAATGGCTGTCCAGTCTCTTCTTAAAAACTTCCAGTGTTGGAGCATTCACAGCTTCTGGAGGCAGGTTGTTCCACTGGTTAATTGTTCTAACTGTCAGGAAGTTTCTCCTTAGTTCTAGGTTGCTTCTCTCCTTGATTAGTTTCCATCCTTTGCTTCTTGTCCTGCCTTTGGGCACTTTGGAGAATAGCTTGACTCCCTCTTCTTTGTGGTAGCCCATGTGATATTGGAGCACGGCTATCATGTCACCCTTAGTTCTTCTCTTCATTAAACTAGACATACCCAATTCCAGCAGCTGTTCCTTATATGTTTTAGCCTCCAGTCCCCCAATCATCTTTGTTGTTGTTCTCTGTACTCTTTACAGAGTCTCAACATCTTTGTTACATCGTGGTGACCAAAACTGGATGCAGTATTCCAAGTGTGGCCTTACCAAGTTCTCATGAAGGGAGGAAGAGGGAAAGACATCCAGAAGTGCAAGATGGTATTACTTTGTCTTTATAATACAAGGAATATTGGCCTGCATTGTTTTGGTTTTCCAGTCTGATATACCATAAAGAACTGACAATTATATAGGTGTGAATAACCAAATAATTTTTCTGTTCTTGAATAAACACACACACACACACACACACACACACACACACACCTTGTTAATCTTTATTTACAAAATATATTCAGTTCTTAACATAAATTTAATTTATTGTATTTAAGGCAAATGTTCATAGTAAATTTTACACTAAATTTTTTAAAAAAAAGATTTTCAATTCACCAATGATTATTTACCTTTTGCACGTAGTCAATCACGGTACACACACCCATACACATTAGTTGTGTAACAAAACATAATGGTTGTTGCCTGCAGTAAGCACTCAGCACACAACCACATGACCAATCACAAGCCAAGCAGTGCCATAAGCTGAGCAGCACCATCACAACCGGCACAGATGAAGTATGCATGCATCAGACTCGACACACAAGCAGCCCGCATGCATCATTTTAATGATTTTGCTGCCAGCCTGCTATGCTTGACAGGGTGATTCAAACCCACGTGGATCAAACATCAAATTTTCAAAAGTTACTTTTAAAATTTGGAAAATCTGTCAAAAAAAGGTGCCGGAACTCCATTCCGGGGCAATCTGTGACAAAAAACAAACAAAAAAAAACCACTGTATATACATAGTTCTGTGTAACCTCCAACTTCACATACAAATCCCAACATATTCAGTAACTTTTAGTCAAAAATATCACCAGCTTTGAAACTTAAGAAACAGAATGCTACTTTCTTAATTTGTTTTCTAACTTTAAATGTCACTAATAAGTGCCAGAAGAAAAAAAAACTATATTTATATACCTTTTCTAAGAAAAATATTAATGTGCTGATTTGTTCAATTTCTATAGCTACCTATCGTTAGAATTTTTGGTTTATTTTCAGATCAAATTGATTGACTCATAATATCATTTTGGTTTTACACATCAGCATTTCTATGTCTATAAATGTGACTGAAAACCAAAACAAAATCATACTGTGTCTGGTAAATGATACAGTGCTGTTTTCCAAATTGCTTTTACTGTGATGGAGGAATTCAATGAATAACTGTTGTGGAAACTGAAGCAAAAATAATGGTTTTGTTTATTAATGGAGCTGTCAGGACCCACCCCAAACCACGTCTTAAGAAGACAAAATTCTTGGAGTCAAATCTATTCCAAAAAGAATCTTTACTATGACATGCTTGGTTGTAGGAATACGAGACAGGACTTAATATTATTCCACGAAGTAAACCCTTATAAAGAGTTCCCAGTTTAACCCCCCTTAACCCCATTTGGTCAGTCCCCCATCCTTTATCTCGTATCATCCCTCTCGTGGGAAAAAGGAACTTAGGACCTTTCATGTTTATTGCTCTCTTCCGTGACACAAACCAGATGCTAGCCCCCCCTTTTGTTTCCCCAGTTCAAAAGGCTTCTCCTTTCCTTTGAAATGCCTAATACCGGTTCAATACACATCCATTCTCTTCTCTTCGGGAGATGGCAGAATCCATGGAATAATGTTTGAAACATTCCATTTATGAATATGATATAAATGGATTCTGACAGGAGCATTCTAGGTCATGAACCATCCCATCCTGGTAAAAGAGATAAGAAGAGACTCTACCTACATTACTGTCTTTGTCCTTCTAACATACCTGCATTTGTCATAGTTTTTTTTTTATGACTTGGAGGTTGAGCAAAGCCTCTGCCCAGATACCCACATACCGTCACACAATCTTGCCCCCATTATGTGTTAGGCAGTGTCATTTGTAGTAGTTTTTCTAGTGTTTTGTGAAACCGGGTGAGGGAATAAACAAAGCAAGGGGAATTCAGCAAGTACGTATTTTCCTATATTCCATTTATAAATACAGCACCCTTTTAAGGCTTCAGGCAGACTAGGCCTGAGTAGTTGAGACAATGCAATGTATTTATTTATTTAACAATTAGCGTAAGCCATCTTAATCCAAAGATCTGGACAGCATACAAAAGTTCAGTATATACCCTTGCCATCCAATTTGACCAATTAAAATAATAATGACAATCCATTATGAGGGTTGCTGAATAAAACTCAGAGCCAATGTCTCACCTATTAGCCAGTGGTGGGATTCAAATATGTGAACAACCGGTTCACTGTGTGGATGCCGCTTCTGGAAGTCCATTCTGGGCCTGGGCAACAAAAAATTAGCTACCGGTTCTACTGAACCGGTGTGAACTGGCTGAATCCCACCACTGCTTATAAGGACCTGTTCAGCAAAGAAATCTTTCTAGTAGTTTTCTAGTGCCTGCTTAACCCTTGCAATGAAAGAGGAAAAAAAATCATTTCCCATGTGATCTGCTTGCCTGCTTCTAATATGGACCCACCATAGTTTTCTTAGCATTTGGCTCATTGTTTTCTTGCTTGCCTTTAGAACTGAGAAAAACCCACATGAATGTATGTATGACAGACCACAGTAATGCTTAGAATTTCATTTAATGCCTAGCTAACTACAGAGATAAAAGCAAAGCAAAAATAAATTCCCCCAAAGTGGTAATGCCAAGCAATGATTACCATTTGTTGGGGACATTATTTTTTCCCAAGAAGAGCCTTTTCTGCTGTTGTTCCTGCCCTCTTGAACCATGCACCTCGAGGTGAGATCTGGCCCCACTCTTCTGACTTGATAAAGGGCTTGAAAACCTGGCTCTGCCAATTGGCGTAGGGCCCTGATGGAGGCATCCCTCACTGGAGATTGTTAATAGACCAAGAAGAAGTTCCAATCTCCACTCCATTTATATACTGGTTCCTGTTTTACCTAGTTTTTGTTAAATTTTAATGCTCTTCTTTTTAATATTTAGCATTTTAATACCCTATGATGATTGTTAAGTGTGAGAATCAGTCATAAGTCATTTTTTCAGCACTGTTGTAACTTTGGATGGTCATTAAATGAATGGTTGTAAGTCAAGAACTGCCCGTGTCATAGAGAAAATGGTTGCATATTTTGCACTTGGTTAAGCTTAAAGGGACATTTAATATTAAAAGAATCTGCTTTTTCCACTAGGATATGTAATTGGTTGTCCCACATCTCACAATCCTCCTAGGAACCTTTTGAGGAGATTCTCAGTAAAAACTGCTTTGCCCAAAGTCACTCTTAAAATTCCTGTCTGAATTGGACTTTTGCATCAGGAATTTTGCATCTGCATCTAAATTGATCTTTAAGCCACAATAACAGAATAACAGAGTTTGAAGGGACCTTGGAGGTCTTCTAGTCCAACCCCCTGCTCAAGCAGGAGTCCCTATACCATCTCAGACAAGTGGCTGCCCAGTCTCTTCTTAAAAGCCTCCAGTGATGGAGCGCCCATGTTTTCTGAAGGCAAGCTGTTCCACTGGTTAATTGTGCTCATTGTTTAGCATAGCATAGCATAGCATAGCATAGCATAGCATAGCATAGCATAGCATAGCATAGCATAGCATAGCATAGCGTAGAATAGAGTAGAGTAGAATAGAATAGCAGAGTTGGAAGGGACCTTGGAGGTCTTCTAGTCCAACCCCCCTGCTCTAGTCCAACACTTGTGCTCAGGCAGGAAACCCTATACCATTTCAGATAAATGGTTATCTAATCTCTTCTTTAAAAAAAATCCAGCGTTGGAGCATTCACAACTTCTGGAGGCAAGTTGTTCCACTGATTAATTGTTCAGGAAATTTCTCCTTAGTTCTAGGTTGCTTCTCTCCTTGATTAGTTTCCATCCATTGTTTCTTGTCTTGGCTTCTGTTGAAAGCCTTCATAGATCTCTAAATTATATTTCCATTTTCCAAATATATTAGTGTCTCTCTCTCTGTGTGTGTGTGCATATATGTGCATATATGCATAGATTTGTTTTTCTGGATTCTGTACAACTGTACAATATATGTTGCCTAAAATTAATTCAAAGATCTTTTTGATTTCAGATTACCTATGAACCATTATCTGTCCTTAGAAGGCCTGACAATTACAGCTAGAATGGAAATTTCATTTGATCTTAATACAATACATTTTAATGATGGCACTGAAAATAGGGCAATGCAGAATTTCCCATTTGAGTGACATGTTTTGTATCAGACGTTTCTTGCATCTCCCTGGAAGTCTATCACTTCAATGACTTTAATAATAGTTTATGGACATTAATGTGATAGCACTGAGCTGTATAGATTTTAATAGCATATTTCAGGAGAGTTGATAGGTTTGGGCTCAAGGATGAACTGACTGTCAGGGATCTGAGAGCTTATAAACAGGTTCAGCAGAAATGTCTGCAATCACATTGCTTCTCATGCTTGCACCAGTTTCTGAAGGAGATCAATGGTCTGTCAATGAACCAAGAACTCAAGGCTCCCATGAAGTTTCTACACAAGAAAGCAATCTTGCATTGTTCATGATGTTAAAAGGGCTGAATTGTGTGGTTTGCTGTGCACAACCGCTTGTGCCTGCTGCATGAAATTCCAGGTTAAAAAACCCAACAATTTTATCCACCACTAGTCTTTATTTACTACGAACATGCCATGTGTTATTTAACATTGGAAGCCACTCAGAATTTTATGGAGTTGGATAGCCTATACATTCAGTCATCCATTCAATCAATCAATTAATCAGTCCTATCCTTTAGTTGTTGGCCTTTAAGCTCTTCAAACAAACCACTGCTTTTAGCAGGCTCCCTGAAAGATCAGACAAGCTTAAATGCAACTGTTACAAATTAGCATGGGTGAGTGTTTGTTGACTTAGTCATTTATATAACAGATTTGTTATTCTTTTGTTTCCAAAAGAGTCTTCCTTTTCACTGCAAGATTAAATTTAACTGAAATATAAACATGGCAACTATCTTGCTTTACTCCTATAAATCAAGAGATAAAGCATACAATTCTTTCCTAACCATAGTGATACCAAATATTGTAACATACATTCTAATCTCATAATGCAATCTCTGCTATTTCATTCTAGCATTTACAATGTCATATGCAAATATGTAAGAGGAAAAAGTTTTGTTTCAATGTCCCATTACACACTCAATCATGAGCCCCCTGTAGCTCCTGCAGCAGACACCTATGGGCCCACCCTGGGAATTCAGAGGATAGAAGCAAAGACATCGGAGAGAGTGTGTATTTCTCTCTCTCTCTCTCTCTCTCTCTCTCTCTCTCTCTCTCTCTCTCTCTCTCTCTCTCTCTCTGTGTGTGTGTGTGTGTGTGCGTGCGTGCGCCAAGAAAACCTATGTCTGAAGAATTGCACCTTCTTACCTATCATTTTTTGGTGGCACAAGGCCACACAATTTTAGTTTGGGGTTTATTTTGCTACTGTGAAGGTTATTTTTTTTATTTATTATTAGATTTATATACCACCCTTTCCCGAAGGACTGAGGGCGGTTTACAGGGCATTTTAAAAACACATCAATATAAAATACAAAGTTAAAAGAGAATTAAAAGATTAAATTATCCCTGAAAATAAAACCCCAGTTAAAATTCTCAGCCTGGGTCAGAGAGCTCAAACAGCCACGTCTTCAGGTCCCGGCGGAATGAGCGTAGGTCAGGGGCAGTCCTGAGCTCCACGGGGAAGCTGGTTCCAGAGGGCAGGCGCACCCACAGAAAAGGCCCTCTCCCTGGGTGTTATCCGCCGGCAATCTTTTACCGCCAGCACCCTGAGAAGACCCTCCCTCTGCGAGCACACTGGACGAAGGGAACTTGATGCTGGCAGCAGGTGTTCCCTCAAAAATCCAGACCCAAGCCATTTAGGGCTTTACAGGTCATTACCAGCACTTTGAATCTTACCTGGAGGGCAACCGAAAGCCAATGCAGCTCACGGAGTAGAGGTGTTACATGGGAGTATTGGGAAACCCCCATTTTTTAGGTTATGCCATTTTTTTTCTTTTAGTTCCCCAACAGAAATCAATGTGAAATTGCAGCAGTTTGCCATTGAAAAATTGACAATTCAATCCAATGTAGACTGCAAAAGGGATGCGTAGTCTATCATGATTTCTGATAGACTATGCAAACATTCTTCTCTACAGTATCTGACTAAGCAAAATGACCTTAATGTCCTGTGTCTACAGTCTGTTTTCCTTGGCAAGCAGCATCAGTGGAAAATGGAGGAGAAATATTGGTTTTGCATATCTGAAAAAGATTTTTTTTCCCCAACGGTAAGGGGATGGTAAAGGGGAAAAAAAACTATTTGGGATTCCACAAAAGTAGGGTATGTAATAGTTGTTTCATTTCTGATTGTTGTATTCTTTGTCCTTACTTTATTTTACTTTACTTTTATCTGGGGGAAAAACAAAACATACTGTATCAACCATTATTAGCACTTTCATCACCTGCCCTCTGTGAAAAAGGTCTGAGGTCTTCCTTTGGTGTCACAAAAAAAGGGGACCTGGTCTTTCCTTCATACATTTTTGAGACAATGGGGTCATTTTTCTGATAATAATCAGATATACACTTCTAAAGCTACCCATCCAAACAGCGTTATTTGAAAGTGGTTATGAGAAATTATCGTTAAGTGCTGCCAATAACTTTATGAATAACCAAGGACTGGAAAACACCAACTTGCATCCACAGGGATCCTTTCTGCCCAGCCCCAGGATCAGCTTACTTTATTGTACCCTTTGAATAAATTCGACTTGTAATTAGTGGATGCCTCCATGTTTTTTTCTCCCTGGATGCAAGGTGATTTTTTTTCCAGTACCTGGTTATTGTTAAAGCCGTTGGCGACACTTATGATAATTTCTCATAACCTGCCATACTTTCAAATAAAACTGGATATATAGCCTTTTTTTCATGCCACTTTATTTTATTTTTCTTTGTAAAGTAGAAGGCAGCATGCATCATTTACTTTTCTGCAAATCGGGTACTCGGATAAGTATAAAACAATCCCTATGCTAAAAAATGTAAGAGAGAAATCAGTTTGGGGTGGTGTCATTTAACAGCAGATCTTGAATAAAATAGATATTTGGGTAGGGCGAGACACATGTATTTGGGCTGCTTTTTTGTATTTCAGCTGAGGCTACAATGTACTGAAATGCTTATTTCTACAAACATATATTCTCAACTGCCCAGGGTTATCAGACAGATCTGTATGTCATGCCATTTCCTCTCTTCTACCCTTCATGGAATACATCCTAGATGACGTCGCACGGTGCTGCCCACCTTTAAGGTATATTGTGAGCAAGTGGCTTTTTACAAATGCTCGTCTGCCATTGCTGTCAATTCTCTGACTGTGAAATCCCTTATTCATTTTGCAAACTCATATAGTTCGTGGAACATGGAAAACTACTAAAAGAGATTGAAAACCTCTGGGAAATGATCAGCAAGGTCTTTTAATATTTCTCACCATGATCCCCAGGAGTGACCTAAGAAACATTTCTTGGAAGTGCTGTTTTTATGGGGGGGGGAATAAACTTCCCAATGGCTCAGGATATTTGCAGCAATGAAATTCTTTTAGGTTTGTGGCTTATTTTCTCCCCGACTTTCATTTGTCCTCAATTTGAAGAGCTTACAGGAATTAGATCCCACATAGATTAATTTCCACTTTACTCTTCTGCTATTTTGCATTGAATTTGAACTTGTTATATATGCTTCTTTCAGCTACAATATGTTATCTTGTATTCTGATAACAATAGACTTCCTTGGATGTATGTGTGGTAGGGGTGAGAGAGAAACAGCATGACTAGTAACCAAATATTTCAGTTTTCTTGCACAAGGAGATATATATTTTTTCCCTTCAAGTTGGAAAAAAAAATTGGGTTGCAAATTGTACAAACACAGTGGCTCATAGTCCACTAAAAATGGTACAAAAATGCTATATTAAGGATTTATCTTAATGATGGGAGGCACTTTAAATATATATTTAGCCATTCCAATTTTAAAGAAGTGTTGTTGTTTTTCTCTTTTACTTACAAAATTCTTCCCATATGAATGTCATTGACTCATGTATTCAGGGCTTGGTGTTTTAGGCTATTGTGAGCATGTTTCCTTCCCCCTAGTGCTATACAAACTTACATGACTATTTGCTGTTGAAGAGATCACATACTGATCTCCTAAAGATGTGTCCTCCCATTTTGTACCTAATTGGATGTTGCACAGACTCCTAATATGCATGAGGTTAGCACTTTACTGAAAGGACACAAGCTAAACTATTTGTAAGCACTCATTTCTCAAACTTTTTGTTTCCTGCTTACATACTGGAAACCCTAGCCAAAATTAAAGAATGAAAGACTAGAGCAGGGGTCTTCAAACTTGGCCCTTTTATGACTTGTGGACTTCAACTCCCAGAATTCCTCAGGCAGGCATGCTGGCTAAGGACCTCTGGGAGTTGAAGTCCACAAATCATAAAAGGGCCAAGTTTGAAGACCCCTGGACTGGAGGGTTCAAAGCTTTTATCTCAGAAGTCTTCTCTGTCTATTCTGGCTTTGGTAGTTCCTGCTTCTACCACAACCTTCCATCCTCCAGGTGTCACCTCAGATGGTGTCTGTTGGTGCCCACATCCTTAAACCCAATGCACTGCCTATGAAGTCATTAAAAGTGTGTGCATGTGTATTCCTATAGTACCATTACCTGGTCATAAGGAATCATAACCCTCTCCAAACATGTTTGATTAATAGCAGAAACCTCCACAATAGTCATTGAGGTTTGGAGAGAAACTCTTGTCTGAACTACCATGTATTTAAGCCTTGCAAAGCTCAGCAATCAAGCAGCGAGATCAAGAGTTATACATACCGACACGAACTAGACCATAATTAACCCTCAGTAGGCAAAATGATTGAGGTTAACTATCTTATTTTAAAAAAAAAATCTTGGGAGAGGAGGATGCATGAATGAGAAATTGGAAGTAAAAGTGAAAACCACAATAAAAAAAGCAGACAAAGAAGAAAGTTCAGAACTAGAAACCTCATTTAGGTTTTCCTTTAAAGCAAATCCTTTTATCCACTCTGAACAGAAACAGCCATCACTTTAGGTAGAAAAATTAAATGTAGTGGCACAACTAGCTGCCTCAAATACAACTGGGAGCAGCCATTGTGGCAGCTGCTGTTTAAGGCAAGAAGCATTGTCTTCTGTCTGAAAGGTAAAAAGATCCACCTAGTGCTCTAAAAGAAAACCATCCTTTTCAAAGGCAAACAATGATTACAGGTGCAGAGCTACATTAGTGTATTCTGTATAAGAAAATTTAAAGGAATAAGCCTCCTGAAGGCTAGTTTCACCATCTTCACATATATTAATAGTTTTACTTAGGATCTCTGAAACAAAAATAAATTTACCAGTATGTTTTGGGTTTTAATTCAGTTGACCTAGAACAGCTCAGCCCAAATGCCATGCTACAATGTTTTTGCCCCATGCATGGAACAAACCTACTTTTCCTTTCTCTTTGTGTGTGTTTAATTGTTTTTTTTCCCCTGGATTTTGTGAATTCTCCAGAGTCTAATGCAGAGGTCCCCAACCTTTCTAGTTTGATGGCCAGGAGGGAAATGGAGGGAAATTTGTTCACGCATGCACGTGCAGGGTCATACACAAACAGGCTGTAGGCACTGCAGCAGCAGTAGAGCCCACAAACTTGCACAAATGGGCTGCATGCACCACAGCAGCTCTAGCACCTGTATGCCTGTGCAAACAGACTGCTATCGCCCATGCGATGCTGGTGGTGGCACTAGCGCCCTTGTGCATCTGCAAATGGAGCTGCTAGCATCTGTACACCTGTGCAAATGGGCCCGCTAGTGCCCATGCACAAATGGGGCTGCTACCACCTGCACAGCAGCTAGCCCCCTCGTGGCAGCACTAGCATAAGTGGGGGGAGTGTGTGCACATGTGCGCACACTCGGCAGCCATTCCCATGGCCCAGTGGCCAACAGGCCACGGACTGGTACTGGGATGCTGCCCACAGGTTGGGGACCCCTGGTCTAATGGATTGGGTGGCTATAGCAAATTTAATACATCACATTAATTAAATTAGGGACATGTAATAATGACATAAAATACTTCCTTTGTGTCAATTTGGATAAGAGAAGATGAAAATCAAAGTAATATAAAATACTGTATATGCATTTTGTTTTGGTTTCAGTGGGATTCATTGTTGAAAAGAGAGAACTGGGAAAAGGACTACATATGCCCTTGAGGTCCACCCGGAGACTTCAACTGGTGCAGAATGCAGCCGCGCGAGTTGTCTTGGGGGTTTCCCGATACTCCCATGTTACACCTTTGCTCCGCGAGCTGCATTGGCTACCGGTTGCTCTCCGGGTAAGGTTCAAGGTGTTAGTGATGACTTACAAAGCCCTTCATGGCATGGGTCTGGATTACCTATGGCAACACCTGCGGCCGGCGTCAACTTCCCTCCGTCCAGTGTGCTCCCACAGAGAGGGCCTCCTCAGGGTGCCTCCGATCAAAGAATGCCGATTGGTGGCCCCCAGTGGGAGAGCGTTCTCTGTGGGCGCACCAGACCTATGGAACCGCTTACCGGTCGAGCTCCGGATGGCCCCCAACCTTCGCTCCTTCCGGCGCAATCTCAAAACCTTCTTTTTTGAACAAGCTGGCCTGGTCTGACGGGATGGGGTTGGGTTTTTTATAATTAGTTTTAATTTTTAATATGTATTAATTCCTACGGGCATTGTTGTTTAATCACTTTTAATTTTTGTATCTTGTTTTTTATTATGTATTGCCCTGTTCACCGCCCTGAGTCCTTCGGGAGAAGGGCGGTATACAAATTAAATTATTGTTATTATTATTATATGACAAAAATGTGTGATTAAATACAAACACAAATTCATTTTATGTAACAACTAAGCAATGCTCACTCCTCCCTTTTAGCTTGTGCTTTGTGTCTTTTCATACCACACCTTTTACAGAAATACAATAACAAGTATATTTCCTGAGAAATTCTATGGTGTTTAATGTGGTTTACTTAGAAATAACTTCTACATAGGACTGAATTTATATCCTCCTTCAAATCCTCCTGGAGCTTTTCTACAAATATGAATTCTGTAATATCTAGATATGGAAATGGGCACCAGTTCTGTTTGATAATAAGAACCTGACAAAATGCACAAGTGGGCTGGAAACAAAACCAGTAGATTTGCCCATTCAAGTAGAATGCTTAAAAGTGAATCTCTGGACAGTCAAATAATTTTTCAATGTGTTTCCGGCTTCCCCTGTGTTCTCTCAAGCTCTTTTCAATGCTTTGAGTGACACAGAGACTGATCTATTTTTATATACAATTATTTAACATTTACACATTTCTTTAAAAACAAACAAACGGGTGGATACATTTCAATTGTGGTAGATAATGACAGAAAAACTAAATCCCTATTAGAGATCTACGGATTCCCACTAAAAGTAACAACGAAAACAAAACAAGATTCTCTTGCAAGGAAGTTTTAGAGGTCAACTTTCTTTTTCCTTGGATTTTTAAAAAATATCCTAAGAAAATATAAGAATATAGGTTTCAGCATTGTTATTTATTGGTGAAATGACTTCTCAACAGTGGTAATGGTGGCATCCTAAAAATACATTTTTTAGATCGGAGGAGACAGTTGGATATTGCATGAAATAGCTAAGAAACTTCTTGGCGCTTTCTTTAAATGTTGAAAGGCCCAGCATGCTAGAAAGCTCTTTGGACAAAGGTTTTTTTTCTTCTCTAGTGCTTTCTAGAATAATCATTTGAGCACAAAAATCTCAACAATACTGCAGAGATAACTCTGCAGTACATATGGTGGGATGTTGAAAGGTTAACAGAACAAAGAGTTCCCTTGAATAACTTGCACATTTTAAAATAAAAAATAAATAAATAAAAAATGTCATACCCAAATCTTTGCAGTTTTTTTGAGGGGGCGCAGGAAGGGCATTGCCAAACTTTCATTCAGATTAGCATTCATCCCATCATGAATTTCACAAGCAATCAAAATCCCAAGAAAACAACCAGAAGAAATTCCTCTGCATTGATAACCCCTAACATATTCTACATTTTCAGTTGTTCAGATAAGAACAATCCAATCATCTGCTGTCCTCAGTTGATGTTAAGGATTTTCTTAAAGTGATTATTTAATAATTACATCTTTTAAAAGGATGGGATGGGATGGGATGGGATGGGATGGGATGGGATGGGATGGGATGGGATGGGATGGGATGGGATGCGATAGGATAGAATAGAATAGAATAGAATAGAATAGAATAGAATAGAATAGAATAGAATAGAATAGAATAGAATAGAATAGAATAGAATAGAATAGAATAGAATAGAATAGAATAGAATAGAATAGAATAGGTTTATTGGCCACGTTTGATTACACACTCAAGGAATTTTTCTTTAGTGCAGTAACTCTTAGAGCACATGTAAAGCAAGAGAATAATAATAATAATACCAATAAGAAAGAAGAGCAAAGAAGATAATAAGAAGGATAAGTGATAGTACTACATCCATACTACATGGGAATACATAGACATTAGAGAGCATTGTGAAAATTAGATGTTCTGCAGATTGATGGTGCAATGGAAAAAAAAACGTCGCCATGTCTAGTTGTTCTGGCATGCAGTGCTCTGTATTGACTTCCCAAGGGGAAGAGTTAAAACAGTTTATGTCCAGGATATGAGAGCACTGTAGATATCTTCTTAGCCCTCCTTCTGACCCTCTCAATATACAGGTCTTCTGTGAAAGGCAGGATGGTTGCAGTTGTTCTTTCTGCAGTCTTAACTATCTGTTTGAGTCTGTACTCGTTCGGTTTGGTTGCTGTACAAAACCAGACAGTTAGAGAAGTACAAATTACAGAGTCAATAATTCCTCTGTAAAACTGTATCAACAGTTACAAAGGTAGTCATTGACTCTGTAGGTCAGGGGTGTCAAACTCAATTTCATTGAGGGCCGCATCAGCATTGCGGTTGCCCTCAGGGGGGCAGGTGGGTATGGCCTGGGTGTGGACTACTGGGTGGGTGTGGCTAGAGTGTGTATGGCCTACTGGGTGGGCATGGCCAGCTCTACATCGTTCGCATCAAGGGTGCCTATGGGGGCCTGGGCAGGAGTGGGAAAGATCTCTGGGCCAGGGCCAAGGCAGTGGGGGCCATTCCCTCACTGTTTCCAGGATGGCTTCGCGGGCCACATGAAACCACTTCGCGGGCCAAATCCGGCCCCCGGGCCTTGTGTTTGACATGTCTGCTGTAGGTGAAGGAAAACAGTTGAAACTCTATTCTCTGTTATTGTTTCCAAATTCTATATGTCTGTAGTAATCACAATTCCAGTATTTTCCTTCAAGGTTCAATAAATGAAGGTATATCATGTGACAAGTGCTCATGACTCCAGCCATGAATACATCTCTGAAACAAATATGGCTAATAAAGTACAGCAAATGTTTAATTTGCTTTGGTTAAATCTTAGGTTATTCCCAATATGTGTTTGAAAGTAAAGTATAAAAAACTCCTGATTTCCTTGCTGAATATATATATATTTCCTTTCCAAACTGTTACCACTATATAAAAAATTGTAATAATAAACAAGTTGCCAACTTCTCAGGAAAAAAAGGTTATCGCTTAATACTTTTCTGTTGGATTGGCTGTTAACTTACCAATGTCTTTGAACTGGTTTTCTTATTATCTGGAGATTTCACCTGAGGCACATCTGCTGAACTTTTGCCATTACTTTCTAGAGCAATTTTAATCTCCTTTAAAAAAAAACCTGAATACATCTGAAAACTGAGAAACACAAAGTCTGTTTTTGAGACTTATGGCCTAAAGAAACTGTTAAGAAATGTTAGGATTAGTCAGAAATAAAAAATACTGTACTGGTTAATATAAGAGAATATATCCCAAATAGAAACTGCTGAAGAGTATTCCTTGCTGGAATTCTTTGTTGTTCAGAAATTTAAAACTTCTGTAACATATTTACTGCTTGCTCTAAACAGTATAAGGGTATGATTAAATGAACCAGGAATCTGCTCCTTTCTATACTAGAGTGAAATGAAGACTTGCTAATTTATTGCTAATTTCATTATTGGTGAATAAGATCAGATGAAGAAGCATGGTACATATGCAGAAGCATAGTAGATATCTTGAGAGTCCATAAATATGGAGCTTCTCCATTTATGTTTCTTTCTGCTTGCCCATAATCTATAACATATTGTAGACCTATAATATCTATAAGTAAAACATTCCAAAATATCAAAATTCATATTTCTTTTGAGAAAATGGTACAGATATAGGGATCTCGCTAGAGAAAACAAATTTGAGAAGCACAAGAACAATAAATTTGTAGTTTGGGAATTACAAATCCCATGATAACTGGGACATCATCATCATCATCATCATCATCATCATCATCATCATCATCATTACTATTATTATTATTATTATTATTATTATTATTATTATTATTATTATTATTATTTATTCTATTATTTTTCCTTAGTGATAGGACCTACTTTGGTCAGTTATTATCTCTTTTTTTTATAGATATTTTATTGGTTTTTAACTATAACAATCTCCAGTACCTGGTGTACAGTGTGTTGTCTTGGTTTATATTTTAACAAGAAAAAAAGGACAGTAATAATTAATTAACAGTCAATAATGATTAAATTTGATAATTCCATAATTAATAAATTAATTAATAATACATTTCTTTTATCTTTCCCTCTCCCATTTGTATTTTCCTTCCTCAATCTTAGCCAAAATATAATTCTTAATATTCAAAATATAAATGATTAGGTATAGGCATTTTTTATATTTATACAAATAATAAAAATCTCTCTACATAACATTTTTTCAGCTTATATTATTCTCATAACCATCATCTCATTAGTTCAGCATACATCCTATTTTTATAATTTATGTTCGCTTAGATTCCCTTATATTCAATACAATTCTTATCAGTCATAATGTCTTCATATTAGTCATCTCACTGTCTAAATTTTCCCATTTAGGTACATCATCCTAATATTTTATGTCATGCATTATAAAAATACTATACTTTTTATCTGTCTTATAGTACCTAGATATAACATCCTTTTTAATCAGTTTATATTTTACTTATATATTAATAAAAGTTACATCAACCTACTATTTTAACATTTAATATATTATAAAACATACTATACTATTGGTCAGTCATTATCTCTACTAAACCTTTTCTAGTGTCTCTCCTTGCCTTCTTAAAATTCAAAGAAGGGAATTGCTTCACAATGTGGGGTCAAACGTATTGTTACTTAATTCTAAATTGGAAAGAATGTAAGCCTTGTTGTAATAGAGTGAAGTTATTTAAGCTGGAAAATTTCCTATGTGAAAGTGTCTCAGTTTGATTGTTGCATCCCACATCAATATGTTCCACTTTACCACAAAAAGTTAAGACTCCTTATATGGAGGATGACTAGTTGGAAGTCACACAGTGAATTTCTTACTCAAATTGGGACTCAAATCTCATTTACTCAGTTAAGTGGAAAAATCATTCACCCCACTGGCCTTCAAGTTTCCTGTTCATTTCTGGAAATAATACCAAAGAGCTCCCCTTAAATGAAATATATTCCAGGAATATCACAACCTTCTGATATTTTCATAATTCATTTGTATAATGTGATCTAGCAGCAAAGGAAGAGTGATTGCTCTGTATTATAAAACCTCAGTCATAGTTTGGGCTATGAAATCAAGGCTGCAAGAAAATCTAGATAAAGTTAGATGATAGTGAAGATATACAGAAAACAATTATCTAGTGGTGGTCCGGATATTTAGTAATGGGACATTGAAACAAAACTTTTTCCTCTTACATATTCATTTATGAGTCCTGCCTTTTCCAAAACTTGATGGCAGATTTTGGATTGCCTGACCTGAACCTCAGTAGGATTCACACAGCCTTAATTTTCACACAACTATGGTTTTAACATGCCTCTCCTAACTAAGGCTTGTTTAGTTTTATGTCAATGTGTTGAATGAAGCTTGTCAAATATAGTTTATTCAACTGTGATTAAGTAATCTATGACTTAGCATGTTTGAACCCATCTAATATTATTTTTCCTCTATGAAACATAGTTTATGAGTAGTAACATTTATCAAAAAATCTAAGATTGTAGCCCTGCTGACTGAAATATCCTTTCCTCTCTTTTCCAAAACAAGCAGAGAAAATCAAATGCCATTCAAGTAGGTAGTTTACATAAAACAGAAGAGTTGTGCTAAGAGCTATTGTAACTTTCTCTTTACTTCAGACATTCCAAAACATGTTGTATTGTTATGTGTTTTGAAACTATAATGCACACCTGCAGTACCTATCATGCTATTATTCTTTCAGAGTAAGCAACAATATACAAAGTGCAAAAAAGAAGTAAAGAAACATCAAGTAAAAGAAATTAAAAACATGAGATAAGAAGAAATAAATTCAGTTTACACCAATACCATTCACTATATTTCTCTATATCTTTTTGTCCTTACAAGTCATTCTTATTTTCACCATGTTCATATACTGATTTATTCATTGCCTTTTGTTCTTTATATTTCTCTCCTTTCTTTTCTGGAATACCTCATCACCTCCATCCAGCCATGACTTTCTCAGTCTTATCCTTTCCATTAGCTCATTCACTCTTCCTTCAGATATTAATTTTGTGATTTGATCCTTATTCACTCTCTCCACACCACTTCAATGTACTTTTTTCACATTTGTCACTCATTTTCATATTCAATCCACATTCATTCAGCAGCCGTTCATTCTTGACCTCATTGTTTCCTGTTTTATCACACATACTGCTTAAGATCCCATTTGCACTGTATTCGACTTTTATGTTTCTCCCAACAGTCCTAAATCTCACTTCTGCATAATAAACTGTCAAAGGTAGACCCTTGCACATCGCCATTTAAACTTTTTCTCAATAGATATGTATTCCTTGCAGCTGATTACATGCTGTCTGCCAAATTTTCTATCAGCATATGCAAATTTTAAATTTTCTCCATCCAGCTTATCAAGATACACATTTTTTTTCTTATTTCATTTTTTAAAATCATAAGCTGCCAATGTAATTGAGAATTGTGATACTTGGAGATTCATCACTGACCACAAGAGATTAGTTAGTGTAAGGGCAAAAATTGATACTCAGAACTCGAAGACAAGTCTGGTTAACAAAAACAAATATTTATTGAAAAGAAAATTGAAAATAATAAAAAAGAAAAATGATTGCAAGTGCAGCCTCTTAGACCCTTCCCAAATTGGACTGAGTTCAAAGAGCGCCCTGAGCAAGTTTCAAACTAGGCATTTTATACTCTTTCACGATACAATCCACCCCTAAGAAGCTTAAGTCATTCTTTGAAGTTGTTTCCTATTTCTAAAGGGGTCATTCTCACCATTTCCATCTGACAATTTCCATCCATTCATTATGATCTCGTTTACTTGTAATTTCCACCTTGGGCCAATGTTCCTGTGTCTCGGAAGCTTTTAGCAAGTCATTGCTGATTACCATTTGTTAGTCACTTTGCCTGGGCAGGAAACAGTTAGCCTCATACCTTCATGTTACATTTTATACAATTTATAAAAAGAATAACCCTTATTTATTTCCTTTATACTCCTCTTCAGATTTTAATCTAACACATGGTAAATTATCAAATAAGAATGGCCATATATTTTAAAAATCTAACTTCAGCCCTAACCACATATTTCTCTAGTCAGATCAAATTTAATCCTCAAATCCCTAAGTCAAAAGTTGTTTTTTGTTCTTCTCCTTTTCTTGAAAGAAAAGATCTTGGTCTCAAAGTCACAATAAATTTATTCAGATTACTCTGTCTAAGCAAAGCAGTCATTTCAACATCTCAGCTAGCTCCATTAAGTTTCAAAGTCCATTTTTCCACTGTAGACCTATACCCTTTTTTCATTTACAGGTATGGACTTGTTTTGAAAGCATGTAGTAGGTAACCTTCTTTCAATCAGTGTACATACTGTAAAGCTTGAGACCATAAGAATACTTTCAGATAAAGGACAAGTTCTATCAGCAAAGTTATGAATTTTTCTCTGGTTAGAAAAAAGGATAAAAGATGTGGATTTTTTTTAAAGAGGAAAAATGGAAGATGATAATATGAATAAGGCAGAACAATTACTTACTAAAACAAACAAATCATGTGAAAATAAGCATGATGAATGCAAGGGTAATTGGGATCACTAAGTGGTATGACTTTGAAGAAAGAGTTAATCTGTTGCTTCTAATAAAAATAGGATGGTCTTCTGTTATGTTACATGCTAAAAGTAATATTAATTTTACCTTTCTTTAAGTAAAATGAATATCACTAGCTCATTTTGTAATGGCACATAAAACAAGAGCATCATATGTTCTTTCACTTTTTTAAAGAAATATACTTTTAATTATTTTATTCAATATTCATGTTTACTTTAAAAAAAGTTATTTTTTCTTTGCCCAGATGATTTTTTTTTTGGGGGGGAGGGGTTTGCAGAGGAAAACAGTTAGTAACATAATCTGACATGGATATATAAAAATATTAGCTTCAACAAATATTATTTCAGCTGCCTTCTTTTCTGACACAGCATTAAAAAAACAATAACAAAAATAAGAATCTGAAGGCAGTGTCATCTACAAAAAACAGCCATGGGTATGCAATCAAACCTAAATGGCATGGGCCCTCAATTTATTTTTATTTCTTTTTTTGATTTTATATAGATGCCCATCTCATGCAAATTGACTATGGGTGCTATAAATGCATGGTTGTGATCACCAATTTGATTTTTTCTGATCCTTCTTCAGGAACCCCTATCTGAAAGATAGATAGATAGATAGATAGATAGATAGATAGATAGATAGATAGATAGATAGATAGATAGATAGATGCCAAGATCTGCAGTAAATAGAAACTGTTTATCTGGATTAGGCCTACCCCATTGTTACAAAAGTCAGATGAAAGTTTCAACAAATTTGTAACAGTGCTCAGACACGTAAAATTATAATTAAATATTAAAAGAAGCTTGGGTTTCCACAATGTCAGCAGAATAAAAAAAGACAAGCCTATTTAAATATGGCTTAGCTTTGGTTTAGTTGAAACTCCTATATACCAGGATGGGATTGTTTAAGGAAAAAGTGTGACCTTTTCCTAGTGAAATGCATGTTTGCCTCACTCTGGATTCTCCGTGAAATGGCTAATTTGATTATTTGGATGTTTCCTGTTAGTGACCTAGAGAAAAATGAGAAGAATCATAGAATGTAGGGATTGATGAGTGTTCTCTCCCTTTCACTCTCTTTGTATATAGAAGACCTGCAGAGTACAAAAGGGTGTGAGATGATGGGACTTTTGTTTCTGCAGGAATCGTCCCAGGTAGGCAATGGGACAGTGATTTCTGGGCCTTGATTTCAGCATTGCAGGTCAACAGTTACAGATTACTTGCAAACTTCATTGGGCTTAGGAAATGAAAATTGTGGCAATCATGAGGTGCACTAAGAAAGATGTGATCAGCCTACAAATATAAATGGGGCTTACAGAGTAATTCTTAGCTTCCTAAAGTGAGGGAGTGTATTACTTCTGTAATAATGTTGACAGGAATAAAAGGTGAAGCTTTCAGTTATTGCCTTAGATGGGTAGCTACAGAAATCAATCAATCAAACAAATAAAAAAAATTGTGGAGAATAGGAAGTGTTTTTATTGGTCATTCAGAGGGATTCAGAAACCATGACCATTTTAAGGAGCCACTAACATTTTTCCCCCCTTCTGTCCTTTTGAGTTTTAAAGAAGATGCCTTTGCAGGTGGTTGGACTAGATCATCTCCAAGGTCCCTTCCAACTTTATTATTATTATTATTATTATTATTATTATTATTATTATTATTATTATTATTATTATTATTATTCGCACAGTCAGACTGGATTTGGCATTTTTGTCTTCCTATCGAGTCCTGGGATAGGCAGATATGGATGTTTGATGGTATTACAGATATCGTCGCAGGATGGAAGCAGTTCCTAGTAAGGCCGCCTTATGCAATTGACTAATGGCAAATTTGTCAACGCCAATGGTGTTCAAGTGGTGCTCCAGTTGTTTTGGGATTGCACCCAAGGCACCTATTACTATTGGTACTACCCTTGCTTGCCTTTGCCACAGTCTTTCTATTTCTGTTTTAGGTCTTTGTATTTTGTTATCTTCTCCAGTTCTTTCTTGTCTATTCTGCTGTCTCCAGGCACTGCCACATCCACTATCCAGACTTTTTTGTCTTTCTTATTGACAATTGTTAAGACCAGGGTGTTATGTTGCTTGTCTGTTTGAATTCTGAAGTCCCAGAGCAGTTTCATTTTCTATGACTTTTTCTATTTTATGATCCCACCAGTTCTTGCTTACAAGCAAATGATATTTCTTGCAGATCTTCCAATGTACCTTTGTTGCTACTTTGTCATGCTGCTGCTTGTAGTCAGTCTGTGCGATCTTCTTGCAGCATCTTACCAGGTGGTCCACTGTTTCTTCAGCTTCTTTGCATAGGCAGCACTTACTGTCTGTTGCTGTCTTCTCAATTTTGACTTTGTATGCATTTGTCCTTAAGGTTTGGTCTTGTGCAGCCAGAATTAGTCCCTCGGTCTCTTTCTTCAACTTTCCTGCTCTTAGCCATTGCCAGGTCTTGTTATTATCTACTTTCCCAGCTATTTTTTTTAATGTAATGGCCATGTATTGCTGTCTTCCCATGCCTCTATTCTGTTCTTCATTTGGTCTTTCTTGTAGGCCAGTTTGGTCTCTCCAGTAGTCAGTAAGTCTCCCTGATATACTAATTTCAGTTCATCTTCATCATTGTCCTTCAGATATTCTTTCAAAGCCATTTTTTCTTCTTCAACCATCTGATGTACTTGTAGCATTTCACGTCCACCTATTTGCCTTGGTAGATAGTCTGTCAATGTCACTGTGTGGATGAAGGGCATGATTCATTGTCATTATTTTTCTGGTCTTCCTATCCATTGCTTTCAGTTCTGCTTGAGTCCAGTCCACTATTCCAGCTCTGTATCTAATGACTGGAATTGCCCATGTGTTGTTTGCCTTCACTATATTTCCTCCATTGAGTTTGGATTTTAAGATCTTCTTCACTCTCTTGATGTATTCACCTCTAATCTTTTTCTTGACTTCAGTGTGCTTGATGTTGTCAGCTTGAAGGATACCCAAGTATTTGTAGTAATCTTCCTCATCCAGACTCTTAATGTTATTTCTGTGGGGCATCTTGATTCCTTCAGTTTTCACTAGTTTTCCTTGTTTGAGAGTAAGTGTGGCACATTTGTCCAAGCCAAACTCCATTGCAATATCTTGGCTATATATATGGACAGTGTTCAGCAGCGATTCTCTTTCAGATGATGTTTTTTCCATACAGCTTCAGATCACCCATGTAAAGGAGGTGGGATAGTCTGGCAGACGTTTTTGATGTGTGATAGCCATGTCCTGAGTTATTCAGTATTGTTGACAGAGGAAACAGTGCAAGAACAAATGGTAGTGGTGATAATGAATATCCTTGAAATCTTCCTCTCTTGATATTAACCTCTCCCAGTCTTTCACCATTGATCTGCAACTGTGTCTTCCACTGTGCCATCGATCTTTGCACAAATTTTCTGATGTTTCTACTGACTCCTGTTATTTCTAGGCACTTGATTATCCAGTCATGTGACAGAGAATCAAATGTCTTTTTGTAGTCAATCTATGCTACGTTCAGGTTGGTCTTTCTTTTCCTGCAGTTTTCCAAGATCATTTTGTCTATTAGGATTTGAACTTTTGTTCCGCTGCTATTGGGGCAGTTTCCTTTCTGCTCAGGTGGAAAGAGATTGTTTTCAACTAGATGCCATTGGACTGCATCAGCTACCACACCAGTTAGCAATTTGAAAGTTGTTGGTAAGCAGGTAATTGGCCTGTAGTTGCCTGGTGTTGCCTGGATTTTTCATTAGTAGGTAGGTTTTCCCATTTGTTAGCCTCTTTTCTATTATTATTATTATTGTTGTTGTTGTTGTTGTTATTGTTGTTGCTGCTGTTGTTATTATATACAGCTTAGGACTGTGGAAGTGCCTTCTATATACAGTAGCCATATTTTCAGTTCTGAAGGATGATCTCCCTTTTTTAAAAAATCCATTAAATTAGTTATGAGTGGCTTACAAAACACAGCATAACAAAGTTTTCAAAGGATGAGAGTTTCATGGAGGAAAGTGAACACAAAGACACAGCAAACGAGACCCTTGTCTGCGATATTAACCCTAACTGCCCCAATGCAGCCTGGGTTCAGGATTCTGAAACAGTACACAGCCTAGAATAAACATTCAGCTGAATTTAATTATCAAAATGGATGTCTGTACTGGTTTTAGTCAACTATTTTACTCTTATAACTAAAGAAAAGAACAAAGTTACTTCTTTTTCACAATTATAAAAAAAAAGTTTCAAAGTTTGTCTTTTAATGACCCAAACAAAATTCATATTCATTTTGCTTTGGTTTGGTTAGGTAGTATAAACATTCCCACCATAGCAAGAATCATATCACCAAGCAGTGATTGCCATGCAGTATTGGAAAAAAAATATGGGAATAGTAATTTAGCTTTGCAAATGTCATTGAATAAGGTGGGATTCAAATCACAGACATTGAAGAGTAAAAACTCAGACTATGGTTAGGATGATTAATTTACCAGTTCAGCTTTCTCCCATTCTTTCTCTGAATCTCTAGCTCTCTCTATGTATCATTGATGGAAAAGTCACATTTTGTTCCCCTCAACACTTACCTGAACATTTAATTTAGCAGATGTCCCTAGTTTGGTGGATCTGCACAGGTATGTACTAAGCTTAAGAATTCTGATTCACCATAAAATGCAGCATGTACCATGTGGTCATTTAAAGCAGCAGTCCCCAACCTTTCTAGCTTGCTGTCCCGGCCTGGCACAGGGGAGGGGGGAATGTGAGTGGCACGTGCACAGCTCCATTTGTGTGACAGGCCCTCCACTTGCATGAATGGAGCCTCACACACAAGTGGAGGGTGCTTACCTCACATATGAAGCTCTACTCACATGAGTAGAGGGTGCTAGAGCGCGATGCTCCATTTGCATGAATGAAATTTTGCGCGCAAGTACCGTCTGCTCGTGCAAGTGGAGTTTCGCATGCAAGTGCAAGCGCCCTCCTCTCGAGCATGCGCAAGTGCTTGCCCATCTATCTCAGCAGCCTGGTTTCAAAGAGTCCGGAGAGTTGGGGACACCTGATTAAAAATATTTGACTGCTATTTCTCTTTACCAGATTTCCACAGCTCACACAAATCTCAGTAGCCAGTCTGAGGTATGCTAAAATTGCTGAACATTAAAGTGTTTATATAATTGGACAACAGATTAAACCAAGATTAAACTGGAACATTTTTTTTAAAAAAATCATGTGCTGTTATGAAGAGTTGTTGTTATTGTGTTTAATTTACATTGCCCAGCTTAGCTTATGTTGCTGAACTGATTTTTTTTGTTCGGCTTTTCACTCAGCCAGATCTTGGCATTTCAGCAATTGTTTCAGGCCCTTAAAAGCATATCTTTTCTTAATATTTCACAAGAAAGCATTAATATCTCTAGTCAATGACCCATCCACCCCATTTTCTAGGTCGCCATTATGAGATATTATTTTGTTGATTCAGTGTGTAGTAGTAATCATAAGACCTATGGATCTCCTTAAATATATGCTTTGTGAGGCTAGAGCATTAGACTAGTGGCATCCAAATTTAATTAGCTGTGAAAGCTCCATTTAATTAATTTGAAACTAGTAGCTCAATGGTTGATAACACCAACTGTTAGGAATAAATACTTATCCTTAATAAAAATAAAAAATAAAACTTTTACTTTTGGAGGAGCTCTTTACAGCATTTGCTGCCAGTCCACCATCTTGGCTCCTAATCTGCCCTGTTTGGTAATGAAAAGCAAACTCTTAACTCGTTTATCCTTAATATTGTGGTTATTAAAGAACCTAAATTAGGATGGAACACTTAATGGCTCCTGATTTAAGGTTTTGGGATTCTGAATTCTTTAGATTTAATACAGGGTATTTTCATTTCCTTTCTCTTCTCTTCTCTTCTCTTCTTTTCTTTTTTTCTTTTCTTTTCTTTTCTTTTTTCTTTTTACTGCTTTCCTGCAGGAAGGATGTTTAGGAAAAAAAAAACATGCTCAGATTGTATCTAAGTTCTAAAGTCACCTTCAAATATCTTTCTTGTGAATTTTAAGTAGCATAGCTTGTGATTCTTGTCAAATAATCACAAGTGACCATTTTACTTTCCATGAACATAACAGTGTGCAGTCTCCCCGGATTGTCGGCCGATTGTTGGAAGTGTGGTAAAGGGATTGGAACATACTATCACTTATGGCGGACATGTCCGGAAGTGGTTAGATATTGGATGAGGATCCAAAAATGGATAGAGGAAATCACAGGGTGTTTAGTTGATCTTAAACCAGAGACGTATCTGCTTGGCTCCAGGCCTGGAAATATTAAGAAGGAAATATGGTATTTGTTTTTACATATCTTAACGGCGGCAAGGATGGGGTATGCTCAATTTTGGAAGGCAAATCATACCCCGCCGGATGAAGTTATAATTAGGAGAATACTTGATTGTGCAGAAGCAGACACATTGACCAAGAAGTTGAAGGGTAAAGAAGAGACACCAGCATTTCTATCATGGAATAAATGGTATATTTGGATGGATAAAAGATTAAAGAAATTAGGGTGGCTTAGAGGTTGGTCAAAAATGAAGTGATATAGTCTTTGTTAATGAATAAGCTTTGGAGTTGAATAGTTATAAGAGACTTAATGAGTGGAATATAATTGTTAGTTTAGAAGTAGATATAATGTGAAATTTTTGAAATGGTTTTCAATTTTTCAATTTCTTCATTTTTTGTATATTGTAAATGTTTTTTTTTGTCTTTGTTGGTGTATGGTGTGTTTTTAACATGAAATGTAAATAAAGATTCATTAAAAAAACACCTCGTTTATCCTTAATATTGTGGTTATTAAAGAACCTAAATTAGGATGGAACACTTAATGGCTCCTGATTTAAGGTTTTGGGATTCTGAATTCTTTAGATTTAATACAGGGTATTTTCATTTCCTTTCTCTTCTCTTCTTTTCTTTTCTTTTTTCTTTTTACTGCTTTCCTGCAGGAAGGATGTTTAGGGAAAAAAATCATGCTCAGATTGTATCTAAGTCCTAAAGTCACCTTCAAATATCTTTCTTGTGAATTTTAAGTAGCATAGCTTGTGATTCTTGTCAAATAATCACAAGTGACCATTTTACTTTCCATGAACATAACAGTGTGCAGTCTCCATATCACACACACTGAGCAACCATCTGTTTGTTTATTTTAGTTTCATCAAAGAGAGGCCAGATTCTAAAAACTGATATTTTGCTTTTGAATGTTTAATGGCACACACTCATCAACGTGAATATTACATTTATTCGAGCGTGTAAAAATTGTTTGCAAATGAACTGCACAGATATTAAAATCAAACCTTTATAGCTTCAAAGGACCAGAATGGTAACTGTAGAAAATAAATATTTTGTTTAACAATGTTCTGTGCAGTTTATCAAAGTTACTGAAAGTTGCCGAAACATTTCACCTAGAATTTATAACAACAAAAATACCTAGGAGTTGACTTTAACATAATATTTTTTCTTATATTTTTATAAGATTCTCAGATAATTGACAAGAGATGCCATTCTTTGTTCTTTGTTTATTTTTTGATAACCTTTTTTGTTATCTAACTTACATATTATTTTTGTTTACCCAACTTATGTAACTCAACAAGTCATGTTTTAATCACCATTGGTTTATTTCTTTTTTGTCAGACAGTTAATGAATCATGACTTAAAGTATATTTACCTGCCATATCTTGTGGCATTGCATGGGTCACAGGAGACTGCGCAGATCCAAGTTCAGATCACCTTGTATGAATGAATATGAGATTTTTATTCTTCCCAAATTAACATTACAGGATTGATGTCAAGACAAAATGTAGTGAAAACCTGTTAGAATAGCTGATGTGATATGATATGAAAAAAAGATATATGATCTCTGGAACTTCTCCATCCTACAATGCTGTCATTTACATGTTTGACCCTTTCTCTATGGCTCTTATTTGGGCAATGGGGAGGGAGAAATTGTCCCATCCCCACCTCACATTTTCACTGTTTTAGGTAGACTAGAGAAACTGCACTCTGCCTTTTTTTGTGTTTGTCATTATGAGCTAAGTCTCAGTTTCTACAATCAAGTGCATGCAAAGAGTCGCACTCCCCATTACATCTATGCTCTGTCCTGCCTTTTTTGCTTTAGGGAAATAGCTCACTTCACCTTGATGTTTAATTGGGCTAATTCCAGTAAACCTCAGACTCTTGTAAATGCTGCAAGAAATCATCCACCTCTCCTACCCTTTCTCTGCTACCTTCTGTTAAGTCAGTCTGGACAGTTTGCTAAGCAAAAAGAAATAAGAGCAGACATTCTAGCTAGTTTGGCAACTAACCAAAAACCCTATCAGACAATTATTCTGCACACAGCAGAATAACCTCTTTGATATTTGGCTGGTGACTGATACCAAAAAACAAAGCAAAACTCAGCAGGAGAGACCGACTGCTTTGTACCGTTCTGATTACCACTGCCAAGGACTTCTCATCCTGTGGTTAGGTGGCTTCAACTCTTCTAAGCAGAAAAGAAGCAATATCTTCCATCTGTGAAAAAAATGTGACATTATTTAAATTTCAAAGCTGTAAACGTATGAATAAGACTTTAAAGGCCTCTTTGGCTTGGAAAACATTCTGACAAACATCTCCTATGAATTCTGTTTCCCCTTCTCTTTTTTAATTATTGGATTTGAAGATTTGCACAAGACTAATCAGAAACTGTTGTGAAATTCCTGAGTGTATCAATCCTGTAGGGTTCTTTGCTCCTAATTAGTTCTTCTAAGAACTTTGTCCACCTAATGAGAAGGAAGGACTCACTGGAGAAGAGTCCAGTGCTGGGAAAGATTGAGGGCAAGAGAAGAAGAAGATGACAGAGAATGAGGTGGCTGGATGGAGTCACTGAAGCAGTAGGCGTGAGCTTAAATGGACTCCAGAAGATTGTAGAGGACAGGAAGGCCTGGAGGAACATTGTCCATGAGTCGGACATGACTTTGCAACTAACAACAACAAGAAGAACATACCGTATATACTTGAGTATAAGCCGACTCGAGTATAAGCCGAGACCCCCAATTTCACCCCCAAAAACTGGAAAAAGTTGGTGACTTGAGTATAAGCCGATCCGCCGTTCTGCAAGCCTCCGCCGCCGGCTGCTTTGTTCCGCAGCGGAAAGAAGCAGGCAGGCTGCTTCGTTCCGCAGCGGAAAGAAGCAGCCTGCTTCGTTCAGGCTGCTTCGTTCCGCAGCGGAAAGAAGCAGGCAGGCTGCTTCTTTCCGCTGCGGAAAGAAGGCTGCTTCTTTCCGCAGTGGAAAGAAGCAGCCTGCTTCGTTCAGGCTGCTTCGTTCCGCAGCGGAAAGAAGCAGGCAGGCTGCTTCGTTCCGCAGCGGAAAGAAGCAGGCAGGCTGCTTCTTTCCTCTGCGGAAAGAAGGCTGCTTCTTTCCGCAGCGGAAAGAAGCAGCCTGCTTCGTTCAGGCTGCTTCGTTCCGCAGCGGAAAGAAGCAGGCAGGCTGCTTCTTTCCGCTGCGGAAAGAAGGCTGCTTCTTTCTGCAGTGGAAAGAAGCAGCCTGCTTCGTTCAGGCTGCTTCGTTCCGCAGCGGAAAGAAGCAGGCAGGCTGCTTCTTTCCGCTGCGGAAAGAAGGCTGCTTCTTTCCGCAGCGGAAAGAAGCAGCCTGCTTCGTTCAGGCTGCTTCGTTCCGCAGCGGAAAGAAGCAGGCAGGCTGCTTCATTCCGCAGCGGAAAGAAGCAGGCAGGCTGCTTCGTTCCGCAGCGGAAAGAAGCAGGCAGGCTGCTTCTTTCCGCTGCGGAAAGAAGGCTGCTTCTTTCCGCAGTGGAAAGAAGCAGCCTGCTTCGTTCAGGCTGCTTCGTTCCGCAGCGGAAAGAAGCAGGCAGGCAAGGCACGGAGATCCGGAGACCTGCCGACGTTTGGGGAGGTTTGGGGAGGTGCCCAAACCTCCCCAAACGTCAGCAGGTCTCCGGATCTCCTCCCCAAACCTCCCCAAACGTCGGCAGGTCTCGGGATCTCCGTGCCTTGCCTGCCTGCTTCTTTCCGCTGCGGAAAGAAGCAGGCAGGCAAGGCACGGAGATCCGGAGACCTGCCGACGTTTGGGGAGGTTTGGGGAGGTGCGCGCGCACCTCCCCAAACCTCCCCAAACTTCGGCAGGTCTCCGGACGGCGGCTGCTTGGGAGAGGTGCGCGCAATCCCGGAAGCACCAAAGCCTCGGCCGCGCACAAGTCCTCGGTAAGTTTTTTTTGTTGACTGGAGTATAAGCCGAAGTGGAATTTTTCAGCCCAAAAAGTGGGCTGAAAAATTCGGCTTATACTCAAGTATATACGGTATATACAGCAGCATATGGATAAAATTAGAGCAAGCTACAAAAAATTCATTGTACAGGTGAGTCCTCGATGTACGACCATAATTTAACCCAAAAGTTATGTTGCTAAGTGAGAAATTTCTTCAGTGACTTTTGCTCTATGTTACAACTTTCCTTGCCACATTTGCTAAGTGAATCACTACAGTTGTTAAATTAATAGCACGGTGGCTAAGTGAATCTGGTTTCCCATTGACTTTACTTGTTAGAAGTTCACAAACAGTGATCACATGACCCTGGGACACTGCAACCACCATCAATATGAGTCAGTTGCCAAGCATCCATATTTTGATCATGTGGTGATGCTGCAAAAGTCATAAGTATGAAAAATGGTCATAAGTCACTTTCTCCAGTGTCGTTGTAACTTTGAAGGCTTACTAAATGAACAGTTGTAAGTCAGGGACTCCTGTAATAATTTGGATTCCTAGTACAGTCCATAGAAAATATGCAATGGATATGTCTGGGTGTTAGGGGAGAAAAGAAAGAAATGGCAACTCAAATGCTGAATGAATATATAGAATCTTTCAAGATGGATAAGAATACAAAGCTTGCAAAAGATTGTCTATGAAAAACACATCCATAAAACTGAAAGATGGATCTAAAACTTTCTGCATCCGTGTTATTGAAGCTTAAAGTATATGCCTAAAGATATGATAGATGGATGTAACACAGCATGCCATTCTCTGCAACTCTTTTCCTTAACAAATAGATAAGAGCAATATCTGCCCATCTTTAACTTTACAATTTCACTACCCTAAATAGGAGGATTGGGGAGGAGGGGAATTTGGTTATAATCTTGCAAACGTCCCCAGCTGTCTCTGAACCATAGTTTTTTTGGGTTTTTTTGCTGAGAGGTCTGCCAAAATATCTATGAATAATAGGGCAACAAACAAAATCTAGCTTGCATTTGTTGAGCTACTGCCTCTGTATGTCTTCTTTTCATTGAAATATGCTTTGCCTAGAAATAGTTATCATTAATGTGATTTCTTTTTTAAAAAAAGAATCCCATTGCATATATATGCTATTATGAGATATGCGACATAGCAGAAATACATACAGTTTATGTCTAAACATAACAAAATATCTTTTATTGTGATAAAGCTAAACATTTCCTTAATATTATCTTAAACATTACTGTCTTTTTTTTAAAGCTATTACCTCTAAGGCAGGGGTCCCCAACCTATGGTCCATGGCCCACTCCTGGGCCATGGCTCTTGGCCAGTGGGCCGCGGAAATGGCTGGATGGTGCACACCCATGTGGGTGCGCATTCCCCCCACTCGCAGAGCCCCATTTACACATGTGCACAGGCGCGAATGGGGACGCTAATGCAGGGCAGGTGTCCGCAGCCCATTTGCACATGTGCTGCTAGCCCGGGTGGTTTGTGTAGTCTGTTCATGCATGCACATGCTGCCAGAGCATGCCACATGCATGAATGGGGCTGCTAGTGCCACACCAGTGTGCGTGACCTCATGAACCCATGTGCACGTGTGCACACCAATTTTGAAGCTGCTCCCCTTCCCTCTGGTCCATGAGACTCAAAAGGTTGGAGACCTCTGCTCTAAGGCAATCTAGGTTTCTAAGATCTAGCTGTATAGATCCAAACGGCTACTAAGTGCTAGCAGAATTATATGTTGTAGCTCAGTTCTGATGGTCAGAATTATCCTGAAATGGCTATTCAAGTGATATGGATTTTGAATTAAAACCCTACAGGCACTCTGGCACTAAGGATGGATTAGAAAAAAGAGTTCAATCACATAAACCTGAGAAAACAGGGCCTACCTGGGTTTTTAGGTATATAAGGACTAGGCTTCATGTTTGAAGGCGCTGTGGTGGTGCAGGGATTAGAATGCAGTATTGTAGGCTAATTCTGCTGACTGCCAAGGGTTTGATTCTTAGCGGCTCCAGGTTGACTCAGCCTTCCATCCTTCTAAGGTTGGTAAAATGAGAACCCAGATTGTTGGGGGCAATATATTGCATTCTGTAAACCCCTTAGAAAGGGCTATAAAGCACTATGAACTGTCTAAGTGCTATTGCTATTGAAGTCTAAGTCTAAGTGCTATTGCTATTGAAGCTTAAGTAGAATGATTTTAATTTAATTTAATTTAATTATGGGACTTATATGCCGCCCTATCTCCCGAAGGACTCAGGGCAGCTAACAACAATAAAACAATAAATACAAATATTAAAAGAGATTAAATTTACAAAGCCCCACTAGAAACCAATAAAAATTAAAACAAAATTAAAACCCCCGTCTTCAGTCCAGGTCAGCCAGTTGGAAAAGGTATGTCTTTAGGTCGCGACGAAAGGACCGGAGATCTGGGGCCATCCGAAGTTCCCGGGGGAGCTGATTCCAAAGGGCAGGTGCCCCAACAGAGAAGGTCCTCCCCCTGGGGGTCACCAGCCAACATTGTCTGGCCGACGGCACCCTGAGGAGACCCTCTCTGTGTGAGCGCACAGGGCGATGGGAAGTAATTCCAGGCAGCAGACGGTCCTGTAAATATCTGGGGCCTAAGCCATTTTAATAGCAACAGCACTTAACAATAGCACTTAGACTTATATACCACTTCACAGTGCTTTAGAGCACTCTCTAAGTGGTTTACAGACTTAGCATATTGCCCCCAAGAATCTGGGTCCCCATTGTACCTACCTAGGAAGGATGGAAGGCTGACTCAACTTTGAGCCAGTGAGAATAGAACTGCCAGCAATCGGTAGTCAGCAGAATTAGCCTGCAATGCTGCATTCTAATCAGTGCACCACCATGGCTCTTATAATGTTTATAATGCTTAATTATATACATTCGAATATAGAGTTACCGGTATTTCATTTAGGGTTAGGTAGTCTATGGATACATAAAGACCCAAAGTTTTTTTTTCTTCCTTTTAACACCTTTCAGAGATCTCTTTTACTACATAGCTAAAATTTAGCAGTAAGATTAATAAAAAAATGGCAGCATAATTTCCTACTACTTTGAGCTAGAAATATAATGAAAACTCATCTTATTCTTAAAACAGGTTCATCAGAGATTTGAAATAATAATAATAATAATAATAATAATAATAATAATAATAATAATAATAATAATAATAATAATAATAATAATAGAATAGCTTCCACTGCAGGTCATTGTGATATCACTGAGATGTTCTTTGTTCATAAAATTGTTTGTATTTACTCAGAATTGGGTATCATGGTGTCATTTTGCCATAGTATAGCAAGGTAAACTGCATTTATCTTAGCTGCATTTGTCCTTGTTCTTCTAATATGTGAGAGATATAAATAACTAAATAGGGTTTTGGTGGCTTTGTTTGTTGAGGAGTTCAGCTTCTCACCTTTACTCAAGTCTCCAAAACTGCCAGTATATCTTGGGGTGGTAAGACCTGTCTAGATTTGGCCCTCTTCACATGACTCCATTGTCACCTGCTCTGGCTGACCATCTACTGGCTCTTGAGGTAAGCAATTTAGTAGATTAGGACTGCTATCTCTCAATCCGTGGAGCCAGAAAACATAATACAGTCAAGGTTTTCTAACTTGCTAAAAACTTTATTATTCAGAAGAGCATCTGAGTTGTGACTGAGTTGTGAATAAATGCTGCAGTATTTATTGTTCAGTTTTTATTTTTGTAAGTTTTGGTGTGTTTTGTTATAGGTATATTTTTTAGTTTTTTAATGGTATTAGCATCCTATCGTGGACATTTTTTTTAAAAAAAAGTATTTTATTTTAGGCCATTTTTAAAGCACAACCATGAAAAATAAATAGAAATAAAAGCATAACAGAGAAATAGAAAAGAGATTTACAGGCCATATAAAACCAAATAAGACATTTTGAAATAATATGTATTTATTTATGAAACTTGTATGCTGCCTGATTCCCAATGACTCTGGGCAACTCACAAGTAAAAACATTTTTTTTTAAAAAGAAGCAAAAATAAAGATAGCAAAGATGACAGGAGCTGAATTGGAACAGAAAAAAGAAATGGATCCACAGAATCCCAGAGGTCTTCACTCACCTTCATAAAAGCCTGGAAGAAGAGCCAAGTATTCACACTCCTTCCAAATATGAGCATAATGGTGGCCATCTGGAATCTCATCCCAGAACACAATCACTGCAACAATGAAGCCACACTTCTTGAGTCATAAGGGATGGCAGCATTAATTGAAGGAACCCAGAAGGTACCAATCCACCATATTGGCCAGGAAGATACTCTGTGAAACAGGAGATCCCTCAAGAATTGGAACTGTATGTCACAGAGGGCTCTGTAGATATGAACTGCAAACAAAATAGTAATTGTTGCAGTTCATGAAGCAGAGATTTTATATGGGCATATCAAGGCATGCTCAACACAGCTCATGCATTTGAATTTTGGACCAGTTGAAGTTTCAAGGACAGGGTCTATTCAAGGTATTCAAGGACAGGGTCCATAGAGCATGTTGCAGTAATCAAGCTGTGGATATGTCCATGGTGAAAGTGCCTGTTTGAAGGGTAACCTGTTTAGATAAAGGGAGTAATTGGTGCACCAGATGAAGCTGTGCAAAGGTCTTCCTGGTCACAACAGCCATTTGCTCATCAGGTAGGAGCTGTTTAGTTCAGGAAGGCCCCCAAATCACTAATCTTGAATAGAGAGGTGCAATCCCATCCAAAGTCAGAAATGGTATATTCCCAGATCTGGGTGGCTAAACATTCTCAGGCACTCAATCTTGGTAGGATTGAGTTAGAGATGGTTCCTCCCAGTCCAAACCTACACAACATCTAGTGACTGGGATAGAACTTTGACAGCCTCATTTGGTCAAGAAATATAATATACTAATGATACTGAATGTTAAAACTGCCATGGACTTACCCAGCACTTAAAAATGATAGATGTTGAAAAAGAAGGGAGAGAAATTACAACTCTAAGATACCACTCAAAAGAGGGACTGATGGAACAATCTCTGCCCCATATAAATGTGAGCTTATGTAAACGTATCACTTTAAAAATATTAGATTTATCAGTTCTCAGTAATTAACAAAGGCAGCTAATATAAGAATCATCCATGAAAATAATCAACTAATAGTAGTTTATCTAACTTTAAAAATCTATCATTATTATCATTAATCAACCAAGATATTATATTTTAAATGCTTATTGTAACGGAAACATAAACTCTGGATCTGCTACAAATCCATGGGCAAAGTTATATTCCATAAATTGTGTTCAAGTTAAATTAAATCCACTATCAAACTTGTTGTCATGGTTTCAACAGATGAAACTCTTCAAAAAACTTCGAGGTATTGTTTACCTTAAAGAATCTTTTATTCAAGAAACAAAGTATCAGCACTACATAGTTGAAACCAGAAACTAAATTTTCCTCCATGGATACAAAGTAAAAAAGTGCAATTCCCTCCTCCAATAAATAGTCATAAATCACATTCCTCAATTAGCTTGAAGCTCGGGCTTTCTCCCCAACTCTCCACCCTGCCAAAACACTATCAGCTCTGGGCCCAATGTCCTTGGGTTCCCATGACTAAGTTATTGTTGTTATGACTACCTGGACTCTCATCCCTATTCCCCCTCCCAGCAGCAACTAATTCTAAAAGAAATAGAGAAAATGGCTGCAGTTCCATCTGTTGTCAAAGCAAGAACATCCAATGTTTTCTATAGAAAAAAAATACAAAAAATATTTCTGTCATTGATCTGTATTTCCACAAAGGCATCTGCCATTTTTCTAAGGAAAAAACTATATATATGATTTTTAGAAAGAAATCTAAAGTATTATGTTAGCTGCTATTATATAGAAAGCCAACTTTATATATTTTATGGAAATCTATGATTTAGTGATACTTAACAGAAAAACAGGTACAGGAAAGACAAATAAATAAATAAAATTTACTTAATTCAATGATAAATAATTTTCCAGAACTATTGAGCTTTGTACTATTGATGCTAAGTATGAAAAAGTGTGATGTACTGCAGTTCTAGAAGGATCTTTTTAAAAATGAATTACCAATCTTGGCAATCAAAACTGGTGCCATATACCACCTGAAACTACCTTGAATCAGTTTTCTCTGAATGTTCACAATAGCATTCATTGGTATTTCCATTATTGTTTATCAATTTTCCATTCACTTTGTTAAGAGATATTCTGAATTTTGTTTAGAAGCTGTTCACCTTAAATATTTCCTTTACATCTACCTGTGTGAGAAATTGTAATATTTCTTCTCTTCAGGGCTTTTTTTTCTCATATAGCGCTCAGAACGGTGTTCGGGCACCTTTTGTTTTGATGGATTTTTTCAACTTTTGCACAAGCTGTGCTACTCCCTCTATTGGCTTTCGAAAGCCAATAGGGCCTTTCTTTGTTCTTCTTCCAGAGAGGGAGCTGCTGCTGCTGCAGTGTCGGCTGTGAGCAAAGTTCAGAGGAGGCAGGCGAGGCCACCCAAGCCATGGCTTAGCAGCAGGTGTGAAGGAAGAGGGCCTGGGGGAAGGGGGAGGCCCATTAAAGGTCCTGTGAATTACGATACTGGTCGTGCCTGTCCATTGCCAGATCCCTGCATTTAGGCGGGTTGCAGGCTGGTGCTGGCTGTTAGTTTGCGCTAGGGCATGATTACATTGGCCCGATCTAATTTTAGAACTATGCAGGATTAGCAAGGTAAACTTTTCTTCAGTTAAAGTCCTCTCTTGTTAATTTCATGGAGACATCTGGGTAGCCTTTATTTTTTCAACAGTATATAACTGGTTTGCATTGTCTCCTTTATGGTGTCCTTATGTCCCCACCTATTACCCCCAACTCCCCAGTCTAACCTACATCTCTGAGAATTCCTGAAAGTGAACCATCCAAGCACTAACTAGATTTGACCCTACTTAGCTCCAAGCTCAGGAGGTGGTCCTGAATGGACCCTGAGAGTGAAAGTTAGCTTTCTAAAAGATAGTCTCCTTTACTCCCTCAGCCAGGAACTGTGTCTCATGGCTACTATTTTAGTGGTTATCTGGATTCTTGCAGATTTTGTACATCTATCTGAAGTGGTAATCCTAAGCATTTTTTTCATAAATTACTTAAGGATATGCAACTATATTTTCTCATATTTATCTAATGTTACTTTTGCATCTACTTTTTTTCAATCCATTTTCTTTCTGTCATTAATTCCCCAAGAATAAGAAATGTAAATTGTAAGCTCCTCATAGCACAGTTCTATATCATTGTTAAAATACACTGGACAATTATGGACATATTCATTCATATTCATAAATAGATTGAATTGTAACACTTTCCCTCTCACCTAAGCCTGTTCTCTTGTATGTATAATTTGAACATAGCCAGCCCATTTTTGTATCAGCAGTTGTAAAGAAATAGAAACCAAATGTTTAACTTATGTATTAATAACAATTTCTTTGCAATTCATTATCTTGTCAGTAACATGACTCCATCAATTAAGCGCATATATGTTGAAGGCAACATATGTACTTGTATTAGACATCTATTATTTCACACTACTAGTCCTTCCAAAAGGAACTCAATATATGTCATATTATATATGCAAAAGTTGTCTCCTCCGCTATTAAAGTGCAAAGTCTGATGAAAACAACTATTTTGGCAGGGATGAATTAATGGCATGCATTTTGGGTTATAGGAGCATCTCATTCACTTGAACCAATGTGATCATATCTTTAAAATGGTATGTACAAGCCATCAATAATGTGATTGCTAATATAGGTAGGTCCAGCTTACGAGCTGTTTGTATTTAAGGAGATGCTCACAACAAATTCTAGTTTATTTGGTGAATGCCTGAAAGATGCATTAAGAATTGAATATACAGTATATTTTTTAAATTATATAAATAAATATATAAATAAAATTATATAAATAAAAGATTAACAGGATGAGAGTTCTGGCTTTTTTTTTAGAAAAAAAGCACTGCTTCTCTTACAGGGCTATTCATCAGTATAACAATGGGTTTCAGTATTTGTTTTTCTCTGCTTACTATACAGTAGATTCTCCCTTTTGTCAACTGGGCTGAGCTTTGAACACTCTATTTGACATTATTCTTTGTTGAGTTGATGCTTATTTCTTATGGAAATCCTTGGATATGTCAATGGAAGTTGTGGGAAGGAACAGTGTCTTACATAATGACCCTTTCTACAGCAGAAGGCAGGTTCTTAATTCCCCATGAAATCCAAAGTCCTATTCTATTAAAGATACCAGAGGTTGTACCCATTACAAGCCATGATGAGGTGAAAATGGGTCATTACATTGTGCATATATATACTCTAGAATAGAATAGAATAGAATAGAATAGAATAGAATAGAATAGAATAGAATAGAATAGAATAGAATGGAATGGAATGGAATGGAATGGAATGGAATGGAATGGAATGGAATGGAATGGAATGGAATGGAATAGAATAGAATAGAACTGAGAGGGACCTTGGAAGTCTTCTAGTCCAGCCCCCTGCTCAAGCAGGAGAACCTATACCATCTCAAACAAGTGACTGCCCAGTCTCTTCTTAAAAATCTCCAGTGATGGAGCACCCATGATTTTTGAAGGCAAGCTGTTCCACTGGTTAATGGTCCTCACTGTTAGGAACAGTGTTAGGATCTATCTATCTATCTATCATGTATCTATCACCTATAAGTCATTACAAAACTTCTAGGCAGTTTACAAGTAGCATAATGCAATGATGTCACAACACATATGCAATGATATGATCTGACAAATCATTTGGTGAACATCATTATATTGTTGTAAGTCACACCTTGCTCTTCATTGCATTGATGTCCTTATGCAGCATACTGCACAAAACATCATAACAGAAGCACCTGATAACGTAGGATTAATGCTTCCTAAAGGTGGGCCATGGGGGCAATTTATAGATTAAAAGTGTAGACATTTGCTATAGTGGAAGAACAAGGTGATTACCTTTCCCTCCAAAGAGCAATTGAACAATATTTCTGCTGTTATACAAATCATATAGAAGCCTTACAAAGCTTTTAAGTGAAATTGCACAATTCCTTCAGACTTTTTTTCTTTGTTGTTCCCATCTATTTTGCCCTGAATATAAGTTGTTGGAATGGAGTGCTTAGAAATCAGCAATTCTTTTTTTAGCATTCCAAAGAAACTTAGCCTGTGTCCTGTATGTGAGAGAGACATTTTCTTGATGTCAGTAGAGACAATGTTGGCTAGCCAATATTAATTGGACCAGGAGTTAATAATGAATGCTTCCAAAGCCTTTGATGCCTTTTTACAGAGCTGCTCCAAACTTTATGCTGAACTGAGTGTAATGTAACCCAAGGGAAAAAATAATAAATACTTGGAGTGTAAATCCCATTAAACTAATTAAAATATAACTCAATTATATTAAATTTAAATTAAACTCCAACTGCTTTGTTCTGTTTTGGTTTTTGGTTAAATTTGGAATTGTTGTTTATAATTTAGCCAATTTCCATTTGTTGTATCTTCAAAAAGAAAACAAGTGATAAAAGAATGTGCTAGAATTCCCAGGAGGAGGGAGGAAGGGAATCTGTGTGAGACAAAGAGTTTAGATCTCTCTCTCTCTCTCTCTCTCTCTCTCTCTCTCTCTCTCTCTCTCTGTCTGTGTGTGTGTGTGTGTGTGTGTGTGTTTTCTAATATGATTTCAGCCTTTTTAGGTTTTTTAAATGGGAGAATTGTGCTCAGGATTTGATTGGGTTTGATGTGCTCCTAAGATAAGATAACCATAAATGTTTTGACAAGAGGCAGGCTGTCAAATATCACCACCCACATTAATATTGATGCTAGATTATTTTCTTTTTTAAGCAAATCACATCAAGAAAGAAAACATATACATTCAGTGTTAACAATATAATGTAAAAATTATAATCTATCCAGAAGGAAGAAAAGATAAAGCAAATGAAGATGAGAAACAGAAGGAGGAAGAGAGCAGGAACTGGAAAATTGTAGCATACAATTGTATTGCCAGCCAGTTTGATCTTGTGATTAAGGCAGCAGGCTGGAAAACAGGAGACTGAGAGTTCTAGTCCACCTTAGCCATGAAAGCTAGCTAGGTGACTTTGTGCCAGTTATTCTCTCTCAGTCCAATCCACCTCAGAGGATGGTTGTTGTGGGGAAAATGTGGGGAGAAAGGAATATTAGATTTTTTTCCACTGCCTTCACTTATTTATAAAATTAATAAAGATGGAGTAACAATTAAAGGTAAAAATTACCTGTTTATAAAATTGAATCTGCCACCCTATTTTTTCCAAATGTATATCTTGTAGCGTTGTGCAGATATTAGAAGTGTCAAGATTTCATTTGGGTTAAATAATAAAACCAGAGCAAACAGAGCCTGAATTCTAAAGCTCTTGTTCCATCCTTTAACCACAGTTCAGTTGTAAATTTGAAAGCATGGGCAATTAAATTCAGTTTTCCCAAATAGAAGCTGAAGTTGATACAAAAAAAATTTGTATATAGTAGAGCAGGGATCTTCAAACCTGGCCCTTTTATGACTTGTGGACTTCAACTCCCAGAATTCCTCAGCCAGGAATGCCCCAGTTGAAATCCACAAGTCATAAAAGGGCCAAGTTTGAAGATCCCTGTAGTAGAGGCACCAAAGACATTTATCCACTGTTTTGCAATGTCACTTAAAGTAAAGTAGTAGCACAATTAGAAAAAAAAAATCTGTCAAAAGTATAAAATAGTCTCAGTGATAAATAGGATTAAGATAAATTTATGCTTGGGATAAACGCAACCATCATGTGACAAAAAACTAAAAATTAACATATAAAAATAATAATTAAAATTAGTAAATAAACAAAAATCAAATAAACTCAAAGGGCTGACTCAATAGATCACTAGGTTTCTTCTGCCATCAGTTTTTCATGGTTCTGTTTTTAGGCCATATATCTAGATCAGGGGTGTCAAACTCAATTTCATTGAGGGCCACATCAGCACTGCGGTTGCCCCCAGGGGGCTGGGTGGGTATGGCCTAGGTGGGCGTGGCCTACTGGGTGGGCGTGGCTAGAGTGCATATGGCTTACTGGGTGGGCATGGCCAGCTCTACATCGTTCGCATCAAGGGTGCCTATGGGGGCCTGGGCAGGAGTGGGACAGATCTGAGGGTTTCTGGCAGAAGGAGGGTCTCTGGGCCAGGGCCAAGGCACTGGGGGCTGTTCCCTCACTGTTTCCAGGATGGCTTCACGGGCCACATGAAACCACTTCACGGGCCGGATCCGGCCGCCGGGCCTTGTGTTTGACATGTCTGATCTAGATCATCTTTCAGTTGTATCTGAGCAAGATAACCTTCAAATTTACCAACAGGAAAAAAAACTTTTTGAGAGTCCTAATACCAGAATAAATGAAGAAGTCAGAATATAACACATATATAAGAAACACCAATCGTCATTCTTCTCAAATGTGATCTACTACAGATTGTAGAGTAACAAGGCAGGACATCAAACTTTAAAGAAGTGAAATTAGAAAACAGAAATTTCTGTTTTATCTGTACAATATCCTATTTTGAGCTTTCCGGCCCAGGCTGAGAGTTTTTAAGTGGGGGTTTTATACTTTTCAGGGATCAAATTTAATTATTTTTAGTGAAAACAAAGTTGAAAAAACTCTCTTGCAATTGTAAATTTTCCCAATAATCATAGGTATGCAGATATAGCATACAATTACTTAATTAGAAATCAGATTGGAAAGCAAAAGCTCACAGCCTGGATACAAATAACTACAGTGACAGAAACTGTTCTATCGTCTTCCAGAATAATTTCAATAGGAACTTAAAGATCACTTTTTTAGGGGTACACTATGATTTTAATTTCAAAACAACATGGCTGAAAACTTGAGACATTATTTAAATTTCTTTTATTAACAATCTTGCCTGGTGTATGTGTTCATACACCAAGTGCCCTTAGAGCAATTTAGAAAAAGCATAGAACTATCTCTCTATTTGCTAATTCACATGGATAGGGTCTCCTGTAAAATTTCACTGCTCTTGGAAAATCTGTGGATATGCACAGTGAATGGCCGAGTTTAATCAGCTACATGAAATGAAGAAGTTGAAATGAGTATTTAGGAGAACTTCAGACAAAGTTAATACTTCCAATAAAAGAACTTCATCAGAAAGAACTAGATGGTCTTTCTCTGTTTCTGGAATTGCTATCCCACATAAATTGGCCTTTGGATAATGAGATTCCAGGTCATTATTTCATCTGGAATTTTATCAATCTTCAGTAAATCTATTATAGTTTTTTCTCTTACCCCCTCTGATCATCTAAGATCTTCATACTCAGCTTCCTTTAGTCTAGTAGTTATCATGTTAGCTCTATCTTTAAAATAATTTATACCCAATCTTATCAATGCAAGGAATGGTCATCACAACTTTCCCAGTAACTGTTGAATCTGTCACCTCAATGGGAGAAGATGGTATCCCAAAGATGCTTTTCACAAGGTAACTGGACAGGACTGCTGGCTCTTGTTCTGATGGGTTTGTTCCCCTATGTTATGCCATACATTTATGAAGTTGTTTCATTTCTCCAATGTACAGATCTGCACATGGCTCACTGCACTATGCTGCATATACCACGTTGCTCAGTTTGTGTCTGGGTGTTTTATCCTTGGGGTGGACAAGCTTCTGCCTTAGTGTATTCTTAGGTTTGAAGTGTGCACGTATGTTGTGTGGATTGAATAGCAGGACAAGAGTCAGCAGTCCATCTGCATTTAAAAGACAAAGGCCACTATTTCAAAAATAGCAAAATCCACATTTTGGACCAAGAGGACCATTTATTTGAAAGAGAGCTCAAAGAGGCCATCTATGTCAAAACTGAACAACCCTCTCTCAACAGAGGGGGAGGGATCTGACATCATCTAGCTCCAGTCTACAACACAGTCCTTTCAACAATTCCAAGAAGGCTCCACATCCATTTGCACTACTCAGGTGACCCTAAAGACACAGAAAACCTTCCAGATAGCTTTAACAATTTGCTAAAAGAATGCAAATGAACAGCTGAGTGCAGGAGTATAAACCTTTCCATTCCCGACCATCCAGTCAGAGCTGAAGAAGCTTCTTGGAGGAGAAGCGGAACATGTTCAGAGAAAAACAAGAAAGTCCAGTTGCCTCATGAAAAAGCATTTTTGGGATAACTATGACCTGGATGACTGAGAATCTCCACAGATATTGAGATGTTGGTATCAATTGAAAAATAACACTCTTGTCAGATAGACAAAACCAACAGACATTTTCCAGTAATCAAAACAGTAATCTTTCTAATTCCAAGAATAACAATTTAGTGGGATATCAAATGATTATAAGGGTATAATTACTGGACTGATACTAGAGAATGTCAATGCACATCTGACTATAGCACCATCTTAAATGGAACTCAAACCAAATTTTGTGCATTTTTTGTTGTTGTTTTACAATATAGACTAGCATCCTCAAAAATTGTATTCTTCACCTTTCTTTTCTGTCTGCAGGATGCAAACTTTGGAATTTAGTCTTTCATGCAACACTAAATCAATAATTCAGTATGATTCTTTTAGTATTTGCAGATACTGTGGAACATAAGCCCACAGGGAAAGTTAACAGATGTTTTCTGCATGCGTATTGCTATCAAATTATACTTGTAAAGAAACAATGTTCTTTTGGCAACTAGTTTCTTCTCTTCAGAATGATGCTGTTCAATATGTTCTGCAAACATAATGTTACATAAAGACATGATCCACTGACCTGTCAGACAGTGCTTGTTTTCTTAATTGCTGGGTTTTGTAGTTGTTAGCTATAGTAAATTGCAGTTTGTACCAAGGTGTACCAAAGTGTAAATAAAATTCAGGTATGTTTTGTCCAAAGTGATGTATCCAGTAGCAGCTAATCAGGAGCTCAGGAAATTCAAAGCAGGCCTGTATGAAAATCAACCTTTTGTATTTGGAGATGCAGTCAGTATATGGCGGTTTAACTCCCAAGGTGAACAGCCATAGCTAGATTCCAGTTTCATCAATTCATGTAATCATTCTATTTATTTTAAGCCATTTTACTCTCATCTTCCTAACCTCTGCACACAGACAAAATAAATTCTTCCCAGCTTGCAATCTAAAATGTATAATATAATGAAAGTAAATGGAAATTTACTTTCCAGTGATTTTCAAAATTGTGGTTCATAGAAAAAAGTCACATTCTGTTTGAATTTTATTCTAAACAAAATGTAATAGTAATATTTATTTTTTAAAAAATAAATAAATAAATCAAGGCAGAAAACGTATATAATATTCTGTCACAGAAGAATTAACCTTCCTATCAGAGGAGGACAGACCGTGGCTCATCTGATGCATGGTGAATATCAAAGAAAGAAAATCCGAGGCATATTCTACTGTAAAAACTTTTAATGAGCTAACAAAGTAAAACCTAGCTGTCTACATTCTCTTGTCAGGCAGAAGAGAAAGTAAGAAAGTAACTGTGAGAAACTTTTTCTAAGCATGCACACAAAAGTTTAAAACCATAACATAGCTAAACATGTGAGATTCACTATGGTTACATGATAAGATAGTAACACAGGTGCAGAGAGCAGGGGAAAATGTACAGATAGAAATGAGCGAAGTTGGCAAAACTAAAAAAATGCAGTGACATATTCCTCCTTCCTCCTGTTTTTCCCACAACAACAATCCTGTGTGGATGGCTGAATTGAGAGAGAGAGACTGGTCCAAAGTCACTTAGCTGGCTTTCATGCCTAAGATAGGAATGGAACTCACAGTCTCCTTGGTTTCCTGGCCAACCTTAACCACTGCACTCCCTGTCTCCTCCCTTAAAGAAAGTAAGTTTATGTTTATGTTTATTGGACTTATATACCGCCCTTTTCCTGTAGGACTCAGGGCGGTTCACAAGGTATTTAAAATAACAATACAAATTACAAAAGTTAAGAACAATTAAAATAATTGAATTTAGTCCTTGAATAAAGTATAAAACCCCTGTTAAACTCCAATTAAAACCCAATTAAAATAAAATTAAAATTAAAATTAAAATTCTCAGTCCTGGACGGAAAGCTCAAAGAGCCAGGTCTTCAGGTCCCGGCAGAATGAATGAAGGTCAGGGGCAGTCCTGAGTTCTATGGGCAGCTGGTTCCAAAGGGCAGGCGCACCCACAGAGAAGGCCCTCCCCCTGGGTGTTACCCACCGGCAATCTTTTGCCGGCGGCACCCTGAGTGGACATTAGGTTTATATTAAGTTGAGTGGACATTAGGTTTATAATTGCTGGGTTTGCAATCTAGCTGCTTTGTTCCTGTATATTAAAAGAATTAATATTCTCTAAAGCAACTGTTGTTGTTGTTTTTTAAAAAAAATAAGGTAACCTATTAATGACATATAATGTTCAGTGAGGAGAGACTGGGGTTCATTTTTTACTACTTTTCAAAAATATTTTTCATTACTGGCACATCAGTTTATTTTTACAGATGTTCCAATGAATCATTTTGGCAACTGTGTTATGTCATTGTTTATAATCAGTTTATGCAGTTTTCTTGCACAAGTTGAATATATCATTTAATGTCTCTACTGTCTCTTTGCACAATCTGCAGTTTGAATCATTTGATGATTTTTCAATCCTGGTCTTGATTGCGTTACTTTGAGCAGCTTGCTCTTATGCAGCCAAAATCAAGTCTTTGGTTTCTTTTTTAACGTTCTGGTTGTAAGCCATCGCCAGTTATTCTCTTTATCCACTTCCCCCTCAAACTTTTGTAGAAATTGATGTAATGCTTTTCTTTGCCAGCATTCTGTTTGTGTTTTTATTACATTATTTCAATATTCATGTTTAGTTTCCAGTATATTTAATAAGTTCCAATTTTTAACGTTCTGCAATGCTTGTTCTTGGCTGTTTTTTTAATATAGACAGCCAATACACACTTTTCTTCTTTGACAGCTTATTTGACCTGAAGTAAACCTTTGCCTCCATTTCTGCAGGGCAGGTATAAACTATCAATCTCACTATGGCAATGTAATGCACAGTGAATAATGATCAGCTTCCTAGTTTTTAGGGCCAAACTGGTCAGTTCAGCTTGTGTCCAGTTAATAATTCCAACAGTGTGTTATATCACAGGTATGGCCCAAGTATTGATGTCCTTAATGCTATTTCCGTCATTCAATTTTGTCTTTAGCAATTTTCTCCCTCTTTGGAGCATTGTTGTCTAATCATATTTTTAACTTGTTCGTTGTTGTTGTTGTTGTTAGTTGCAAAGTCGTGTCTGACCCATCGCAACCCCATGGACAACACTCCTCCAGGCCTTCCTGTCCATGCTTGATTCAAAATGTAAAATGCCGTAAACTACCATTGATGTACTATAGACAAGCTGAATTGTCTGTTCAATAGATCTTATTTTAATCCATGCAAATGCTTTATTCACATCCTTCATTACAGGTACCAGGTCTTTGGGGGCCATTTCTTTCTACTGGTAATTCTGCATTTCTTTTCTTCTTAGGGGGGCTATTTTATAGTTTGTTTCAGTGCAAGTCTGTACAGGTTCTGTTGTTCTTACTTCTTCCAAGTTATCATTTCTGTAATTCCCATCAGATTTTTGAAATATATTTGTAATTGTTGTAATCTGAGGTTTTTGTTTTGTTTTTACTATTGTACTACGGTTTTGTCTTTAGTTTTCACAGGTTTTCTGAGCCTCTTCCAGTTCTGCATCCCTGGATATTTTAGTTCTTCTAACAAATCTCCTTTGATTTGCTAAGTCCAGTGATATTTTAGTTTGGATAAATTCTTTTCCAATGTTAAACATTTGCTTTAAATATCTCTACTTGGTTGGTTCTAATTTATAATAGCAGACCATAATGGTGTGATTTTCAAACACAGAATATTTTTGTCTTATCTGTGATGGTTGTTCTTCCAGTAATCCTACAGGGCTAAGCCCAGGTTGCCCAGAGGGAGCTCCTGTCTCCCATTGCCCACTTGTCAATCCAGGAACTGTGATGTCCCATGTTGTCCTTGCTGATCAGGGAGATGACTGATCTAGTATAGGATCTTCCCCCATTTTATCACAATATCAAATGTGCTTTGAATACTGCTATCATGTTGCCCCTGTTTCTTCTTTTCTTTAAACTAGCCAAGTCCTGCAGCTGTTCTTCATATGTTTTAGTTCTCCAGGCCTTTGATCATTTTAGTTGCTCTTCTCTGAACTTTTTCCAAGGTCTTTACATCTTTTTTGTAGTATGGTGACCAAAATTGGTTGCAGTATTCCAGGTGTGGTCTCACTAAGGTTTTATAAAGCAGTACTAATACTTTGCATGATCTTGAGTCTATGCCACAGTTTATACAACCCAGGATTGTATTAGCTTTTTTGGCTCCTGCTGCACACTGCTGGCTCATAGTTAAGTGATTGTCCACTAGCATTTCAAGGTCCCTTCTCACAGTTGCTGTTTTTAAACCAGGTCTCGCCTAATCTGTACTTGTACCTTTGATTTTTCCTGCCTAAATGTAAAACTTTGCTTTTCTCCACATTAAAACTCATTTTGTTGGATAGGACCCATTGTTCAAGTTTGTCAACATCTTTTTGGATCCTGAGCTTGTCTTCTGGGATGTTGGCTATTCCTGCCAGTTTAGTGTCATCTGCAAATTTGATGAGTTCCCCTTCTATTCCCTAATCTAAGTCATTAATGAAGATATTGATGCATACTGGGCCTAAGATGGAGCCTTGCAGTACCCCCACTGCTTACTTCTCTCCATGTGGATGTAGTACCATTGAAGACTACTTGTTGAGTACCATTTGTCAGCCAGCTACAGATCCATCTGATGGTGTTGTTGTCTATCCTACCTTTTTTCTAGCTTACTAAGCAGCAGGTTGTGGTCTACTTGTGAAATGTCTTACTGAAGTCTAAGTATACTACATCCACAGTGTTTTGCTGGACTGCCAAGTTAGTCACTTTATCAAAGAATGAAATAAGATTTGTGTGGCATGATCTGTTTTTGACAAACCCGTGCTGGCTACTGGATATAACTTTGTTTGCTTCTAGTTGTTCACAGATCTGTTTTTTGATTATCATTTACAGGAACTTCCTAGGTATTGATGTTAGACGGATTGGTCTGTAGTTTCCTGGGTCTGTTTTTCTTTTCCCCTTTCTTGAAGATGGGAACCACATCAGCCCTTCTCCAATCCTCAGATACTTCACTGGTGCTCCAGGATTTTTGAAAGATGTGGTACAATGGTTCTGAGATAACATCTGCCAGCTCCTTCAGAACTCTGGGGTGTAATCTATCAAGTCCCAGTGATTTATATTCATCAGGATTTGATAGGTGTTCTCTTACCATTTTTTTGTTTATTTTAATTTTTGTTTCTAGTTATGATGGATAGGTGTTCTCTTACCATTTTCTTGCTTATTTTAATTTTTGTTTCTAGTTTTGATGGCACATAATCAAACATCAATCAATAAAAATAGGAATTAAAATAATATAGAGGATTTTTTAAATATGAACTATGATAAAGATTGATGAGTTAACAAAAGCATATACTATTCCCCATAGCAAAAGGAAGCAGAGATGATCAAGTTGATTCTTTTATCCAAAGAAGAGAATATCTTACCTTGTTTCTATTTTGAAATTGCTCCCAGATTTTGTGCTTGCAATGAAAAAAGAAACGAAACTTTGATTTTGTTTTTGCTAATTAGATAGGTTTGTTCTTATAGCAATGGCTTGTGCATACTGCTGTGTAAAAATAAAAAAAGTTGTGGTTGTAATGTTACCTTCCACTGTGCTAAACAGTGACTGAAGTTGGTGCCTTTTTCTTTCTTTACCCCTCTTTACACTATATCATTTTTTTTCTTTCCATCCACCTCCTCCTCCTTTTATATTACTTTTTTGTATTTTATATTTTGATAAACCAATAAAAGTCTGAACAAAGAAAAAAATAGGAATTAGATTCATAACTTCAAAATGGGAAATATTGACTCTGAAATAGCAGAATTAACTGCAAACTGAATATGAATCAACAGTGTGATTCAGGCATAACTGAATATTATATTTAAAAAAAATATGCTTATGGAGCCATAGTAGAACAAATTGCTCAGAAAGGTGCTGAGATAGAGCAGAGGATCCATTAGTTTGGATCCCAGCAGTGGGGAAAAAAAGTTGGGGTAAATGATAAAATGTCCTATTCAACAGTATGATTCTAAATCAAACCAGTTTAATTGTAAGTGTCATGATAGTCTATATATCAGTGTTTCCCAATACTGGTAACTTTAAGATGTCTAGACTTCAGGTCCCAGAATTCCCCAGTCAGCATGCTAAGGCTGACAAACACTGCTTTGTATGATCCTTGACTGATCATGATTGCCCCTTTGATTAATTGAGGAATCATAAACAGCAGCAACAGCAAACATTAAAAAAATGTTCTCCATCAAGAAAGAATTTTAATATTATGAATTTACTCATGCACACATTTTTCTTTTAATAATAATAAAAAAAATGAAATGGAATAAAATTTGATACAGATTTACCAGTCAAGTAATTCAAGACATTTGCATAGCAAGCTAGCTTTTCTTTGACTTTAATATGTTTTTTTTTTGAATGAAGTGAAACAGAATCGGAAAAGGCTATTTAAGTTCAAAAGCTGCAGCTTAATAAACCATAACCAATATTGAAATATACTTATCTAGATCAAGGGATATTTTATATGGCCTGTTGTTTAATTGGGTTATTCAATTTTTAGCATGGGTGTCATTCTACTAGATATATTTTTCTTTAGTGAAAGCACTAATATGTTTAAAAAAGCTTTCTGTTTTCCTGTGAGACTCTGTGTAGGTCATCTTCTGTAAAATTGTGATGTGCATTGAACATAATTATGCAAAACATGATAGAAATAACTAATATGCTAGATGTTTTTATTTAAGCTTTATTCCTAGGAAGATATTTAAGTCTTGTTGCTGGGTTATTTTAATTCAACTGAACAGCAAAATGAAAGCTAAGGGAAACTTTCATGGAAAAAGTCATTAATATCATTCATTGATATTAATTACAATAAAAGTAAAGTAGTCACATTCACCAACTGGATTGCTATTTGCCACTATTCTTGGAAAAATAGGCTTTGGTGATGAAAACACTGGAGCATTTGGATAGCAAAGTGGCTTGGCATGAATAGGAGTGCCAGTTGTAGCCAGACCCATAGGTTTTCAAATCCTATCCTTTGTTTTGTCAATTGTAATGATGTTAAGAATGATCCACTGCTATCAACATTTTAGAGTCATTATTTAGTCAATATGGTTCATTGATTTATTAATGTTGGCATTTAAAATCCATCAAGGTGGTCCAATAAATATTCCTATGAGCTTTGTAGTACACCATTTTGTATCTAATTCACTGTTAGAATCTGGACTAATTTCTTTGGAAACCATCATGCAGTTTAGCTTCTTTAGAAGCATCGTGGTGTCATGGTTCTTGGTTTAATGTCATGGTTCCGATAGACAAGACCAAATAAATCAGAACTCCAAGGTGTGAAACTTCCTCAAAGAACATATTTATTGGTTACATAGTATCGGCACAGTCAAAAGTGAAACCAAGTCTGAAGTTCCCTCCAAAATAAAACAATATTACAAAGCTGAACTTCCCATCCCAATGCCATGCAATCAGCTATGTTCCCCAATACAATAACTTGGTGGGCTTTCTGACCAAATGCTCATGCTCCCACCTAACCGAGAGAAATGACCTTGGTTCCCACAGGACAGTAAAATGTTTAGACTAGTGAAAATCCTCTGCACCCCCTCCCATTCTTGTGGCAACCTAGAACGAGCAAAATGGCTGCATCCAGGGTCGTTGTAGAGTTGACACCCTGGTTTCTCTAGTTTTGCAGGACAATTTCATATCTGAATGAAAGATGGGAATTGCGGCAGACCTCAAATATGACGGTCTGTCAACATATAACTTGATCCTGCTTGGAATTTAAATAATAGTAATTTAACCAAAATTCCTACCTTGTATGAAGCAGGGAGACACCTTCCTCATGCTAAATATTTAGCAAATATCATTTATCTAAGGCTTAGGAGAGCTTTCACCCTGCCTGAGATAATGCCTTGCCATCTTCCCTGCAAGAAGGAAGACTGAATAATGTCTTTTGCAAGAAAATCCAAGAAAATTAGAGGAAACAAAAACAGTTTCACGTGTCATTGTGCAATGCCCCTTCTATGTGACCTGGCGAAATGAGTTAATAACGCCTCTCTTAACATACAGAAGAAAAGTTTTTTTGCCCCTTCTTATCTGAGATATCACTAACTATCTCTGGAAGGGTTGTTAAATTTTTTGCAATTATTATTTCTGCTATATGTTTAATTGTACAGCAGTCTTGATAATTTGTTTTTCCCTCATGCTCTTTGCACTTTGTACATTTTATTTACCACATTTTGATGCTCAAAAACGTGTGCTTTAGTAGATCTTTGATTACAAAATCAAACAAACAAAAGTGTGGGCTGCATAAAGGATCCTTGGTATCTCTTTCCTCTTCCCTTCTACAGTATAGGTAGCCCTCGGCTTATGACCACAATTCAGCCACAAATTTCTGTTGCTAAGCGAGACAGTTATGTGAGTTTGGCCCCATTTTATGACTTTTCTTGCCACATTAAGGGAATCACTGCAATTATTAAATTAATAACATGGTTGTTAAGTGAATCTGGTTCCCCATTCACTTTGCTCATCAGAAGATCATAAAAGTTGATCACACGACCCTGGGACCCTGCAACTGTCATAAATATGAGCCAGTTGCTAAGCATCTGAATTTTGAACACATGACCATGGAGATGCTGCAACAGTTGTAAATAGGAAAAAAGATCATAAGTCACTTTTTTCTTTGCCATTATAACTTTGAACTGTCACTAAAAGAACTGTTGTAAGTTGAGGACTACCTGTATGTGATTCTGCCTCATCTACTGGAAAACACAAGAAAAGTAATAATAACAATAACAATAACAATAAAAATAACAATAATAATAATAATAATAATAATAATAATAATAATAATAATAATAATAATAATAACAACAACAACAACAACAACAACGTTGGAAGGGATGTTGGAAGTCTTCTAGTCCAACCCCCTGCTCAGGCAGGAAACCCTATACCATTTCAGGCAAATGGCTGTCCAGTCTCTTCTTTAAAACTTCCGGCGTTGGAGCATTCACAGCTTCTGGAGGCAGGTTGTTCCACTGATTAATTGTTCTAACTGTCAGAAAATTTTCTTCCATAGAGTGAAAGCCTTAGAGTGATTCTGAGAATGATTATCTTCAGATTAGATCTATTTTAGTTCATCAGTTAGATAAGAAAAGCTTATTAAATTTACAGTCTTGATTTATTAACAGTATTATAAAGTCAGAAGCTGGGTGTGCTGGATCTTTTCCTTATTTAAAAAGGATTATAAATGTACATGTTATCTCAGGGTATAATGAGTTCCATTTGAAGACTGATCAATAAAGAGTTAAATGAGCAGCAAATAGTACTTTATTTCAATGATTTGGGGGCATTTTTAGACTTTTTTTTTAAACAAAGCAATCTGCATAAAATATGTAGATTTTATGTCGTCTTCATTTAAAAAATGTAATTTGAATATACATGCATATATATATGTGTATGAATGTATGATATATTCAACAATACCTATAATCAGTCTTAGAAGAAGACTTCAGCACATTTCAGAACTTCTGCACTGAAGCAGAAATCAGAAATCAGATTCCATAAATTATGTTAAAAGTTATACAGCTTTCCATCTAAAACTTAGCAGACTAAAGGTTTGATCTTTGACATGGCTAATTGGGCACTCAGATGAATTCAACACTGATTGCTTTAATACTTTAATACTTAAAGTATTTTAATACTTAAATTACATTAAATTTTATAAATTACATAAATGTTAACTGAAACAACCATAGTAAATGTCTTCAAAAATGTCTTTGGTGTGTGTGTGTGTGTGTGTGTGTGTGTGTGTGTGTGTGTGTGTGTGTATCTACACAAACCATGCATACATGCACATACACACACACACACACACACACCCCTAAGAAATTTCTGATATCCCAGAACAAAATGGTTGTTTATTATGTATATATATATAAAATAAGCATATGCAGAAACATTCCCATATTAAAATGTTATGAATTTGGAGTAGATGTTTTGAGTGATCAACACACCCTCTGTGTGCATGTCGGCATTACTAAAAAATAATTTTAAGATAAATAATATAAGAATATACATGAAAATGGAAACACAGTTTAGAGCGGGAAAAAGTAGAATTCAAAATGAAGTCTGTTTTTAAAAAAAGATAGACAGATTTGGCCATCTTTGTTCTGCATTACTTTGTCTTCCAGTTGATACTGGCTAGCCAGTTACAGTCAACATGTCATGGTTCCGATTAATGAGACATTGACACAACAGTTACACACAACCTAGTGGATAGGTGGAGCATAATTTTCTGGTTTTGACCAGCTAAACCAGGGGGTGTCAAACTCAATTTCATTGAGGGCCGCATCAGCATTGCGGTTGCCCTCAGGGGGCTGGGTGGGTGTGGCCTGGGTGGGTGTGGCCTACTGGGTGGGCGTGGCTAAAGTGCGTATGGCCTACTGGGTGGGCATAGCCAGCTCTACATCGTTTGCATCAAGGGTGCCTATGGGGGCCTGGGCAGGAGTGGGACAGATCTGAGGGTCTCTGGCAGGAGGAGGGTCTCTGGGCCAGGGCCAAGGCAGTGGGGGCCGTTCCCTCACTGTTTCCAGGATGGCGTCGCGAGCCGCATTAAACCACTTTGCGGGCCGGATCTGGCCCCCAGGCCTTGTGTTTGACATGTCTGACCTAAACCTTGATAATTTTGAAACTGTAGGACTTTACTTTATAATAAATTGCTACTTTTATTAGTTCTTGTAATTTATTACCATCTACTTTCCCTCCTGTCTCCATTTTTTTTACATTTGTGTGTAAAATACAGATTACCCCGAATATGGTAATAAATGCATTTTTATACCATTATTAATTATTTTGCTATTATGTACTCTTACAAAGCAATAGGGTATTTTTTCCTGTCTCATTAACTAGTAATGGACACAGTGTTACTTATTCCAGAAATAAAAGTAAGTAGTTATTCCAAACTTGTTACTTTTCCCCCCCAGTATGCTCTAGTAAAAACAGATCCATAACTAATGAACTAAAATTAGGTATTGATGTGTAGTCAAATAGCAGAAAACAGAGAATTAGGGTTCATATGTTTTATTATAATTGGGTTTGACATTTCAGCAGCCACCTGCATATCTTGCTCAATTGATTCTCTTATATTTTGGAATAATAGGCAAGTATCTAAAGTATTAATTAATTAGAACAAAGAATAGAGAAATATAGGCAAAAATATAACAAATTTTCTTATAATGAATTCACATGTCATAAACAAGTGGCCAAGCTTTAAAGTTTCCCTGTTTGTTTCAAGCAAAACAAAACAAAACAACTTAGTGAAAGACTGACGTGTTTTTTTTTAAAAAAATGGGGGGGGGAAGCAGGGAAAAGCTCCTGTTCCAACTTAGCTTTAATTTTCAGTGTTACTACGCACACATACAAACCCAAAAACAGAGTGAGTATTTCTACTGTTCAGTTATTATTGAGCTACTGCAGGCATGTCCAAAGTCCGGCCCGCGGGCCATTTGCGGCCCGCGGGGTGGTTTAATACGGCCCTCAACAGCCCTCCCTGCTGTATGTAAATGCGGCCCTCCCACGGCCCTCCCTTCTGATTGAGGGCCGCCCCTTCGGGAGCTGCTCCTGCCTCCCCCGCCGAGGGGCTGCCCCAGGAAGCGCAGGCCGGCCCAGCTGCCGCCCACACCATGCCAGCCAGGCTCCGGGGCTCCACGCGGCTTCCTCCGCCTCCTCCTCCTCCTCCGCCAGGCCTTCTCGGGGCCCGGGGCGGCTCCAGTGCGCAGGGGAAGCGCGCGGAGAGCGGATCGTGCCCTCATCCCGGCCGGAGCGCAGCCCAGAGGAGGAGCCGCTGGGCCGGGCATGCCCTGAGCGGCCGGGGGTCTCCGGTCGGGCCATGCGGCGCTGTGGGCGAGGCGGGGGTGGCCGGCGGGGGTCTCGGCCTGCCCGCCCATCCCGCTGAGCACCTTCCCTGTGCGCCGCAGCTGCCCATGTCGGCGGCTCCAGCGGCGCTGGGGCTCCCGGGCGCGGGGGCTCCGGCGGTGCTGGGCTGGCCACTCTGGTACCACAAGGACCTGAGCCGGGCGGCGGCCGAGGAGCTGCTGGCATGGGCCGGGCGGGCCGGCAGCTTCCTGGTGCGCGACAGCGAGAGCGTGGCCGGCGCCTTCGCCCTCTGCGTGCTGTGAGTCCGGGGACCCGCGGGCGCCACCTTGGGGATGGGCCGCGGGAGGGAGGGAAGGGAGGGGAGGGGGCCAGGGCGTGCCTGCAGAAGACTCCCCCCGAGGCTGGGCATTCCGTGGCGGCGGCCCCGGAGCCTGGAGCGGGGTCTGTCCAAGCCTCCGATTTCTTTCTTTCTTTCTTTCTTTCTTTCTTTCTTTCTTTCTTTCTTTCTTTCTTTCTTTCTTTCTTTCTTTCTTTTCTTTCTTTCTTTCTCTCTCTCTCTCTCTCTCTCTCTCTTTTCTCTTTCTTCTTCCTATCTCCTGCCTCCATTCTCTCTTCTTCCTTCCTTCCTTCCTTCCTTCCTTCCTTCCTTCCTTCCTTCTCTCTTTCTCCTTCCCTCCCTCCCCCCATTCATCCTTTCTCCTCCCTGTCTCCTTCCCTCCCTTTCTCCCCCCCCTCTCAGCCCTGCCTGGCGCTGGAGTCCCGGGGGTGACCTTCCGCCATGGAATCCGAGATGACTTTTTCGGCTGCAGAAATGTCAGCCTCCCGGGATGGGATGGGCGACCCCCCGGCGGGGAGAGGTGACTCCCCTCCCCCTTCTAGTGGCTTTCCCAACTCCGGCCGCGCTGATCTGCCGCTCCTCCGGTGGGTTGAAGGGCCGGCTGCCTGGCCGAACCGCCGTGCTCCTTCCCCTCGCCCCGGGCTTGGTGCGGCGTCTGTGCCGGTGCAGCGAGGCTGACGGTGCGCGCCTGGCCTGGCTGAGCGCGTGGCAGTTCGGCCAGGTAGGAAAAGGTACAGGAAGCGGCCGCCGCCTGGTAACGGCGCCCGGGCTCACAACGTGGAGGTGGCGAGCAAGCGCGCGCTCAGGGCGAGGCGGCCGCGGTCCAGTGAGGGAAGAGCGCCGAGGGAGTGGCTGGCCGGGCTGCGCTGCTTTCGAGCAAAGCTCGGCCGGGGCGCCCGCTTTGCTCTGCCTGGCGCCAGCTCAGAGATTCCGCCCGCCAGGCCCTTCTCCCGCTCAGCCAGGCCAGGCGCGCACCGTCAGCCTCGCTACACCGCCTCCACGTTGTGAGCCCGGGCGGCGGTCGCTTCCCGCACCTTTTCCTGCCTGGCCGAACCGCCGCGCTCCTCCCCCCCCCGCCCCGGGCTTGGTGCAGCGTCTGTGCCGGTGTAGCGAGGCTGACGGTGCGCGGCTGGCCTGGCTGAGCGGGAGAAGGGCCTGGCGGGCGGAGTCTCTGAGCTGGCGCCAAGGCAGAGCAGAGCGGGCACCCCGGCCGAGCTTCGTTCGGCAGCAGCTCAGCCCGACCAGCCACTCCCTCGGCGCTCTTCCCTCACCGGACCGCGGCCGCCTTGCCCTGAGCGCGTGCTTGCTCGCCGCCTCCACGTTGTGAGCCCGGGCGCTGTTACCAGGCGGTGGCCGCTTCCCACACCTTTTCCTGTCTGGCCGAACCGCCACGCTCCTCCCCCCGCCGCGGGCTTGGCGCGGCACTGTGCCGGTGCAGCGAGGGCGCGCCTTCTTTGCCGCCGGAGCTGCTTCGAAGCCCTCTGCCTCCCCTGGGCGAAGGCGACGTCCAGGGAAGGGCGTGTGTGTGTGTGTGTGTGTGTGTGTGCACGTGCGCGTGCGCGCATTCTGTGTTTCACAGCCATTTTATGGGCTGGGATGTGGGGAGCTGGACAGGGGTAGGTAGGGCCCTGGCCTAGCAGAATTTGTGAAGTGGTGGAAGTGTGTGAGCTGTTACCAGAGAGTCTGACCTTGTCAAAGCAAATAACATTTGCCAACATTTGCCTGGCTCGTAACACTATAGCACGGAGAATTGAATTGAATCAGTTTCACCCTTCACATTAGTGCAGGTAAGTTTTTTTTTAAAATTTATTTAAAATACATTGTGAAAACTCAGCTGTCAGTTGATCTTATGTTATAAAATGAAAAGTATGCCATTTGCAATTAACTTGGCATAAAATAATTCATTTGCATTTATTTGTAATTGTTCAAAGAATGTTCGGAAAAATGTTCGGCCCTCCAGCATGTTCACTTCATCCAATCTGGCCCTCTTTGAAAAAAGTTTGGACACTCCTGAGCTACTGCTTGAGGGTTTAAGGAAGTCAGATGACCTAGGGAGTCTTTCTGTGAAGGATCTGAAAACTGGAATTTATTCTCTCTTTCTCTTTCTCACTATGATCTAATTTGAGATCTAATTATAGCATTATCTGTACCCCCCTACATATTCCAAGTGGCTCAACCAAATCTGTTTGAGTAATTTGTGAATTCTCAGATGCAGTAAATTGATCTGATTCTTACTTATCAAAGAATAATGTATATATAAAAGGGTTAAATCTGTTAAACAAGAAGGTACAAGTTAATAGGCAATAAGAAAGGAAAAAGAAATCAAAGAAAAAGCAAAGAAGTACAAGAAAGAAGAAAAATAATTGAAGAAAAATAGAAAAGAAGAAACAGAAACAAAGATGTGACTGCCAATATTTTTCATAGCAGTCATGAGTACAAATGTGTTGTGTCCTTTCCAAGAAAAGTTATACATATTACTCTTTCTATAATTTAGCCTATCTAATCATCGACACCATAAATCACAATTTCATTTTTTTCATGTTTACTCAGAACATGTTTTAAACATTTTTTCATGTTTACTCAAAAAAGTCCATAAGAGACTTCCAATCAGTGGTAAATGCAGATAATGTCCTTTATCTAATCAAAGAAGTAAATGTATCGATTTCAGCAAAAACTATCAACTTCACCAACCATTCCTCCATAGTGGGTAGTTCTGAATCATTTTTAGGGTATTAAAACTGCAGAAAAGTTGCTTCTTTCCTGAGTGGAACTTTCCTCAATTGGGAGATGCAGGTATTTTATTTGTTTAGAATCAGATAAATGTTCTCACATTATACAGAATATCCAAGATACAGATAAGTATGGACTCTGTGTGCCTTTTTTTTCTATAGCTGAATTAATTCAGAGCTGCCCATGTTTCAAGCTAGTATTATGAATGTGATTCCTTGTTCTAGGCACGAATAAAGCAAATACAATATACCATTCACATCTTTCAAAAGTTGTATTACAGACATTGTCCCTTGTTGTTATCTGTTATTAAAATCTGGGTTGTCTTTACCATCTTTTTTTCTCTTTTGAAAAAGAGTTTTTGTCCTTTCTTTTGGTTATAAAAAGCATCTATCCTAGTCTATCGTATCCTGTCTCTCAAAACAAGTTCTGAGAATTTTTGAAGTGATGTCCAATCTTCTTTTTTCAGTTCTTTGTCACTGACAGCATTTGTCAGAAGATTTCCATCAAAAGGGCCTCCTGAAGATGGAAAGTTTTAAAATCACCAGGTTACAGTATAAAAATAGAAAATGTAAAGAAAAGGCTTTAAAAGCACATTTTCCATAACGAGTGCCAAGGTCAAAGGAGTTTAATTGGTTCTTTCAATGGGAAAATTGAAAATAATGACAGCTTGGCTTAGTTCCTCACCCACAAGTAATGGAAGATAAAAAGAAATGTGGCAATAGTCAGTAAAAGGTACCAAACTTAAAAGCATACCAAGTAAGTATGTTTACAACAAAGAAGTCAAAATTGTTAACTTTTCTAAGCAAATCAATTACCAGCTTCTATCTATAGAAACATAGCATAGTATGTTCAACTGAAAGCAGATTGTAACAAATTGTTTTTTATTGTTTCTTTTGAATGGTATGTAGAGGTTGTTTAACTCTATGTGTCTGTTGATGGCTGATTTGTCTAAGTGCCAGGCCCCCAGGAATTCCTTGGCAGTTTTGGACTTGGTTTGATCTAGATCAAGTTTTCCAGTAGAAACTATGGTTGAGTCCATCCATGTGTTGATAAATTCAGGAGTTTTCATCGTGTCTTCTGATTGCTAGTTGGCATCCATGGATGTGCTTTGCCACTCTTCTGCCTGTTTGTCCTACATAGTGACTGGTACAGTCCTTACATTGTATATTGTAAAGGACTCCTGTTTTTATGTGCTGAGGCTGCTGGTTTTTGGTTTACTTAGAATGTTTTGGAGGGCTTTAATTGATTTGTATACTATGGTGATGCCATGTAGTTGTAATAGTCTGTTGGTGGTTTCTGAGATGTTTTTGTTGTACGGCAGTGATATTCTTTCTGCAGTTTGTGCTAGTTGTACTATAGCAAGTTAAGAGACAAGGTACTTTTTGATAAAGTTATGTTAGTATCTATTTTTTTGGAAGACATTGTGTAGATACACTGATTCATTTTTTCAATGTTCAGGATTATTGCAGTGGATTTGTGCTTGAATAGTGTTCTTACACAGCTTCTCTTGTAGGAGGTTAGGTTGTTACTTTGGTGTGGATAGTTTTATTTATTATTATTTATTATTTGGATTTATATACCGCCCCTCTCCCGAAGGACTCGGGGCAGTATATCAGGGCAATTAAAATAAATTAAACCAAGTAGCCCTAAACAATAAAACACGTTCTAAAATGTAAAATTTAAAATCTAAAATCCCAGTCCCTCAGTCCAGGCCGGCAAGTTCAAATAGCCAAGTCTTCAGGTCACGGCGGAAAGAGCGAAGGTCGGGAGCCATCCAGAGTTCAACAGGGAGCTGATTCCAGAGGGCAGGCGCGCCCACAGAGAATGCTGAACCCCTGGGGGCCACCAGTCGACATTCCCTGACTGACGGCACCCTGAGGAGGCCCGCTCTGTGGGAGCACACAGGACAATGGGAAGTTAACGCCGGCAAAAGGTACTCCCATAAATAATCCGTACCCATGCCATTTATGATAGACTTGTGTTTTTAATTTGCCATCACTGCCTCTGCTGCTGCTGATAACTAGGAAGGGGATTCTGTTGTTATTTTCTTCTCTAGCTAATTTTATTCTTTTGAAGATACCATTGATAGTTTTGTGTTTTTCTTTAGTTAGTCCTTTTTTTTCTACTTGGTCTCAAAATGCAAACAGAATATTATTTCTGTGAGTTTACAGTTTGCAATTCAAAGCCAAACCAATTCAGTTCAAGCCACTTCAAATCTTTAGAGCTGTTTTTTTAAAAAAAGAATCATCGATTAAATATAATTGGGAAGTATCTAAATACTTACAGTGGTTCACTTTTGAGCTGAATGGGATAAAAAATGTTGTTATGGTAAATCCTTTCAGGACAGTAACACTGCCTGGTTTCTAAAGTTTCATCAAAATAGAAGTTTTGAAGTAATCTTCTGGCACTTCTTTATCTATGTCATTGTTATACAGCCATATTCTCAGCAGAATACTGGTGGTGTAAAGCATGATGTAGAGAATATAACAATAAAAAGGTTACCCAATACATAACATATTAAAATTAGGTAAAGGTAAAGGTTCCCCCGCACATGCGTGCTAGTCGTTTCCGACTCTAGGGGCCGGTGCTCATTCCGTTTCAAAGCCGAAGAGCCAGCGCTTGTCCAAGGACGTCTCCGTGGTCATGTGGCCATGACTAGATGCCAGAGGCGCACAGAACGCTGTTACCTTCCCACCATAGTGGTCCATATTTTGCTACTTGCATTTTTACGTGCTTTCGAACTGCTAGGTTGGCAGAAGCTGGGACAAGTAACAGGCGCTCACTCTGTTATGCAGCACTCGGGATTCGACCCGCCAAACTGCCGACCATCTGATCGACAAGCTCAGCATCCTAACCCACTGAGCCACCGCGTCCCTTATATTAAAATTAGAAAAACACAATCTTCTTCTAACATTGATTTAGTGGCTTAGCAAGAGAAGAACCATGTGTGGAGTGTCACACTGGCCAGGAACATTTGCAAAGCTTGGTCTCTTTTGATAAGTCACAGAAAAATAACCATTGACTTTCCCTTCTGGGTGATGTAGCTTTGCTCCTTCTGATGATTTGATTTGGTGCACTGCCAGGAGAGTTGACATAACTACTAAGTAAGATTAACTTCTCCTAAGTAGAATCCTCTCATAATTGGCAAGTTTCAGTTGTGCTATGCTTGCTGGCAATACTCATGTTATTTAGTTAGCAGAGGAAACAGAAACAGATTGGCAAAGAAATATCCAATACTGCAGTAAATGTTTCAGTAAACTTTAGCTTGGTACCTGTTCTATCATTCTCAACAACTTTAAAAATGCCCTAATCATGAAAAGAAGTAAGATACGATACAAGAGTTGGAATGCATTGATAAACCTTGAATTCAATACATAAAGCTGGTTTAAACTCCTAATTTTATTAAGAACTGTGTCTCAGTTCATTAAAGAAGTCAAGAGCTGAAAATATTACCTAATTTCAAAGTAATGTTGGCTAAAAGAACACAGATAAGCAGAGTAATTAAGGATGGTTTTCAATAATTGACAGTCCATGATGCCACTGAAGTCCCCCACAATAGTGTTCTTTAACAACCCCCAAAGCCACTGAAAATTCATTGGATCTTGCAAGGTTACAAAGTACTATGAAGCTATCTGGTTCCATTCAATGCTCTGAAGCCAGTCTCCATTTTGATCCATGAATCTGGTTTAGTGGATAAATGCTTGACATTTGGATGAATTGAAGCCTCATTTTAAACTTTGCAGAGCACTGATATATGAAATCTGGACTACTATAGGAAGGAACAGTGGAGTTTATTAAGGATTTTCCTTTATTTGGAAGTTACTTACATTGAGTTATTTACACTGAATTCACCTGGCATGTTTTATTGTGCTATCAATTTATATTTTATAAATTAGAATTTTGTGGGGGGATTATAATTTTTTTAAAACCCACCTTTATTATATTTATAAATAACTCAAAGCAGTAAACATATCCAATATTCTTTCCTTCCCCTATTTTCCCCATAACAACAGCCTTGTGAGAGTTATGCTGAGAGTGACTGGCCCAAAGTCACCCAGATGGCTTTTGTGCTTAAGGGAGGATTAGAATCACATTTTCCTGGTTTCTACTAGACCAAACTGTCTGTCTGTCTGTCTCTTTCTCTCTCTCTCTCTCTTTCTCTCCCTCTCTCTCCCTCCATCTCTCTCAGTTTTCAACTACAGTACTAGACAGGGAAATAGATTTCTCTCACATACTTTATAAGAATGAACCTATTTATATGCAGACTGTTTCTTATTTCTATGAACTCTTTTGTTATTAATCAGTGAAGCAGTCATTTACAAAAATGTCATCCATTTTGGAATGCCTATTTAATGGAAAATTACCCAGTGTTAGTGCCATTTCCAATTTGACACCAAATAAACACATTTTTGGATTTTTTTTAGATTCTAACTTTAGTGATAGTGCTCCAGTACTACTATTTTAGAATATGAATATACATACTTATCTACCATGATAAGCATCACCTATCTATATTACTCCTTCAAATAAATGGTATTGTGCAAATTGCAGAAGAAACATAAGAAATAGTAAGCAAAGAAAGTAAGGATACAAGATTTTAAAAAGAAAGAAAATATAGATATTTAGCACTAGCCACTGTATTTCTCTGCATGTTTTATCTTTATTTCTATCATATATAACACTGATTCAAAATTGTCTTTTGTTCTTTAATCTTCTCATCTCTATAAGATGGAATGAAAAAACAGAATACAGAATAAATAGAAGACATCTAGTAGGGCAGTGGTAGGCAACCTTGGCTCTTTTATGACTCATGGACTTCAACTCCCATAATTCCTGCTGACTGAGGAATTCTGGGAGTTGAAGTCCACGAGTCATAAAAGAGCCAAGGTTGCCTACCCCTGTAATAGGGCATTGGGCAGCTAAAAGAAGGGCCTTGCACCTTGCAGAGAAATGGGATGCAGGTTAGTTATAAATATAATATAATTTCATTACTAGTGCTGAAATAAGCTTCATTTGTCAGTTAGATTGGTTGTTGAATATCAGAAAACCATCCAGGCCATTGGCTGAGTCATTCCAATGAATCTGGAAGAAAAGCTTGGCTTTGGAGAAGCTGGGAAAATATAAATGAGACCTCCAATGCACTGAAAAGTATAAGAATGTCTTTTCTTATGTCCTGTATATCCTGTGAAAGAAAATACAGCTATTATCTTGAATGCAGTGCATAATTTTCCAAAATGTTTCAAAGGAGTTAGTCTGACTCTTTTCACTATAATGTAATTTCACTCTTTTCAACACACATTTCTTGTGTTGTCTCTAACAAAGAAATCTAGAAGCTCGGAGTATATCTCTGTAGAGAAAGATGCTGCAGTTTATGTCAGATAGATTGTCAGAAACTAAAATGAATTTAAATTTATCAAGGAAGTCACATTTGCAAATAGTACAGGTAGTCCTCAACTTACAACAGTTCATTCAGTGACTATTCGAAGTTACAACAGCACTGAAAAAAGTGACTTTTGACCATTTTTCACACAACCATTGCAGCATCCCCATGCTCCTGTGATCAAAACTCAGGTCCTTGGCAATTGACTTTTATTTATGGCGGTTGTTGTGTCCTGGGGTCATGTGATCATCTTTTGTGGCTTCCTGACAAGCAAAGTCAATGGGGAAGCCAGATTCACTTAACAAGTAATCAAATGGAGAAAAATTCACTTAGCAACATGGGCTCAATTGAGGTCGTAAATTGAGGACTACCCATATTCCTACTTCTCTTCAGTATGGATCCTGCTTTATTCTCTAATTCTTCTACTGGATGTAGAAGTTGTGGAGAAATCCCTTTCCATCCCAAAGGCAAATTCATCCCAGAGACGAAATATTGAAAGCTATTTCCCCCACTTTTTCCCCGATGATAACAGCAACTAAAAGTAGAAGCAATTCCAAGGCCTTTTTTCCTCTCTCAATCTTTTTTCACAGCTGAAAGAACAGGAGAGGCAGAAAGAAACCAAAGAGAGAGAAGCAAAAAAAAAAAGAAGAATGAGCTATAATTTAGTTGCATATGCCGGAAAAGCAAGGAGCATATGTCTGTTGGATCCTTATCTTTCTCCTCTTCCAAGAGGTGTAAAATAATCAGGACAAATGGGAGGGAATTTCAGAACTGTTTGCTTTTCCATCAAGATCCTGAGCAGCAAACAAATAGCAGAAGGGTGTTTTCCATTTTAGTCTCTCTGCCCCAATACTGATTATGTACAACCTTAGATGGGATTACAAGAAACCCACTGACATTTTTCCAAATCAACAAAATAAATCTTGTCAGCATCTGTGTATTAGGTATTACACGGCTGAAATACAATTGCATTAAATCACTGATGATTATAGCTATACATATGAGACTCAATATTTTCTGGTTTTAATGTTTGCTGAACAGATCCCTCAAAATGATGGATTTGAAAACTCAGCTGATGTGTATTTGTCCAATAATTGACAGGTGGATATATATTCATTTGATGAAACTAATAAGCCATCTCAAAAATATAACCAGACCATTATTTTTTTGCATGCAGCTTTCCATAGGGTATGATTTTTCATGGGTCGCAGCACGCATGTAAGAATCGTTAAACTAGTTCTGGTAGGTGAAATACAGCACAAAGATTATGATCTCCATATTCATTTGTAATATCTACTGCAAATTGCAACTGTAAAGTAGAGATCAGTGAAAAAATGAATAAATCTTGAGGCCAAATTTAGCATAAAATGTCTAGGTTTAGTCATTCATCATCACTAAGGCGCGTAGTAGACTGCATTATTCTGCCGGGAAATAAAAAAAAAGAATGTGATCATCCCAGAATGAAATATGCACTGAAGACAATAAAGTAAGATAATGTTACATAAACAACTGAGCTTCTGCAACATGGAAGGACAGGCAGGTCTATACTTCAGTCATGGAATTCTGTTCCCCTTACATTATCTCCCGATAAAACCTCTTCTGCAAATCAAGAATTTCATAAATAAAGCAGTTCAATTTAAAGGAAAAAATGTGGTACAGTATATTAGCAGAAAGTAATTTAGAGAATGATAGCTTTAAGATAACTTTCTATGCAATCTTGAGCTTCCTGAAAATTTATCAGGAGTCCCACAATGGAATTTCATGAGTAATGAGTCTTAGGATTCCCCTAAGAATCCTAAGACTCTCCATAAATGGAATTAGATTTCACTTTCATTAGACCATTTCTCCTCTCATGTACTCTGGTGAATGCTCAGGTGAATGTCAGCAACTTTCAAGATGATGAAATTTAAGTTGCCGGGGCCTATTAAAGACAAAGTGGCCAAAAATTTTTTTAAAAAAATAAAATACATATTCTCTCTCTTTTAAACTAAAGTAAGTTTTAATAAACATTATTTAAAGTGGGAAAATCTATTTCAAATGTAAAAAGAAACTAGTTTGTTGTGAGAAAATAAAGGACTTCTGGAAGCTGGGAAAGGCAATTTCAATGGCAATCAGACTATTAGAAGTGGCAAATTCTTCATTTTTAATAAGAATCCATTCATTAAAAAAACAACTTAACACCCAAAAGCAAAGCAAAGCAAGGCATTTCTATATCACCAATATGAGGGGAAAACATGAGGAGAATATATATGTGTGTGTGTGTGTGTGTGTGTGTGTGTGTGTGTGTGTGTATTGCAAATAAGAATGGAAAAGTATTTTGTCTCAAAGTCTTTGGGAAAATAAATGAGGTATTCTACTATAACCAAATTTATAATGGAATGAATCCCAGTATTTGTTTCTTTTTCCCCATAGATGAAAAATCTAGGAGGCAAAAGACTGGTAATTCTATTAATAACAATGGTTTTATATTTAGATTAAGAAATACAGCCAGAGCTTGAATGGAAATAGAAGAAGACTCTTTTGCAAAACAGTAAATTCCAAAGTCTTGAATCCTGCCTCTTTCTCAAGAGTACATTCCCTTTTCTAGGGGAATAAGAAAATGCTAAGAAGTTTGAATAAGGGAAGCTTTTGGTTACCCAAATATAACTTGTTTTGAAATTATAAATGATTGGTATATTTTGAATATGGATGGAAAATTTAAATTTAAAAAAGTAAAAATAGGATACGGACTGAATAAATGGATATTGAGTGCAAATGCAATTAAGATATGTTTTGATTAGAAAAGATATTCTAAACTGATATTACTGATACTGTTAGAAAACTAACAAATGCTGATATTCAACTATATATTTATTAACAACAATAAGAATTGTATTTGCTTAGAGTGAAAAAATGTCTATTACCGGAAGAAGAGAGGATATATTGGATGGTGTAATAATATTGGATTTAGTTTGAACAAGTTTACATGTACCACTGAATTACTAATACACTCAGTCATCACATTGCCTATTAAGCACTTGATTGTAAAAATAGGAAATTAATAAAATATTTATAAAAAAAGAATACATTCCCTTTTCTGATTTATAAGGCAGAAAGTTTGTCTATGTGTCTGTTGGTCGGTCTCTCTCTTACACAGGCATACACAATACACACATTGCTTCGCTCTATTTGTCACAATTGCAGATTATTTCACTATATAGGTCTGTCATCTTCTCCTAACATTATAGGTTATCTCATTCCTAACACTGGACAATGATTCCCAGTTATCAAGAGACACCATTCTGTCATTATCTTCCATTGATTAAATGTTATGGCTGCAATAATGATGCAAAAAATCTAAATTACCAATAGCAGAAATACATTTGTATTGTGTGTATCCGGCCTGTATCTTGTAGCTCTACTAAATAATAATCAAATCTCATTATATTTAATTTTTAAAAAAAATCTAACAGGGTTTGAAATGGATCCAGACAATAAGAACAAAAAGGGATTTTCCCTCATCTTCAGGAAACTGTGGTTTTGAAAGGGAAAAAAAAAGTATCAAAGTTTTGTTTTGTTTTTTTTAAGAGCAAAACCAGCTTACTTAGGTTCCAGTTTATGATGGATCTGTATCTAAGATCCTTGGTGGCACGGTGGTTAGAATGCAGTATTACAGACTAATTCTGCCGACTGCCAGCAGTTAAATTCTCACCAACTCAAGTTTTACTCAGAGTTCCATCTTTCCAAGGTCAGTAGAATGAGGACCCAAATTGTGGGACAATATGCTGACTCTATAATTGCTCAGAGAGGGCTGTAAAACACTATGAAATGGTATATAAGTCTAAGTGCTATCACTAAGTGCTAGTGCTATGTTCAATGCTTGTTAGAAAAAAAAAATGGGAAACTGTATCTGGAAGGAGTGGTAGGTGGGCTGTGGATAAGTTTCTTCCAGGTTATAGAACCCTGGAAGAAAATATGGATAGATGGAGGAATCTTTAATAAGGGCATTATAATGTAAACATTTTGTTGTAGGGCTCACTTGTTCAGATCTATTGTAAAGCAATTGGCTTTACAAAAGATTTTCAAGCAGCAGCTGCAACTCCATCATCTGTATTATTCCGTACTGATTCATACTAGAGGAACAATATTTCATCTGCACATTAAGCATGGCAGAATTGATTGCAGAATCCTTTTGTACAGTGGAGGCATGGCCTGCCTATATATTTCAGAGGGAATCTTCTCACTACTTCATCCTTATTCTATTGGCATAATCTCGAGAGAAACAGAGAAATTTGCTCGCTGTAATGAAGTCTGAATTATGTGTTGTGCTTTGTTTTCCAACAAGTAAAAAGTGGTGGGATTCAGCCTGTTCGCACCAGTTTGGCAGAATTGGTAGCTAATTTTTTGTTGCTCAGGCCCAGAATGGAGTTCTGGAAGCGGCATCCACACAGAGAACCGGTTGTTCACATATGTGAATTGCACCACTGCAAGTTACTGTTCATAAGAAGAATTTGTTAAGAAAAGTAAATGCCAGGGTATTTGAGGCAGATGTGTACCCACTTATGCTGTTGCAAACATACAATGTTTAGGGGCTTGTTTGCATTTGTAATGTGGTAGTGGGTGTCGAGATTCATATACGGCCAAAAGCAGAAATGAACAGGGCTAGTTTTAGGTTTAAGTGAAACAGCCTTTCCAATGTGGGATAGAAGTAGCTGTATAGGAAACTGCTATCATAAATATCATGTAAGGTCGTAAAATGTGAAATAGTGACTTCTCTGCTGTCCAAAACAATACTTACTGGGCAGTATTAGACGAAATAGTCCTTGCTAAAATCTTGGAACTGTGCCTGACTGATACATGAAAATTGCTTGGCCTTGTTGATAAGTATAAGGCTCTGCTTTGCCTTGTCATTTAACAGCTTTTCTTCTCACTGAAATAAATAGATTTACTTCTGGTGAAAAATGCAGAGGATTAGGCTATGCAGCCTGCAACATGCTGTGTGTTTCCTTGTCCTGGTTATCATAGCATAGTCTATGAAGAAAAAAGGAGGCTGATTTGTTCTCTTTAAATGCGGGTAACATAGGGATAACTTTCCTTCCTTCTATTTTCTTCTGCTTCCTTGCCTTATTCCTTCATTATCTGACTATATACGTATATGTATATATGAGTATGTATGTGTGTGTATGTTTGTATATATATATTAAGAATAATTATTAATTATAATTACAAGTATTAAATATATATATATATATATATATATATATATATATATATATATATATATATATATATATATATATAGTAAATTGTACTGTATATAAATATATATATAAATTGTCCTCTACCAGCCTGCTACCGGCCCTGCAGAAAAGGCAGGGACAACCCCTTTACAAACGGCAAGAGGCTGGAATTACGCCTGCCAAATTTATAGCTACAAAAACAAACAAGACACGAACCAAGAAACAGGAGTTTAAAGAAACACGAACTATCCAAGTGGTTGCCTTCAGCAAACCAGCCCTCCCCACACATTCCCCTTATATAGAGTTCAGGGCGTGGCTTCTCTCTGCCTCCTTCCGAGAAGCTCCATTGCCTTCCTCTGTTTACTCCTAATTGACTGCCTCCTGCATCGGGCGTCCTTGAACAGGGCCAGCTGTGGGTCATCTTCATCCACGCTGTCAGGCTCACACAGCTGGGTCTCCGTGGTGACCAAGTGGGAGGGGCCTGGCTGAGGGATCTCATCAGCAAGATCTTCAACCCCCTCAGCAAGGTCTTCAACACCCCCCTCCTTATATATATATATATATATAACAGGAAATAAAGATTTGATCCATGTTTGGGGCCTAGCAAGGTAATCTAAATAGTTAACAAGTATTTAACACACACACACACACACACACATACTGATATACTGTATGTATATATATATATATATATATATATATATATATATATATATATATATATATATATATATATATATATATATATATATATATATATATATGTTTTCGTAGATTCTCGCGGGTGTCTGTATGTGTAGATCTAGAGTCTCGGGTTTCTTCCCGCGTTCCTTTCATCTTCAGAAAGTTGTGGCGACGTTTCGACGAAATCCCATCCGTCATCATCAGGCCGGAGTGTTCCTCCTGCTGCTTCCAGGAGCAATGTGTGGTCTGGCTGTTCCTTTCCTTCCAACTGCCGGTGGGGCTGTGTTCTGACTGGGTAGAGGCGTGGCTGCTTTCTGATTGGGTGGGGGTGTCCTCCGACTGGGTGGAGGCGTGGTTGTCTTCTGATTGAGTGGAGGCGTGGCTGTCTTCTGATTGCGTGGGTGCGTGGTTGTCTTCTAATTGGTTGGAGGCGTGGCTGTCTTCTGATTGGGTGGGGTGTGTTCTGAATGGGTGGGGTTTTTTGTTGTGTTGTAATATCCTGAGTATTGTGATTTGGTGTCCTGAGGAGTGGGCTGTGTAGTGGCCTCTAGAGCTTTGGTTTGGCTCCGAGTTCGAGGACCTGCTATGTATCTCTGGTATGGGTCAGTCAGGTTCGTGTGTGCGTTCTTCTGCTTGGGTGATGGCATTTTTGCTTGACTTGTTCTGTCTTCTGTGTGGGAGACTTTTTGTTCTGGGTGTGGATGAGTCTTGCTGGGGCTGTTGGCCTTTGGGGTTGTTTGTTGGTTTTTTAAATCTTTGTTTGCTGAAATTCGTTTCTCTATCAATGCTGGTTTCCAAATGGCATGTAGGCGGGAGGTGTCATCTCGTTTGTTCATACTGTCTGGGTGTTTTTCTATTTCAATGGCTTCTCTGATTATTCTGCTATTGAGATGTTCTATTTTGGCGATTGTTTTTGTACCTTCAAAATTGATGTTGTGTCCCGTAGTGTTTATGTGTTGTACTAGTGAAGATGTGTGATCTTTCTTCTGTACTGAGTTCTTATGTTCTTCTACACGTACCTCTATTCTTCTGTTAGTCTGTCCGATGTATGTTGCTGGACAGGAGGCGCATGGGATTTGGTATATGCCCTGGTTTTCCAGTTCTATTTTGTCTTTGGGATTTCTCAGGATGGTTGATATCTTTCTGTCAGTGTTAAATGCGGTTTTGATGTTATGTTTGCGTAGTACTTTACTGATTTTGTCGGTTGTTCCTTTTATGTAGGGCAAGATGGCTCGTCCATTGTTCTGTTCTTCTTCTTGGATGTTTTTCTGTTTCGGAGTCCCCTGCTAAATCATATTGGTGATTTTGTTTTTTTGGAACTTGTTTGCTGTCAATATGTCTGTCAGGGTGTGTAGTTCTGTTTGTATATGTGTTTCATCTGCAAGGCGTCTGGTTCTTGTTATTAGTGTTTTGGCTACTGAATTTATTTGTGCTGGGTGATGATGTGATTGCGCATTGAGGTAGCGGTTGGTGTGTGTTTTCTTTCGGTAGACTGTGTGTCCTAGGGTGCCGTTTTGTTTTTTGTATATAAGTACATCCAGGAAAGGTAACTGGTTGTTTGTTTCAATCTCCATGGTGAATTTTATTTTGGGATGTAGGCTGTTCAGGTGTGTTAGGAAGTTTTCTAGCTCCTTTCTTCCGTGGGGCCAGATCACGAAGGTGTCATCCACATATCTGAGCCACAGTTTTGGTTTGTTTGTAGTCTTCTCCAGAGCGTTAGTTTCAAATTCTTCCATGAAAAGGTTGGCGATAACTGGTGATAGAGGGGATCCCATTGGTGCGCCTTCTATTTGTTTGTATCTCACAACTTTCTGAAGATGAAAGGAACGCGGGAAGAAACCCGAGACTCTAGATCTACACACACACACACACACACACACACACACACACACACACACACACACACATATATATATATATATATATATATATATATATATATATATATATATATTCTTAATAATTGATAAGCCTGTTTGGTTTTGTGCTCTGCTCATTGGCCATGTGATGGACCTTACTCTAGCCAATTGTGATTGTTCTGACTGTCTCGCATCACTTCCCTTGCAATCCGGTCTTACTGTCCCTTTTTTTTTTAACTCCCTATCTGTTTTGGTTTGACTATCTTAACTGATCTTGTTTTCTTTTGTTGTTCCTCATCCAATGTCATAGCTGTTGGTATTTGTATTTCCTTGTTCTCTGTGTCCTCCTTCTGTACCCTCCTTGCTTGTGACTGGCCACTCTGTGCTATGCCTGGGTTTCCCTCTTGACTCCCTTCCATGATTTTTGCAGCAGCTCTCTCTCTCTCTATTTCACACAGACACACAGTCACACACACTCACACTGAGTGGGGGAAAGGGACTAGCAGACCAAGGGCAGGAGAGCCAGCCCAATAAGAATGTGTGTCAGCTTGTGGGAGAACTGCGTGAAGCCAGCTTAACAGGTGAGCAGAAGATTGGAGAGAGGGAGAGAGAGAGAGAGAGAGAACTCATGCACAGCAGCCTCTATTTCTTTTTAATTAAACTCTTCAATTAAGCTCCCTTGCACTCCTGTGTGAGTTTTGCGGCTCCCAGTGTTTTTCTCTCTCTGGGAAACAGGTCCAAATGGCTCTTTTGAGTGTTTAAGGCTGCTGATCCCTGGTATAGGGTTTTCTTCTTGAGCAGGGGTTTGAACTAGAATACCTCCAAGGTCCCTTCCAATGCTGTTATTTTGTTATATAAGAAAGGGGAGAAATATCCTCCATACTTGTAATTATTCAACCATCATAATGGTTTAATTCTCTGAATGTTTCCACCTAGGATATTTGATAGTATAAACACTCTTCCACTCCCCTGTAAATGACCTTGAAGTGTCTTTCTTTTCTCCAATGCACAAAGCCTGAATAAATTTTAAAAAATCAGCCTAGTCTTAAATAGATATTTAATTTTAAAATAAATAGTGGGAACTAACTATAGAGAAAGATCCAGTATTACATGGTGATTAGGATTTTGGACTAGAAGCAGAAAAAGCCACGTTCTAATTTCAGTCTCAATCTCATAGTTACTAGTGATTTGGAGCTAGTGATTCTTTCACGGGCTTGTTTTGTTATGGGTGAAAAAATGGAAGATCTATGTATAATGCTTTGAATTTCTTTATAAAAAGCAGTTGTTGTTGTTGTTGTTTTAAAAAATACATTTAATCTAGGGCCCCCTCAGCATTGATTATGTTAACTCAAACACTTATATTCACAGGACCTCAGTAATATATTCTACATACCAATGTAATCTATTTTTTAAAAAGTATAAACCAAAGGGAAATGTTGAAGTACCTTTTATATATATCTAGATAAAATAAGAATGCAGCAGAAGACTGGCAGAGCAAGAGGGGGAAATCTTCCAGGTTTAGTTTCTGTCATTTCTACTTATAGGACCCCTTTTGTGGATCATTGGGATGGAAAAGACTTTTCCTAGCTTAGTTATAATTGATAATTAGATAAGAAATGATTGCAACACACATAAGAGATTATTTTCTTATTCAGCTCAGTTTATCTGCTTACAATTATATACAGAGGATATTTTTTTCAGTCTCAAATCTATTGGGAGGAGAGCACTCACTATCGCCACAAGTAGGTTATGGATCATCCCAGTGATAAAAGAGGTTTGTTCCTTGTCCTTCTTGGCAATCCTGATACCAGAAAGGCTAGTAAAAGCTTTCAAGGCTATTAGAGGAAAATTATGATCTATTGATTTATCATGATCATTTGTGCTGAATATTTTATTTGTCCCTTTCCCCATAGTTCTGGAATTATGAGAAAAAATGCTGTACAAAACTTATGGAAAGTAGATTTTACTCCAATACAATATTTCTGACACAGATTATCCAGACTTTGATTAAAGACTTATAGTAAAGGAATATTCATCACTTCATGTGGCAGCCCATTCCACTGTTTGACAACTTGTATAGACTGGAAGTTCCCCTTAACATCTAGCCTGAAACTACTTCCTTGCATTTTTAACCCACAGATCCTTATCCTACCCTCTAGGGCAGGAGTAGGCAACCTTGGCTCTTTTATAAGTCATGGACTTCAACTCCCAGAATTCATAAGTCAGCATAGCTGATTCAGGAATTCTGGGAGTTGAAGTCCATGAGTCATAAGAGAGCCAAGGTTGCCTACCCCTGCTCTAAGGCAATAAATAAACCACTCCTTCATTTATGGGACTCCCCTTCAGATATTAAAGTTCTACTACCATATATCTCCTCAGTTAGCCCTTCCTTAGGCTAAACATATAAAGATTCTTTAACTGGTCCACATTGGATTTGCTTTCTACATCTACTGTATATCATCTTGATCAGCCTCCTCTAAATTCACTCCAGTTTGTTGTTGCCCATTTTTAACAGTGATGTGTAGAGTTGATAACATCATTCCAGATGAATTGTGACCAGGACAGAATAATTTGGAGCAGTTAGTTCCTGAGATTGGAATTCTCTGCACCTGATAATGAATGCCAAGATAGCATTTGAAGGTAGAAAATATTACTTCATAGAAAGAGTAGTAGAAGCTTGGACCCATCTTCCAGCTGAGGTAGTGGTGCAGTCATCTGTAACTGAGTTTAAACATGTTTGGGATAAACACATGTCCATCATTTCACAAAAATTTAAGAATAAAGTAAACAATTATAAAAATAACAAATAAACAAAAAAGGTCAAAGGGCAGACGATGGACCACTAGGTCTTTTTCCACTGTCAGTTTTCTAAGTTTCTATTGGCCTTTTCACTAACTAAGTAACAATGCTCATGTCTAACTTCTGGTCAACAAGGACATTCAAGCCACATATAGTCCTAGCAAGCCATGTTCCCCCATTGTATACGTGCTTTTTTTTCCTATCCAAGTGCAGATTATGACATTTCTTCCTATTAAACTCCATTGTCTACTATATTTATTTCAGTCATTGCTCAAGTCTGTCAAGATCATTTTGAATCTTCTCCTTATAGTAATAAAGTGATATATATACCTCTGAGCTTTCTCTCAACTTGGCAAGGACCCACTCAACTCTTTTATCCAAGTCACTGATAAAAAGATTGAACCACACAGAGTTTGGGACACCCCTATTACACTATACTTGATACTCCTGTCCAAGCTGAAATAGAGCTATTAACATCCATTCTTTTGTGTGCTGTAATTTAGCAAGCTGTTAGTCCATCAAATAACAGTGCTTTTTAGCTAACATTTTATCCAGTTTTTAATGGGAATACAAATATTTAATCTCCAACCATTCTCTTTTCTCAAAATCCCAAAGACAAATTATCTGTATGATATTTGCAATAGATATTTCTTCTTGTATGGTCAATTATTATTGCGTATTTGATTGCACTGTCTTTCAACTTTTGCTACATATTTGATTGTACTGCCTTGCCATTTTTTATATCTATAGCTTCTATCTATCTATCTATCTATCTATCTATCTATCTATCTATCTATCTATCTATCTATAACAATGTTGCTTAAAAATCTCTAATTTCATGCAATTTCCTTTCTTAATAGTATTCTAGCTTTTCCAGGGACGCGGTGGCTCAGTGGGTTAGGACGCTGAGCTTGTCGATCAGAAGGTCGGCAGGTTGGCGGGTCGAATCCCGAGTGCCGCGTAGCAGAGTGAGCGCCTGTTACTCGTCCCAGCTTCTGCCAACCTAGCAGTTCGAAAGCACGTAAAAAATGCAAGTAGAAAAATAGGGACCACTCCGGTGGGAAGGTAACAGCGTTCCGTGCGCCTTTGGCGTCTAGTCATGCCGGCCACATGACCACGGAGACGTCCTCGGACAAGCGCTGGCTCTTCGGCTTTGAAACGGAGATGAGCACCGGCCCCTAGAGTCGGAAACGACTAGCACGCATGTGCGGGGGAACCTTTACCTTTACCTTTTAGCTTTTCCACAAAATTTGATTTACTCTGTGAATCCAAAGAAGCCAAAGAAGTGACTTCTGAAAACAGATCTTAAAAGTGAGCAACTTCAAAATGCTTATACCAATTTATATAAATCTCCTTCTACCTAAAATACTTTCATACATTGGGCTACCTCCCAAGTTGGCAGGAAGTAGAATATAAAATCAGACTTTAAAGTAAATTGAATTTTGAACTGTCTTATTTTGAGGGGAAATTTCTTCATTTTATTTAATTCTGTGGTGTTGAATGCTGTTCCTTAATTTCATTTGGGGAAAAAATAGTGTCTGAATAAATAAGGCCATTTTTCTAAAGTCTTTTAGACTCTAGTCTAGATAATAGACTTTGGTTCTTTTAAATTTGCCCATTTTTAGTGCATTCTAAAGAAGTTTTTTTTTTAACCTGACATGTTTGGAATGTACTGCCTCAACAATTAGCAATTTCTTTTCATGCAAATGCCTTTTTTTAAAAAAAATGCACTGTACCTCATAAATTTAGCCTGAGAAAAATGCAACCCACTTTAATTTCACCTCCAGCTATTTCCTTAGACTCTCCTCCATGAGATAGTGTTTTTGAATTGAAGCACAGCCCACTCTGGTATCTGGCTATTTGTTCACAAGTCTCTTTGAATTCAATAGCCCTTTCTCCCAAATGCCTGTAGAATTAGAATCTTACATTCAAACTCAATATGTGTTTTGTTTCACAGCATCTTGCCAGCCATGATATAAATAGTAAATAATCTCTGTTTGGCTTGTAGGTCAAACTTAATACAGGCCTGGTGAGAGGAGAATAAGCTCTACCTCTGGTGCTCTACAGCTGGAAGAGGAGAAATGTCAAAGGAATATAGGCAATAACAAAACTAGATTCTCCTAATGACTATTGATGTCAGATCCATATGGAGATTGAAAGCATTAGATGGTGGATTATAAGAATTAGTTGAGGCTGAAATCCCATTTGCTTCAGCTTGGAAGTTGATAAACATAATAGGAGTCCTGCTGATGCTTAAGGACCTTGAGCAGAAGCATACATATAATGTGTCCTGAGTGACATTCATCCATTCACTTTCTCTCTCAATTATAGATTAATTGACATTAACACAAATGCTCTCAGCAGAATACAGAATATTGCTGAATGCACAAAGGTATTCACAGTTGCCTTTCAGAAACATTATGCTCTCATGTTGAAAATGCTGTTTTAATGTAGCATAAAAATACAATCTTAATCTTTAAGCAGGTGTGACTATAATGAGAGGGAAAGGTAGTTACTTTTTTCATTTAACTGTCAGTGCTTGCTATTATTATTTTGTCTGGCTATAGATATTTTCCTTACAATCTTTGAACTAATTCATGTTACTGCAAAGGATTTCCCCCCTTTTGCCCACATCATAATGTCACATCTTGCATTAGCAAGGGGAGAAAAATATTGTCCACTGTGAAGCTGTTTTATTTCTGCAGTGAAACACTTTACATGCTGTGAACAGATGGTTAAGTGAATGAAAACCATAGCAATTGGACTTGGAAAATAATACATTCCTTCAGATGAAGGAAGTACTGTAAAAGTTAGCATTATTTTCCTCCTGACTTATCACTGTAAAAAAATCAACTAACATCTTATAATAAAATGATGCAGTATAACTCTGAATTACATTAAGTTTGTTGGACCAACTTTTTAAAAAATACAATTACAAGATCCAGATCTTGACACTGGTCTTAAATAAGATTGAAGGATTCTGAAGCCAAACTCAGTGGGTTTTGCAGTCCCTACACACATACACACACAGAAACACACACACATACAAATAATAGCCTGTATTTTTACTATTTTCCTCATTTTGGGGATATGAAAATAGGTGGAGCCATTTTGTTACTGCTGTTGCTCAATCATTTAAAATTAATAATACATGCCAATCTACAGTCTACTTCTTTACTGTCAAGTTCTAGATCTTGCATTTTTTAAAAAGTTGGTCCAACAAACTTATTCAACTTGTTTTCTCTTGTGCTCAACCTGGCTGAAAAGGGAGTCAACTTAAAACCCTGCTGCCCAAATTTCAATCTCTGGATCAACCTTAGCAATCATGATGGACAGCAATTTAGGGCTACTGCTCAGATTCATCACTTCTTTTCCATTCCCACATGTTGCAACATAAATCAGTGTCTTTGCAGTTGGGATAACTTAATGGGCTTCTGTGCTTGCCTTAAAGACCTAAATATTGACTCTCCATATAAGTATACGTTTGGCACTTTGACACATATCTGTACAATGCATTCATCAAGAGTTTAAAGGTAAATGTAAAGGTTCCCCCACACATGCGTGCTAGTCATTTCCAACTCTAGGGGCCAGTGCTCATCTCTGTTTCAAAGCTGAAGAGCCAGCACTTGTCCAAGGATGTCTCCATGGTCATGTGGCTGGCATGACTAGATGCCAAAGGCACACGGAACACTGTTACCTTCCCACCATAGTGGTCTCTATTTTTCTACTTGCATTTTTATGTGCTTTCGAACTGCTACGTTGGCAGAAGCTGGGACGAATAACAGGTGCTCACTCTGTTACATGGCACTCAGGATTCAACCTGCCAAACTGCCAACCTTCTGATCGACAAGCTCAGCGTCCTAACCCACTGAGCCACCGCATCCCTTTTATCAAGAGTCTAGCAGTGTTCTAAAAGATGAGTCAACCTGAAGCTGTCATATGTGTGTGGATAGTTCATTATATAAAACTTTTATATTTCAGCAGTGCCTCAGTCTTCCACACAAAAGTTGATCCTGATCATAAAGAAGAGCCATATAATCAAACCTAGCCTTGGTGGAGCAGTGGTCTAATGCCTCCTTAAATAACACCAGCTGCCTGCAATTAGTGCAGGTTCGCATCCCACCAGGCTCAAGGTTGACTCAGCCTTCCATCCTTCCGAGGTAGGTAAAATGAGGACCCAGATTGTTGGGGGCAATTAAGCTGACTTTGTAATAATGCCGCTTGGGGTGTGTGTGAAAGCCCTAATAAGCAGGCATATGATAGAATGAAAGCTACTGCTAAGCTTGTAAGCCGCCCTGAGTCTTCGGAGAAGGGCGGGATATAAATGGAATTAAAATAAAAAAATAAAATAAATATACAATACAATAGAACAGACATGTCAAACTCATGACGTCACGTGATGTGGCCCAACATATTGGGACGGTTTTGCCATTGCCAGCAATGGGGTGGGCATGGCTTCTGCATGACACGTCTGGCCCGCAGGCCAGCAGTTTGACACCCCTGCAAAAGAATATAATCATACAGTCATATATAAGAGGCAGCTTAGTGTGGTGGTGAAAACACTGCCCTAGGAAGTGTAACAGTTAATCCCGCCTTAGGCACAAAAGCTGGCTGGGTGACCTTGGGCCAGCTCATATATAGGGTTCGCAACTTGGGCGTCCTCCTGGATTCACGGCTCAATTTTGAAGATCATATAGGAGCCGTGACCAGGGGGGCTTTTGCACAGGTTCGCCTGGTGCGCCAGTTGCGTCCCTATTTGGACCGAGACGCCCTACGCACAGTCACTCATGCGCTTGTGACCTCCCGTTTGGACTACTGTAACGCTCTCTACATGGGGCTGCCCTTGAAGACCACTCGGAGGCTTCAACTGGTGCAGAATGCGGCCGCGCGAGTTGTAATGGGGGTTTCCCGATACTCCCATGTAACACCTCTACTCCGCGAGCTGCATTGGCTTCCGGTTGCCCTCCGGGTGAAATTCAAGGTGCTGGTTATCACCTATAAAGCCCTACATGGCCTGGGTCTGGGTTATTTGAGGGAACACCTGCTGCCAGCATCAAACGCCCTTCGCCCAGTGCGCTCCCACAGGGAGGGTCTGCTCAGGGTTCCGCCGGTGAGAGATTGCCGGCGGGTGACACCCAGGGATAGGGCCTTCTCGGTGGGAGCGCCTGCCCTCTGGAACCAGCTGCCGGTGGAGCTGAGGACTGCCCCCGACCTCCGATCATTCCGCCGGGGCCTGAAGACCTGGCTCTTCGAGCTCTCGGGCCCAGACTGAGGAGGAAATTTTAATTTGGGGTTTTTTAACTGACTACAGGGTTAATTTAATATTTTTTAATTGGGTTTTTAATTTTTGTATTTTGGATTTTTAATTCCCTGTAAACCGCCCTGAGTCCTCAGGGAATAGGGCGGTATATAAATATAACTAAATAAATAAATAAATAAATAAATAAATATATAAATAAATAAATTATAACATTGGCTTGAGGGGCTTTTGGGATGAGAAAGAAGGTGGTTGAAACCAGTGTATCAGAGCTTAGGATACCAGTGTTTCCAGATATATAGGCAAACCATGTAAAGGTTAAAATGCAGTATTGTGGGCTAATTCTGCTGACTGCTGGCTCTTGTTCATGTCTCACCAGCTCAAGGTTGACTCAGCTTTCCACTCTTCCGAGGTTGGTAAAATGAGGACACAGATTGTTGGGGGCAATTTGCTGACTTTGCGAACTGCTTAGAGAGGGCTGCACAGCACTGTGAAGAAGGTATATATGTCTAAGTGCTATTGCTATAATTCCAGCTATTCAGAGGAATGTTTCTCTGAAAGGACCCCTGCATATCAACATTCAAAAAGAAATAGCCACAGAGGGCAACGGCTAATAACTGGAAGCAGAGATCTGCCCACACTGGCAAATAGGACCTGAGATATTTAGCCTACATTGGAGCATAGCTTTGTAGGTGGTCTGAATAGTGTGCCTTATGTAAACAAACTTTTAAAAATCTCAGTATTTTAGATGCAAAAGAAGAAAGCATATGCATAAGTTGTATTTGCTGAAGGATGGAGGGGAGCAATTTCAACTGTTCAATTTTTCTCAAAATTGCTTTCCTCAAACAGATTGGATTCATTTTCAGCAGGTAACATGAAGATCCACATAGCAAATCATTCAGAGATGTATAGTGAACAGAATTTGGAAGCTTGTGTTGAGTTCCCAGCCTGTATCAGTATATTTTATTTCATGCCTGGCTCTTATTGACACAGAGAGAAGAAACAATAATAAAAATGTGTACGCTACCTTATGCTTCTTGGAGGAAATGCTAAAGGAAGTATTAATATTAAAAAGAAATACAGCAAGTAGTCATCTGTCAGCCACACCCTTCTTCCAGGGTATTCCATTTTATCTCTCTGTTCATCCACTTACTTTTCTTTGTTCCCTTTAAAAATTAACTAACAGAATGGCTCTGAATTTCTCCCTTTACTGGAGGCTCTCTAACTTGGTTTAAATGCCAATGGACTTACTTGAACCCATCCCTGACTCCTATTTTGGGCTCCCCCTGGCTCTAACTTGCAAGCAAATGGTATTTCTTGCACATAGTGCTAAGTTGGTACTTTGCATTACCAAAGTATATAGTCAGTTTGTGTGATACTCTTGCAGCACCTAACTATTTCATCAGTTTCTTTGCAGAGAAAGCATTTGCTGTCTGTTACCAAATTCTCAATTCTAGGTTTGTATGCAATTGTTAAGGTTTTGTCTTTTGCAGCCAGAATTAGTCTTTCTATTATGCGGCACTCTGTTATGCGGCACTCGGGATTCGACCCGCAAAACTGCTAACCTTCTGATTGACAAGCTCAGCATCCTAACCCATTGAGCCACCGCATCCCATATATATTCGGGTTTTTCCCCGCGTAGAACTAGAGGTGTAGGCGCAACGTTTCGACGGAATCCCATCCGTCATCATCAGGCTTTAGCTTCCTTCTTCTGGGAGAAGCATGTGGGTGTTTGTTCCTCTTTTTTAAACTGCCAGAGGGGGTGTGTTCTGTGGAGGTGTGCTCTGATTGGGTAGGGGACCAAGTGTGTTCTGATTGGGTGGGAGTGTGTTTTGAATGGTGGGTGTGTTCTGATTGGGTGGGGGGGTGTTCTGAGTGGATGGGCTGGTCTCAGCTGCCAGCTCCAGACCTGAGCTGGTGAGTTGTGCTGCTTTTGTTCGGCTTCGTGTTTGTGGTGGTGGCATGTTTTTATAGTGGGTGTCAGTTTGCTTATTGTGTGGTTTGGAGGGGTTTAAAGTGGCTGATGTTGCAGCTGTAGTTAGGTTTCTGTTTTGTGGTTGTGTGTCTTTATCGTTGTGGGTTCGGATTTGCTTTTTGAATGGTTGTGTGGTGGTTTAAAAAAGAGGAACAAACAGCCACATGCTTCTCCCAGAAGAAGGAAGCTAAAGTCTGATGATGACGGATGGGATTCCGTCGAAACGTTGCGCCTACACCTGTAGTTCTACGCGGGGAAAAACCTGAAAAACCAAGGATCCACATACAGGCACCCGCGAAAACCTCAGAAAACATATATATATATATATATATATATATATATATATATATATATATATATATATATATATATATATATATATATATATATATATATATATATATATATACACACACACACACACACACACACACACACACACATATATATATATATATATATATATATATACACACACACACACACACATATATATATATATATACACGCACACACACACACACACACACACACACACACACACACACACATATATATATATATATATATATATATATATATATATATATATATATATATGCTGACCATGTAATTCTTTCCATTGCCATATCTGTTCTATTCTTCATTTGATGTTTCTTAGAGGCCTCTCCAGGATTCAGTAAATCTTAATGGTGTTCTAGCTTCTTTACATCTTCTTCACCATCTTTCAAATATTCTTCCAAAGCCTTTTTTCTTCTTTAACTTTTGTCCACCTTCAACTGTGTGGATGAAGGTTATGATTCATCATCATTACTTTTCTGATCTTCTTATCCAGAGCTTTTAGTTCTGCTTGAGTCTAGTCCACTATTCCAGCTGTGTGTGTACTGACTGGAACCGTCCTGGTACTAATTGCCTTGATGGTGTTTTATCCAATATGTTTGGATTTTAAGATCTTCTTGACTCTCATGAGTCAAGAGACTCTCAAGTGAGTCTCCTGTATAACTTTCTTCTTGACTTCGGTATGCTTAATGTTGTCATCTTGGAGGATGCCCAAGTATTTGATGTTTTATATTCAGAATCTTGATGTTTTTTCCATAGGGCATCTTAATTACTTTATTTATTTATTTATTTATTTATTAGTTTTTATAAACCGCCCTTCTCCCGAGGGACTCGGGGCGGTGTACAGAGGAAGGAATGTATACAGATTGAACAATAAAAGTAATAAGAAACACTAATGAAAACAAACTGGGACCCCAATTAACGCTATCATGCCAGGCCGGACTGCTGGAACAGGAAAGTTTTTAAGTCGCGACGGAAGGTACGGAGGTCAGGGGCCATCCGGATTTCGGTTGGTAAGCTGTTCCAGAGGGCTGGCGCACCTACTGAGAATGCCCTCCCCCTGGGGGCCACCAGCCGACATTCCTTGAGCGGTGGCACCCTGAGGAGGCCCTCTCTGTGGGAGCGCACAGGACGGTGGGGTGCTGACATTGGCAGTTTTCATTATTATATTATTCACAAATATATTTCATATTCAAATTTCTTTTTTTATTTCTTTATATATTAAATGTGCATTACGTGACTCTTGGAAGACAAAGCAAACATAATACAGTCCCTCTTTGAGGTAGATGGGCAGTTCAGAAATGTGAAAAAGAAACAAACAAACAAAATATTGGGGAAGAAAACTAAGGCACTACACACAATTTTAAACATAAATGAACTTACTTTGTAAATAGTTCTACATTTGGAGAAAAAAAGGTCCATCAGCTCTTCCTTCCTTCCTTCCTCCCTCCCTCCCTCCCTCCCTAGTCAGGAGGTTTGTTTTCCATTAGCAAAAATACATAGAAGCAGAGCTGCTGTGAGGACTGTTCTCTACCCCTCCTCCAAAGTTTCCATAAAAATGCGGAGTGAATTCCTATCCATTAATATGCTTCCTCCCTTCTATTTCATCAATCTGAGCACTCCATTTCTGTTGCTGTACAGAGGACAACTCAAAGGAGGAAAATGTTTTTACATTGCTAAGTTAAACTGCCATCCATCATTGTAAAGGCCCTTGATCCAAGGAGCACTATGGGCTTTTCATGCATCAAAAGGCACTCAAACTCTCATTGACAGTATATTTGTTTTGCCATTCAAGGAGTAAATAGATACTTTGGTCTTCCTAATATTTTAGCACTGCTCTTTTTTATATTTCTGGAAAAGAATGACAGCAATTCCATGTGAGAACTTTAAGCCTTTTCTTTGTCTTCTATTTGAAGACAGTTGGAAGTATTACTGTCAATTTCAAGCTTTGGTGATGATGCTAGTGAAGTGTTCTATCCAGAAAAGGGATGCCATACAGCCCCCTACACACACACACACACACACACACAGACCAATTGTAAGATTCCTCTGCTTCTTTTTCTTATTTATTCACTTCAGGAAAGCAAGCATCGATCATTTTCTTTTCTATGGGCAAGTGTTTGAAGACTCTATTTCTGCTAGTAAATAAATATCCAGTCATAGAATCATAGAATTAGAATGGTTTGTAAATTTTTACTAGTTCAATCACTGTAGCAACACACTGTCCTTACTAGCCCTTCAGCTAGAAAGAAAAACAAAACAACTCTTGTCAACAGTACCTCAGTCTTCATTGTCTTCCAAAGAAAGTCTTCTTCCAGAGTTTTGCTTCGCAGTCATCTTAGGGATGTTTCAATAAATCAAAAATAGCACTAGTCTAAAGGAACTGGGAGGTGTATGCCCACTAGGCGATAAAGGAGTGACAAAAAGGTCATTTTATTTGGTTCTTATTTTTTGTTACCACTTTCAACAAACGTTTTGGTGGATGTTGCTTCCTTGCTATACTTACCCATCAAATAGAGAAAGAGAAGCACATTCTTACATCACCCTTTTTTCTTCTTATAACCTCTTTACCCTTACTAGCCATTCTAGCCTTCTATCCCTTATTCTGATTTAAAGTAATTTTGGGAGGGAGGGAGGAAAGGAAGGAAGGAAGGAAGGAAGGAAGGAAGGAAGGAAGGAAGGAAGGAAGGAAGGAAGGGCTACTGTTTTATTGGTTCATCAACATCATTGATATCAACATTGGTGACTCCTCTAACCCTTTTTTCTTCTCTATATTAATGAAAAAAAACTAGTTACCTCCTTTGCATTTTCCATTACACAGTCTGCAATATAGTTGGGAAGAGAAGATAAAATTAAAAAAAAAAGGATGAGTGATCTAGTCCCCATTGCTTTTCAGAAAGATAGTAGTATTTATTTTAATAGCATCTTCTCTCCTGGGCAAGTAAACTGACATCCAGTACTTGTCATTCTATGATAGTACAAAGATGGGAGTGACTCATTCTGTACTGAAATGTTCAAACTGTTGTGCTGAATCTGTGGAAATAAGGCATTTAATTTAGACCCCATGAAGAGAGCCTCCTTCCTTCTTCTGCAAATATGCAACTGCTGCTGCCCTTGAAATGAGCAGTGCATGCTTAAATAAGGGTCCCAATAAAGCTTAGAATAGGGAAGACCGACAAACAAGAGCAGATTGTACACATTAATGTAGCTTTGGGTAGATTTAATGTCCACCTGAAATGTTAATGGAGCAGTGCAGGGAAGGAAAATAGACCCAACGCATCCCAAATCACTTTTGCCCAACAAGCAGGAGAATGAATGAAGTGTGTATGCTTACCCCATTTTCTTACATAGGGTATATTCTCTCTCTCCCTCCCTCTCTCCCTCCCTCCCCCACTCTGTGTTTTTTTTTATTTTATTCATGCCTCTAGAAACAAAAAAAAATCAATCTGTGGTTGTGCTAATTGACAAAAGGAACAGATGATAATACCACTTTCCACTAAAGGAAAAAAAAACATATTTTGGTGCTAGACTTTCACACTGTATGATTCCACCAGATGTTTTCATTTTTAGATTTTTGAAAGTTTCATTTAAAAATGTGTGAACATGTGTGAAAAAGAAGTTGCCTAGTTTTTACATGAAAAAAAAATCCAGACTAGTTCTCCATCAATCCTGGAATTCTATTTTACATGTGTTTTGTTATGGATTTAAGAAATGTGGATGCTCTGAACCCAGTCAGCATGTTAAAGTGATGAGAAATCTCTTTGATACCATTCATTTTGCACATAATATAAGGGCAATTTGGACATAAACCTCAGTTTGAGAATGTGCGAGAAATAGGCGAGAATAGCAACGCCCGTCCTATGGCACCATGCACAGTAGTTCAGTAGGCAGTGAGGAGTGGAAGGAGAAGTTTGTGTTGCAGTTGACTTGTCCGCTAGATCAATTGAAAATGAATCCCTGCCTTAGAAAATCCCGCCAAAAGTGAAGTGCATGCTGTAATATGATTCCTGTGTGCGGAAAAAAATTTCAGCAGCTGCGATTCATTGCAAACTGTGTAATGTTTGCAGACCAAATGTGATGAGTGAAGGTGTTGTATGTCAATGGTGTTGCATGTTTAAAGATGGACAAACTGACATGCATGATGAGGCAAGAAGTGGCCACCCAACTGTAGTCACCAGTGAACTTGTGCAGGAAATTGACAAAAAAGATCTGTGAAGTCCATCAGTTGATGATATCTGCACTTTCTTTACACTTTCCCCAAATTTCTCAAACTGTTTTGTATGAGGTAGTGACAGAAAATTGGGGATACTGCAAGTTCTGTGCTCTTTGGGTACCAAAACTCCTTTCTGAGGAGCACAAAACACTGGGTTCACAATGCTGTTCCAGGGTGGCTTCATTTCCAGGTGGGAGATTTTTTTTTTTTTGCAGAAGGAATTTCAAATATTGTAAGATGTTGTGACAAGTACCTCAATTTGAATGGCAACTATGTCAAAAAGTAATGTAATGCTGTAGTTTTCTAATGTGTATAATAAAAGTTCTGTATCTGCAAGTGTCCATCATTGATAACCAAACAGAGGTTTATTTCTGAATTGCCCTTGTAAGTCAGTATGCATTGTAGCTCTTACTGCAGATAGGTGATGTTATGTCAGTAGCTTTGTTGCAAAGAAGGTTCCTTTGAAGCGGGAGATTCTGGTGCAATTATTGGTTAATGTTGTAAAGGCGGGAAAACCCCGGGCTTGTGATTGGATACAGTTTAAACAGCTCGAGTATAAAAGCCAGAGTTATTTGACAGTTGGCAGTTGACATTTGTGTTATGTCAGTAGCCTCACTGAGTCATTCGTCTGTCTGGACCAAACAACTGGCGACGAAGGTGGAATAGATGGCGGACTAGTGAAGGATCGGCGAAAACAGCTGCGCGTAAGGCGGTAAATTTAAAAAGAATTCACAGTCAACCACAAGCGGCCGCGGCGGAATCAACAAACCTCCGAATGGCGCAAATTGGGTCTTTAAAAGAATTCGATCCAAACTACCCAGAGGACTGGGAAGAATATGTGGGACAGGTCGAAGGGTTTTTGCTAGTAAACGGCATAACCGATGACCGGAAAAAGGCGGCTGCCTTACTGACTATCTGTGGCACACCAGTGTACCGGGTTGCCGTGGGACTTTGTCAACCATTGGCGGTATCAAGCGTTTCGTATGCTGACTTACTGGCCAAATTAAAGGTACATTTTACGCCGAAAAGATCAGAACTCTTTTGGCGGCGTATTTTTGAAAAACGAAATCAGAGACCGGGCGAGTCAATAACCAAATTCGTTGCTGCTGTTAGAGAAGCAGCGTTACGGTGTAAATATGACAATTTAGAAATAAGAATCCGTGATAGAGTGGTGCTGGGCTTGCGAGACGAACAGTTACAAAATAGAATTATCGCTAAGCCCACCGGTGACTTGCAAGAAGTCCTCGACGAACTCTTGACATATGAATCCACTGGGTATCGCGACCCCCCCCCGCAATAGCATGGCCGCTTCTGCCGAAATAAATCAAGAAAGCCTTGTGGACTGTGGGGAGGTGGACCAACAATGGGAAGCCGACATAGCCGAAGTCACCAGACGGTTTGGAAAAATGGCGGCAAAACCATCCCGCAGCGACGGACCAGAACCGAGTCGCCGATTCCAAACAACAACACCACAACGACAACCAACAACACCACAACGACAACTGAGAGACATTCCAGCAAGACAGCGCGACAGCGACAACAGATGTGGAAGCTGCGGGGGCAACCATCCCTGAGCAACATGCAGATTCCGCTCTGCTAGATGCAGATTGTGCGGAAAAACCGGCCACATTCAAGCCATTTGCAGGGGTCGTGCACGCGACAATCGTCTACACGAAGTCGACGTTTGGCCCAAAGGTAAGGTAACCCCTTACTATAGTGGCAAGGAGACCCCTAGACCTTGGGCACAATACCCCAACCGTGGGGAGGTGGCGCGAGTCAATCACATTGGAAAAAGAAAAATAAACCATATTTTGGGATCAAAATTAAAAATTGTAGTCCAGTTGCAAGGAATCCCTTGCAAAATGGAAATTGATTCTGGGGCCTCAGTGTCAATAATATCCAGTGAAACACTTAAAAAGATTGAACTTAAAAGTGGTCGCAAAGTTCCACTTAGTTCAACCAAAATTCAATTGGCAGACTTCCAAAAACCCCCAATAAAAATTAAGGGAAAAGTTACCCTTAGAGTTAAATATAAGGGGTTTAATGGAATACTAGACTTAATAGTTACAGAAGGCCATAGAACTAGTTTAATAGGCCTTAACTGGTTCCCTGCCCTGGGAATTTGGGTCGGGGGAATAAACACCGTTATTAATAATAAGACCCTCAAATCTGTCTGCGATAAATTCGCAGACGTATTTGATGGGTCTTTGGGTAAATATAAGGGGCCCCCAATTAATTTTAATTTAGACCCATCGGTTAAACCCATCAGGCTTAAGGCCCGACGGGTGCCTTTCGCCCTTAAGCAAAAAATCGAGGCCGAGCTCGATAAGCTTGTAGGCCAAGGCGTTCTAGAACCAGTCGAGGGTGGTTTGTGGGAGACGCCGATCGTCACACCCCTTAAACCTAATGGGGATGTGAGGATCTGCGCTGATTACAAAGCCACCCTGAACCTAGGAATGAAAAAGCATGCTTACCCGGTCCCGACGGTGAAGCAGGTCCTCGCCACGATACAGGACGGCGCCATATTTGCCAAGTTAGACTTGGCGCAGGCGTATTTGCAACTTACTGTTTCCAGGGAGGCTGCTGAAGCTCAAACTATTGTTACCCACAAGGGGGCGTTCCGAGTCCACAGACTGCAATTCGGTATTGCAGCAGCTCCAGGCATCTTCCAGGAGGTGATGGAGAGGACCTTAAAGGGCATACCTGGTGTATGCCCTTACTTTGATGATGTTCTAATAGCTGGAAGAAATGAAGAAATATTAGCTGAGCGTCTGGAACAGGTATTGGGAAGATTTAGGGGGGCTGGACTTAAATTAAAAAAGGAAAAATGCTGTATTGGAGTTAAATCCACAGAATTTTTAGGATTTAGGATAGATAAAAATGGAATTCACCCTACACCTGATAAAATTAAGGCAATTAAATTGGCACCAGAACCAAAAAACAAGGCTGAATTACAAGCCTTTTTAGGATTAGTCAATTTTTATCATACATTCTTGCCACATAAAGCTGCCATCGCGGCTTTAGATAGAAAAACCCCATGGCAGTGGCAAGATAAACATAGAGTCAGTTTTCAAACATTAAAAGATATTCTTTCAAGCCAATCCACAGTTACTCATTTTATTGAGAATAAACCAATCTATTTAGCTTGTGATGCTTCACCTTATGGTGTGGGGGCTGTTATCAGTCACATGGATAGTCAGGGCATTCAAAAGCCAATTGCATACTATTCCAGGACGCTTACCAAAGCTGAACGGAATTATGCACAGATTGATAGAGAAGCATTAGCAATCGTGGCAGGAGTAAAAACGTTCCATGATTACCTTTATGGTAGGAACTTTACCATACTCACTGACCACAAACCATTATTGGGACTGTTTACCACTGATAAACAGACACCCCAAATAATGTCTTCCAGAATGCTGAGGTGGTCAATTTTCCTCTCAGCATATTCATTCTCACTGCAACATAGACCTGGTAAGGAAATGGGCCATGCAGATGCCCTTAGCAGACTGCCTTTAACCAACACAGAGGAGGACCCTGCCCCAGTAGGACAAATTATGTCATTACAGGAAATTCCTGAATGCCCCTTAACTGCTAAAGAAATAGCTGAGGCTACTAAAAAAGACCATATTCTCAAAAGGATTATGACCTGGGTTCTTGGTGGTTGGCCAAGTACTAGCCCTGATGCCAAGTACATCCCATATTTTAGGAGGAAGAATGAACTATCATCCCATTTGGGATGTATATTGTGGGGCAACCGTGTTGTTATTCCTGAACTTCACAGAACTACAGTTTTAACGGAATTACATGAGGGTCACTCTGGAATTGTGCGAATGAAGGCATTAGCTAGAAGTCATTTGTGGTGGCCAGGGCTTGATAAAGATATTGAAGAATGCGTTTCAGGATGTTATTTGTGTCAGCGATCTAGACCAGAGCTGCCACACACACACACACACACACATAAGTGGGAATTGGCCAGGAATCCTTGGTCTAGGATTCACATTGATTTTGCAGGGCCATTTCAAGGCTTAACCTTCCTAGTTGTGGTGGACAGCTTCTCTCGGTGGCTGGAGGTAGTGCCTGTTAATTCAATGACATCTAGTAGAAAAATACAGGTTTTAAGGGGCCTCTTTGCCACTCACGGGTTACCTGATGTGATTGTATCTGATAATGGGCCCCAATTCACCTCTGCTGAATTTCAGGGTTTCCTCAGGGCCAACTCGATTAGACATGCAACATCAGCACCTTTCCACCCGTCCACCAATGGCTTGGCTGAATGCAACGTGAGAACCACCAAAGAGGCCTTGAAGCGAATCATCCGTGGCGACTGGCACCAAAGACTTGCAGACTTTTTGCTGACCCAACACACAACCCCTTGCACGGCTACCGGGAAAAGCCCTGCGGAAATGAGGTGGGGCAAACGGCTAACCACCAAACTGGACAGGTTACATCCTGACAAACTACCCTCAAGTGCTGAACCTGACATCCCAAACAGGTCCTTCAAAATTGGAGACTTAGTCTGGGCCAGAAACTATGGACAGGGGGACAAATGGGTTCCTGGGGTAGTCACTGACATAATGGGGCCGTTGTCTTACACCATTGAGGGGGAAGGGAATAGAGTAAGTAAAAGACATGTTGATCAATTAAGGAAGAGAGTTGCCGGAAGTATGCCAGTTGATGGGGGTCAAAATGTACACGGGGGTGATACTGCATCTTGGCTTAATCTAAACAACTTGCCAGTTAGCGGTGAAGCGGAAATTCAAACCAGTGTGACTACAGCTAACCCACAACATTGTCAAATTGACTGGGAGCTGTCCCCTATGAACAGGCCAGCAGTACCTGAGCAACAACAACAAACACAACAGCAATCACAATCAGTTTGTAGGGAATCTTCAGAGCCTGTAATTCAAAATTCCAGACCCATAAATATAAGCCAGCCAATCAGACAGTCAGTTAACAATGACTTAAGTAGCCAACCCAATAGATACCCATCTAGGGTCCATAGGCCACCCAAATACTTGAGAGATTACGTCAACAAATAACATCAACTGGGGGGGAAGGGGTGTTATGTCAGTAGCTTTGTTGCAAAGAAGGTTCCTTTGAAGCGGGAGATTCTGGTGCAATTATTGGTTAATGTTGTAAAGGTGGGAAAACCCCGGGCTTGTGATTGGATACAGTTTAAGCAGCTCGAGTATAAAAGCCAGAGTTATTTGACAGTTGGCAGTTGACATTTGTGTATGAATAAACCTTATTGCTGTTTAACCTCACTGAGTCATTCGTCTGTCTGGACCAAACAGGTGAAGAATGCTGTACTATCTGTTCTCTGTTGTGATCTGAAAGGCTCATGACGTTTTTACATAAATGCAATACCTGCCATATACTACCTGTACGATGGAAAGTTTACTAAGGAAAGCAAATGTTCTTGATCACATCATTTCCTTATATGCAGAAAACCTAAAGAAGTATCAAGATTATTATTATTATTATTTTGCTTAACTAAAGAGTCAGCATAGTGCTAAGGATAGATACTATAGATTTATCCTAGGATCAGGGGAAGCTTTAAAAGGAAATGTTTAATCCAATGCATACTAATAAATAAAATCCATTAGTGAAAAACATCATCTACACCAGGGGTCCCCAATCTATGGGCCACGGCCTGGTATCAGGCTGTGGGCTCTTGGCCAGCAGGCCATGGAAATGGCTGGCCAGGGTGCGTGCACATGTGGGCATGCTTTCCCCCCCATTCACACTAGTGCCCATGGCCCTGTTTGTGTATACACATGTGCACAGGCATGAACGGGAATGCTAGCATGGGGAGGCATGCATGCCCTGTTTGTGCAAGCGAGAATGGGCTGCTAGCACAGGTGTTTGTGCACAGCCCATTTGTGCATGCGCAAATGGCCGCTAGCCACTAGTACTGCACCAGTGGATGTGGACCTGTTTGCATGCATGCATGCGTGCATGCAGTAATTTGGAAGATGTTCTCCCCTCTGGGCCATGAGCCCAGAAAGGTTGGAGAACTCTGATCTATACCACAACTTTAAATGTCTTGGGGGGGGAGGAGAAAATTTATTCAGCTACGTCACTAGATTGCTGTGTAGCTCACATGGCCTGTTTGAGCCTATTATGGCTTTACATGAATTTATTTGTTAAAACACTTATATCTTTTATTTAACTTTGAATCCCAAAATTTGCTATCAATAACCATCCAAAATCAATCTGAAAAAGGAATGTAGCCACTCTGATCAATGTGGGTTAATGCACATAATCCTTGACTCACGACCACAATTGAATCCAAAATTTCTGTTGCTAAGTGAGACATTTGTTAAGTGAGTTTTTCCCCATTTTTATGATGTTTTTGCCCCACTTGTTAAGTGAATCACTGTGGCTGTTAAGTTAATAACACAGTTGTTAAGTGAATCTGGCTTCTCCATTGACTTTGCTTGTCAGAAAGTCTCAAAAGGTGGTTACTGGACCCCAGAACAGAGCAGCTGTCATAAATATGAGTCAGTTGCCAAATATCTGAATTTTGATCACATGACTATGAGGATGCTGCAGTGGTCATAAGTGCGAAAAATGGTCAAGTCACTTTTTTCACTGCCGTTGTAACTTTGAATGGTCACTGAACAGACTATTGTAAGGCGAGGACTACCTGTATAAACCAGAATTCGTTAAAACAAGTTTTTAAAGGCAGCAAATAATAATTACACCACTGACCAAACACAATTCTACCACTAAATAAATAAATGAAATGAAATTCTTTTGGACACTATTTCAACCATAAGCTGTTAGCTGAGAAGGAGTGCAGCAAAACTATCTAAGAAGACAGTTCACAGTTTGGGTATTGCTGAGAAGAACCACCCGTTGTTTTTCAAATGGATAGTCAAAGGACAAAAAAGGAGTCAAAGGACCAAAAAAGAGGTATACAAACATTTTGGTGAGTGCTGTGCTGGCAGGATGCCATTCTCTAAATGATGTCTAACAGATATGAAATGCCGGTTGTGAGCTGCAGCAGTACATAATCAAAAAAAAGTGTTTCTTGATTAGACATTTGTTCTCTTGATTAATTTTCTTCTCTCTATCAAATTGAAGCCTTTCATTTTTGTTCTTGACAAAAGTTAATCTTTGGATTATGTTTTTTTAGTTTTGCTCTTTTTTAGCTAGCAAAGTGTATAAAAAGTTTTGTTCAAATTACTCTTGTTTATTTTCAAGTGGAGGGAAATACAAATATGAATAATTAAACTATTATGAAGAAGTAAATCAGAGGGAGGGGTTTCTTTGTTGACAATTATTCAGTTTGGCACTATGCATTAATATGTTGGTCTTACTTTAATTAAAATGAGTCACCAAAAAGGAATATAACATTTTTGATAAAGATAAGGGTATTACCTACTTTTTAAATCAAATATTTAGTTTACAGATAAGATATGAAATCAAGGAGTACAAATTAAGACTTGGAAATAAAAAGAATCAAAATAATTACTAATGTTATAATATGGAGATTTGGCAGGATATCTTCTACGTTTTATGCCTAGAATTACTTTTCAGTATTCTGTCCTTTGATGTTGCTGTCAATGGGGCTTTAACAAGTAGAACACATAACAACCGGAATTACACAGATGATTTTATTTCCTGTCATAATGGATTAGTGAATGGACAACTGAAAGTAAAGCTGAAATTTGAACCTAAGATTGACAAGAAACTTCATCAGATCATATTTTAATACCAATTTGCCCAATTTACATTTCTTGAACCAGAATGCTGTCTGTCTGTCTGTCTTTAGATAGATTTAGCTATATCAGCAACCATTCCTCCATTGTGGGTAATTCATCTTCATGTATACAAAAATCTCACTACAGTTATTTTGTACAAAAACAAAGTTCCGTGGCATTTTTTTTCAACCATTTGTCCAGCAATCCAAAAGGAAAAAAAGTGGTCTCCTTGGTATATTAACCTTTAACATCCAATGAATCAATGAATTTCCACTTTTTATACATCCATCTAATATGATAAAAAGTCCAATCTTGCTCATACTTGTAACATGAATTTGAAGTGCTTTTATACATTCTAGACAATTTCTCTTGTGACATATACCAATAGTACATAATTTTATGACAATCATTTCATGCTTATAACAGTTTAAATTTCAATTCACTCAACTACTTATTTTCCCATTGTTCCATTTGTATATAATAATCATATTTTAGCCCATTTTATCATGCCTTCTTTCACTTGTTCTTCTATTTCAGATTTTAATAATAGTCTATGCATTTTAGCAATTACATGTTCATTATTTGTACACAATTTCAGTCTTATGTGTAAAACCATAATTTCTTTTGTTTATTTTACAGCTGTCTAATAATTGTAAATAAGAAAATCATTGATAACTGTATGCTTCTGCTAGCATTACTGTATTCTCTTGATTTTTGGGCACTATCTAACAAAATGAAATTTAATGGTGAAAAAAGTAAGGTTCTACATTTAGGCAAGAAAGACCAAATGTACAGGTATAGTTTAAGTGGTATCTTGCTCAATAGTAGTAACTGTTTGAGTGATCTTGTCCTAGTGGACAATCACTTAAATATGACAATCACTTAAATATGAGCCAGCAGCATGCTGCAGCTGCCAAAAAAAGCCAACACGGTGCTAGGCTACATTAACAGAGGGATAGAATTAAGATCACATGAAGTGTTGATACCACTTTACAATACCTTGGTAAGGTCACACTTGGAATATTGCATCCAGTTTTGGTCACCATGATGTAAAAAAGATGTTGAGACTCTAAAAAAGAATGTAGACAAGAGCAACAAAGATGATTAGGGGACTGGAGGCTAAAACCCATGGTGGGATTCAGCTAGTTTACACCAGTTCAGCAGAACCGGTAGCTAATTTTTTTTTATGCCCATGCCCAGAATGGCCTTCCAGAAGCGACATTCACAAAGAAAACTGGTTGTTCACATATTTGAATCCCACCACTAGCTAAAACATATAAGGAATGGTTGCTGGAATTGGGTATGTCTAGTTTAATGAAGAGAAGGACTAGGGGTGACATGATAGCAGTGTTCCAATATCTCAGGGGTTGTCACAAAGAAGGAGTCAGGCTATTCTCCAAAGCGCCTGAAGGCAGGACAAGATTCAGTGGATGGAAACTAATCAAAGAGAGAAGCAACCTAGAACTAATAAGCAATTTCCTGACAGTTAGAACAATTAATCAATGGAACAACCTGCCTCCAGAAGTTGTGAATGTTCCAACATTGGAAATTTTTAAGAAGAGACTGGACAAACATTTGTCTGAAATGGTATAGGGTTTCCTGCCTGAGCAGGGGGTTGGACTAGAAGGCCTCCAAGATCCCTTGCAACATTATTATTATTATTATTATTATTATTATTATTATTATTATTATTATTATTATTATTGTTATTGTTATTGTTGTTGTTGTTGTTGTTGTTGTTGTTGTTGTTGTTCTTTAACATTCCCATTCACAAAATTCTAGTATTTCATCATAGGTTAACTATTTGTGTTTTCCTGTTATTACTTGCAAGTCAAGTGTAGACATTCATCTGTCAGTAAAATTGACCAATGGGCATAGAATTATAAGCAAAAAAGACCAACATCCTGGTCACTATTTTTAATTACATACTGACAAAGTATTTCACTGGCTTTGCATGGAATTAAAATGTATAGAATATAGAAAAACAAGAGAGATTAGGAATTTAGGCTTCTTGTCCCCTTATTCAAATGTTAATAGAAAATATAATAAAATGGTAATTCAAGCCCTCTTTTTATAGGAGAGACAAAGTACCTTGCATATATTTTAATTTAAAATTACTCTCAGTTCAAGTCAGCATGTCCAACAGTCATCAATTATGAGAATTATAGTCCAAAACAGCTGGAGGAACAAGACTACTTTATAGAAGCTCAAACTCAGGGGTGTCAAACTGCTGGCCCACAGGCCAGATGCATCACCAGCACTAGCAAAGGGAAAAAAGTCACAATATGTCGTGACACATCATGTGACGTGGTGAGTTTGACACCCCTGTTCTAACTGAAGTGATCTGAAATCTGTGTTTCTGTGTATCAGGAATAAAATGTAGCAATCATTGTAATAATGGCATAATTCTTATTTATATTGTATCAGTCTAAATATGACTGTTTCCAATAGTCACTTTAGAATCTAAGTGATTATTTGAGTTTCATCTACTGTAGCTGGTAAATGTTATGTACATTAATCACTTTTACATTCAATAAAAGTTTCCAGATGTCTACTTATTAATTAATAGAGAATCAATATTTCTGTTCCTCTCCTTTTTCTGAGACTTATCTAATTATCTAAGAAAGTGATATAACTTATTTGTTGTCACTAAACTCTGAAGAAGTTCTATCTTATTTAAAGCTCAGCAGAAATGGCAGCAATTCTATAACCTTCTCCAAGATATGGGGAGATGGAAAGATATTGTGAAAAGATCATTCATTAACATAACATTTGGAGGAGGTTCTTGATTCTAACACAGGAAAGTTCACCAAATTGAAGATAAAATGGTAAAATTACAGTATATGTTATATATCTGTTCAATTAAAGGATGGGTCAGCATTTAACATTTCAATATCAATATTAATATTATATAGAACAATAAATTTGTGGTGTGTGGGTGTTTATATAATCCAAACATTTTAGTTCCAAGCATAACTTAAATCACATTATACAATTATTGGAGAAAATTGATGTCCCTTTAGATAGCTGATCCACTAGTCATTGTGAACCTAATTGCTTGTCATGTTAGATTTTATTAAATTGTGTCTTCTAGAAAAATAAATAGAACCATAAGAGGGATGATCAAGCCTGGAATAAGCTGGGGAAACTGAAAACATTTCAGATTCCCCCACATTTTGATCCTACTGAAAGAAGGCCCACAAAATAATTTTGTTAGGAAACCTACTAACACTGATTAAGTGATTAAGGTAAGAGACTTAAGCCTGGGACAGTAAAATTCTAATTTCTGAGTGGATTATAAATGTGAAAAGAGGGAGAAGAAACAAAATCTCTCTCTGTGTAAACACAAATGGAATACTTTATAGTAAAGAAAATGTTTTGACTGTTCCTGGAATAAAAGGTCCTTCTCACCATTATGCATCCCATTTGAATTATTACAGTTTGTATTCCATAGGGTTGATCTTGAAGATTGTCTGGCTGCAACTGAACTGGAATATAGCTGTTTGATTAGTGATGGGGTGGCAGTGCTTCCATAAAAAGGTAAAGGTAAAGGTCCCCCCGCACATGCGTGCTAGTTGTTTCCAACTCTAGGGGCTGGTGCTCATCTCCATTTCAAAGCCAAAGAGCCAGCGCTTGTCCGAAGACGTCTCCGTGGTCATGTGGCTGGCATGACTACAGTAGACGCCAAAGGCGCACAGAATGCTGTTACCTTCCCACCACAGTGGTCCCTATTTTTCTACTTGCATTTTTATGTGCTTTTGAACTGCTAGGTTGGCAGAAGCTGGGACGAGTAACAGGCGCTCACTCTGTTACGTGGCACTCGGGATTTGACCTGCCAAACAGCCGACCTTCTGATCGACAAGCTCAGCGTCCTAACCCACTGAGCCACCGTGTCCCTTATGCTTCCATATAGCATATATATTTCAAATGTTTCACTGATTGCTAGTCTGCTGAAAGTACTGGCTGCCATCTTCACAGCATTCCATTACTCAGGCTGGATGGCTAATCCCATCCTTTAGAGTCTGCATTTACATGATGTCATCTACAGGGCCTATCAAGCTACTGGTAACTCTTTTCAGTTACAGCTGTACTTCCCTGAAATAGTTTATGATTTCTTTCCTGAGATCAAACTGATCCCCACCCTCTTGTCAAAATTGAGGAGGGATTTTGTTATAAGTTAGTAACCCCATTCAGTTGTGCTTGGAAGTTTAGTGACCATAATCTTTTTGGCAATTCCTTTACTATTGTTTTTCCTATTATAGTTCTGTTTAGTTTTAATATTATTTAGCTAATTTAGGAAATGTAAACTGATATATATATACTAACAAACTTATAACAAATATATATATATATATATATATATATATATATATATATATATATATATATATATATGCAAATTATTCAAATTGCTAATAAAGAATTTGGGAGGCTAAGATGATCATTTCGAACTCATTTATGTTCTCATCAGTTAGTCATACCCTTTATCTGAGATTCGAACCCGGGCTGATTGTATATCAGGCAGTGTTTTAACCTCCTGAGCCACGGGGTTCTTTCTCTCTTATATTAGCTGGAAGGCAAGGCAAATGTATGTTTAAGTATTTGTCAAGGCTTTTTTGAATGGACCTTGCTAATTAACTCAGGAGGTTAAAACACTGCCTGATATACAATCAGCCCGGGTTCGAATCTCAGATAAAGGGTATGACTAACTGATGAGAACATAAATGAGTTCGAAATGATCATCTTAGCCTCCCAAATTCTTTATTAGCAATTTGAATAATTTGCACAAATAATGAGCTGTCAGAAGTTGACTAGTTCCTGTGGATAAGCCCTGAGCCGGGCCAAAACAGGAATGAAAGAGTTAATTAGCAAGGTCCATTCAAAAAAGCCTTGACAAATACTTAAACATATATATATATATATATATATATATATATATATATATATATATATATATATATATATATATATATCTTTGGTCATTCGGGTTTTTTCCCACGTAAAATTGGAGGTATCAGGGCAACGTTTCGACGAAATCTCATCCGTCATCCTCAGGCTGGTGACTTCAGCTTCCTTCGAAGCTGAAGCCACCAGCCTGAGGATGATGGATGAGATTTTGTCGAAACATTGTCCTGATACCTCCAATTTTACGTGGGGAAAAACCCGAATGACCAAAGATCTACATACAAACACCCGTGAAAACCTCAGAAAACAAATATATGAATATATATATATATATATATATATATATATATATATATATACTGCTCAAAAAATAAAGGGAACACTTAAACAACACAATGTACTGTATTTAATAGTAGGATGTCTTATCTTGTGTTCCCTTACAAATCAAATTATTACATATCTCAAGAATCAAATTTCCCCCCACTTAAACAGGAAGTAAATGCAAGAGGAATTTGCTACTTATGGTGAACAGATTTTAAAGGGCTCCAAAGGATTATAAGTTGAATAATGTGCACTGACTCCAAAATTAACTGCATCATATACCATTTGGTTCTCTAAATCCCACAAAGGATATTATGTATTATGTTAAGATATAGAGCTAGAGTAAATACTAAAAAAAAAGCTAAACAAATCAGAAGGAAGAGCAGTTTTCTTATCAGAAGCATCTGAAGCATTTGGACATTGTATGGGGGAAACAAAAATCATGTAAGGAATTGGTTCAGTTTCAGCCCTACTTTCTATTTATGTAGGTTCCCTGCATCTTGTTCATACTGTTTCATTGGGTTTGTTAAGTAGAATAGCTCTTTAAAGATCCTGGGACTCCAGTAAAGTAGAGAAATATGACAGCACTATCTTGTAAAACCAGAAGTGTTCTCAGTTTAAGCAAAAACACCTTTGGCTACAAGCAAGATTTGTAAGTGCCCAGTTGATATGCATCTTGGGCTACATCAAAAATATGCAGAATCTGATCCAAACTCACAGAAATTTAGTAGCAGTATTTAGGGACAGTAGTTAAACCACCCATAGTTTTTTGTGGGTCTCATCTGGTTTCTTTATTTATGAAAATGGCATCTTAAATTTCCTCTATGACAATGTGCTTTGTTTTTAAATGTTTTATATTTATTTATTTTTATTTAAAACATCTGCATAGCTACCCATTTTAAAACCAATTCTGGGCAATTTAAAGCCAATTAAAAAAAGGCATGCAACCATAAATAACACCAGAATAAAACCAAAAACAGAAAACATGGTGTCATAACCCCACTTTCTGATGCAGTCCCTGAAAATCTCCTCCCACTCTGTCTTCACTTTATCCTAGTGTCTGGGGGAAGACCCAGGTCTTAAGTATTCTCCAGAAAGTTTTTCTAATAAGGCTTATCAGATCTCAAGGGGACAGATGTTCCAAACGGCAGGTGCTGCTTCCAAGGACGAACAATATGACAATGTTGAAAGGAAGATACCTGAAGAATGACTACCTTGTCCATCTTGGTGGGACAATGAACCTACCCTCAGGGAAAGGCATTGATGCAGATAACCACAGATGTTTGTTTCTAGAAGACGTTGTCCAGAATGTTTACAATGTCTTGCTCAAACTGGTGGAACCTTTCCACAATAGAAGAGGATGCTTTACTCTGTAGAAACAAAATTCTTCTCCTTTTTAAATCACATCAATCTTTTAAAAGAATGGGGAGCATGGAAGACCCGTGACATCTATAGGAATCATATTACCTACTTTTGGTGTTGATCTTTGTTACATTGATAATGATTGACAGAAGGCTATGTTCCTACTTCATAAAAATCTTGGTTTAAAGAAAAAGCCTTCCCCATCTCTGTCATTCCTAGCAAATCAAGCTGCTTTCTGGCAATCAAGGGTTTTTCAATGGCCTGATGTGACCCTGTCAATCTTTAACCAAGCCTCTAATTGCATTATCAGCTGAAGGACTGTGCTGTGTTCTTTCTTTCGCTGCTAATAACTTGGTAAGGCTGTGTTGATTATAAATCCTCTAATTGTTGCTTTGCAAAATAAAAAGATCTTCCCTGCAGTAAAAACTTCAGACAAGCCAGTTTTTAGTTGATAATTGCAGCTTGCTTCCCCATGAGACACATAGTGTGTTCATACCACAGCATTCTGTGAACACCCCACAGTTCTACAGTGATAGAAATCATTTTTTTAAAAAAAATATTTATTGAATTTATATGGCTGCCCATCTCAAGGACATGATTCTAAATAATAATGACAATAAAAGGATTTACTACAGAGAGTCAGCTGTGATTTGGAATATCAAAACCATCCCAGAAATTAGTTTATAATTATAGAGTAAGGTTGACATTCAGATATTTTGTTATTTGGTTTGAATTTCTTAGATTTATAAACTCCTCTGTAGGAATCATCCACTGGAAAATACAACCAGTGAGAAAAATAAATGGCTAAATATTCATTGTTCTTAATCTGTAAGCTGAAAAAAAATAGAGCACTAGATTACTATCACCTATCACTTAAACTATGATGAGGTTTGTATGTAATGAGATCACATTGCCCAATCTCCCAGAACTTTTGCTACAAAGCCTTAAAGTGATGGGACATTTTTTTTTATTGAAAAGTTTTACAGTACATTTTTGAATACAAAACCCCTCCCCTCCCCCTCCCCTCTCCCCAAACCTCCCCAACTCTCCCCTGGGACAATTTTTAAGTATATGACTATAAAGAGCTCCCTCTGATACACTTGTTTCAGTACTTTGCTCTGCGCAAATTTTATATAATGACCTATGGTTTCAATCATAATAAACCATCAAATAACAAGATTCCAAATAAGCAAATTCTATCCAAAGTAATTACTTTAGCAATATTAATGTTTTTATTCTAATTCACATTCTATTTTTTGTATGTTGCTTGTGCTTTAAGAGTTGCTGATATTCTCCCAACTCTGCAGAGAAGACTGGATTTGAAAAATGTGTGGTTAGGCCAGGCATTTTAACATGAATGAATTTGGATTGCAATGTAGTTCTTCCTTGGTCTGTGCAGGTCTATTATGTTGGAGACCTTTAATCTCAAGAATTCTTTTTTCCTGATCTGAAAACCTTCAACTATTTCACTTAAAGGGAATTTTTCAATTTATATTGTGTTAGGTGTGCATTTGGGAGGAAGCCTTAACTCTTTCATTGTTCTCTAATGCTAATTAAGAAAACTGGTCATTGCTGGTCTTAACTTTGGGGTGACATTGTCAAAACAGGTTTGCTTGTTATTCCATTAATTCCATTCTCTATTCTCCTCATCATCATCTTCCTCCTCCTTCTCCTCCTCCTCCTTGTTTACCATTGACATGTTTCAGTTAATCCCATTTTTTTCTATCCAACTCCATTAAGTTGTACACAGTTCTTGTGTAGAGTCCCTAAAAAGGCAAACTCAAGCAGTGCCAGTGAATATAATTAGCAATAATTTAGATAAATGAAACAATTAAGAGAGATCTGTTAAGATCTAAACAAATTCACCCATTTTTAGTTCTATCCTGTTTTGATACAGTTGTCTGGCTTGGAGAAGACTTAAAGCATGTTTAATTGACATTATACAATCAGAAAGCTGATTTTTGCAGTGATTGCCAAGCCAGGCTCATTGAGATGCCAATAATCATTAGTTAAACCCATGCTATGTGACAGTTCTGCATGCTCAGCAATCACACCTGCAAAATATGAAGAAATGTAGGGGTGGTTGTCATTGTGATCAGGCAGAGACCAGACAAGTAGAAGAAACTGAATGACACTGGTCATACTGCTCTGCTCTGAAGGAATTCAGTGGGTCTTTGAATGAAATTCAATATTAAAGAAAGCAGAAGGTGGGGAGGGTAAGGAAGTAAAACGGTAGGGATTAAAACAATTTAGGAAAACAGGTAAACTGCGTGAAAAAGAAAATAAACTGAACATTTTAAGCATCTGGGAAAGAGTATGTACATAGAATAAATAAATGTCAAAGGAAGGATTTAAGAGGAACAGAATGGCTAAAAAGAAGAGCTCCATATGGCTCAAGGCTGTAACCTACTACTAAATGATTTAAAATAATTAAGCAGATGTTTGGCTGCCATTCTCTAAATTACTTTAATGAAAGCTACACTCATTTGTTTGATTTTTAGAGTTCAGATGTTTTGGAAAGTAGATACATTTTGTCTGAATCATTTGAAATGACATAAAATGGGCTGATTTAATCAATTTAAAGGATGGGATTGACATTTCTGGCAGGGAGCAAGGGATTATCTACTTTGCTTTCTGAAGCAAGTCCATTTGTAGTTATTTAATATGAATATATGCATTAGTATTTATTTAATACAAGTAAATATAAGTCCTTTTTTTAGGTGCATTGAGGGGGAAAGCTATCTAAAATGGCTGGAATTTCTTGACAGTAATAACAATACACAGGAAAAAGTACATTTAGTTCTGTCTCAGCCCATGTCCTAGAAAATTAGATTCCTTGAAGAACATTTCAAAACACTGCATTTCTGGTGTACACATGCCCTAGCAGCTGTTGATATTCTGTACAGCTTAAATGCCAAGAAGAATAATCAAGACAAATTGAAGCTTCATTGCTTTTCCCAAGCTTAGATGAGGCTAGTCCCTTTCAATTATTGCATTTTTTTCTATCTCCATTAATGTTGGATCTTATGCACCTTACAGAGATGCCTATAAGAGGGTTTGCTCTTTCCTGTCTCATCCTATACTGCACAGTACAAAAAAACTCACCCAGAATCAACAAATCTCTTGATAGAGAGAAGGAAAACAAAACAAAACAAAACAAAAAATTGGGGGGGGGGGAAGAACAGCATGTTGTTTGAGTTTTAATCTGTCACATCTTTATACAGATGTTACTATAATCTGCTAATTCTTGGATGTGAAGGCATGTACTGGCATGATGTCTTTCACCTGTAAGACACCATTTCACAAAGATCTTAATCTTTGGCTTCTCTTTTAACTTACTCTGTCTAGTAAGAGGTGCAGTTTAGAAATTGTTCTGACATTAATATACCCTGGGGAAGAGCCTCCGTATCAACTTGTTCATATAATGAGGCACATAGAAAGTTGTTATAGGACAACACTGGCTCCCTCAGCTAAGAAAGAGAAATGAGCACCACCCCCTAGAGTCAGACATGACTGGACAGGGGAAACCTTTATCTTTACCTCTATATAACAAGCTAAAAAGGGACACGGTGGCTCAGTGGGTTAGGATGCTGAGCTTGTTGATCAGAAGGTCGGCAGTTTGGTGGGTCAAATTTTGAGTGCCGCGTAACAGAGTGAGTGCCTGTTACTCGTCCCAGCTTCTGCCAACCTAGCAGTTCAAAAGCACGTAAAAATGCAAGTAGAAAAAGAGAGACCACTACGGTGGGAAGGTAACAGCATTACGTGCGCCTTTGGCGTCTAGTCATGCCGGCCACATGACCACAGACACGTCCTCGGACAAGCACTGGCTCTTCGGCTTTGAAACAGAGATGAGCACCGGCCCCTAGAGTTGGAAATGACTAGCACACATGTCCGGGGGAAACTTTACCTTTACCTTTAACAAGATAAAACCATTTGCTTAGATTGGTCAGTTTTGTTCATTAAAAGAATGGGATTTCTCTGGAAGTTAACCATCCTGGGAAAATCTGCCAACTGAACCACTAGCAGGGTGCATTCGTTAAAGAGTTAGACTAGGAATGAGGAGACCCAAGTTCAACTTCACTCTCTGCCATGGAAAACCACCAGGTGACTCTCTCTTAGTCACATTCATCAGTCCAACACAAGAGGATTTGTTTGTTTATTTCCTGTCATTGTTTTAATAAATAACTCATGGTGGTGAACATAACTAATAGCCTGCCTCCTCCTATTTTCCCTACAACAATAACCATGTGAGGTGGGTTGGGCTGAGAGAAAGTGACTGGCCCAAAGTCACCCAGTTGGCTTTTATGGCTAAGACAGGACTAGAACTCAGGGTCTCCTAGTTTGGAGCTTGCTTATTTCCAGGGCTTTTTTTTCATAGAATGCTCAGAATGGAGTTCCGGCACCTTTTTTGGATGGAACCTTGTAGGGTAGGCAAGGCGGGTTATATGACGTGTGAGTTCCGGCACCTTTTTTTTTAACAAAAAAAGCACTGCTTATTTCTTTTATCGCAGTAACTAGCCCAGTTATTCAGGTAAGAGAAAACATTTGCATGTTGTCTCGAGTGCTTGGAGAAAAGACGGTAGATTATTCTAACTTCTTAGTAAATAACTGGACACCTTCTTCATGCCAAATACGTGCTTTACTACTTATTATTCCATATAATTCAATAAGGACTTATTCAAGGTTAATGAAATCAATGCACTCTCCTATGGAGTCTGTTTAGTATGAGGAAGAAACTCGAAGAAAAGCTATGGCACTGAATTCCACTGTCATCACAACTGATGCCCATCTGTTCAACTGTAGTGGAAGGACAGTTTAAAAGGCTGAAAGCTATATCTTTTTATTGCTGGTATTAAATACGTTCACAGTCATTATAGTATAATCTTTTAAAAATTATATTATTAAAGTTTGTGTTATGTTTGTTTTAATTATATTGTAACCTGGCCTTCAGCTTGGAGGAAAATTGTACATAAATATTTTAGATGGATAGATATAGACAGAAGGTGGCATGTGAAGAATTAGGTTTAACAAAAATGGTACCAAAAGATGTATTGATACTATACATTTATATTAGGTTTTGTTTTAATATAACAGTTTAGGGCTAGATAAAGTATTCTCCTGCATTTTTTTCCCTACCATTTGTCTTTCAGTCTGATGAAACAGAAATTGCTTTAGAATTATTTTAAAGGTAGACAACATTTCAATTAAATTGTCAGGCATAGAGTGTGTGGTGTTTTTGCACATACATAGTTACAACATAGAACATGTGTGACTTTCCTTTTATTGTACAATCATTGGTCCAGTGGTTTGTAGATTTCTTTGATTCCTATACTCCAATTATATTCTAAAAGAAGGCATTTTAAGGGAATTTCTTTTGTTGAGCTTTTTCAATAGTGGGGCTACTCTCACCAAGAAAATGGAGTTTTGAGCATTTGTGGCCGAGATAATCTCAAAAAATATGTTACTTATACATACAGTATATTAGAGAATTTTGAAAAAAAATATTTTTGTTCCTTTGAGACAGGTCCTGTGAAGGCACTGTTGGTATTCATATGTAAACTCATTCTGCTGCATGTCTTCCAGTATGTCTCTTTAATCATGGTTGGGTTCAACAAACTAAGAGTTTGTATACTGGGAATCTTTCTTTATCATGGAAAAATAATAAATTAATTCTAATGTATGTTTATTATAATTCATGACCTATTATAGTATACATACATAATATACATACGTAATTGTTCTTTTATTGTATTTATTTTATTTATTTATTTATTTATTTTATTACATTTATATACCGCCCTTTCCCGAAGGACTCAGGGCGGTTTACAGGGTGATTAAAACAAAAACTACAAAAGTTAAAAACAATTTTAAAAAATTACATCCGTCCCTGAACAAATAAAACCCCAGTTAAAATTAAAATTAAAATTCTCAGCCTGGGCCAGAGAGCTCGAAGAACCAGGTCTTCAGGTCCCGGCAAAATGAACGGAGGTCGGGGGCAGTCCTAAGCTCCACTGGCAGCTGGTTCCAAAGGGCAGGCACACCCACTGAGAAGGCCCTATCCCTGGGTGTAGTCTGCCGGCAATCTCTTACCGGTGGCACCCTGAGAAGACCCTCCCTGTGAGAGCGCACTGGACAAAGGGAGCTTGATCATCACCAGCAGGTGTTCCCTCAGATATCCCAGACCCAAGCCATTTAGGGCTTTATAGGTCATCACCAGCACCTTGAATCTCACCCGGAGGGAAACCGGGAGCCAATGCAGCTCGCGGAGTAGAGGTGTTACATGGGAGTATTGGGAAACCCCCATCACAACTCGCGCGGCCGCATTCTGCACGAGCTGAAGCCTCCGAGTGGTCCTCAAGGGCAGCCCCATGTAGAGAGCGTTGCAGTAGTCTAAACGGGAGGTCATGAGCGCGTGAGTGACTGTGCGTAGGGCATCTCAGTCCAGATAGGGTCGCAACTGGCGCACCAGGCGAATCTGGGCAAAAGCCCCCCTGGTCACGGCTCCTATATGGTCTTCAAAATTGAGTCGTGAATCCAGGAGGACACCCAAGTTGCGAGCCCTATCAACGGGGGGTAACACCTCACCCCCCATTGTTAGAGGTGGAATAGTCTGGTTAGCCCGAGATGCCGATATGCACAGCCACTCAGTCTTGGCGGGATTGAGATGAAGCCTGTTTCTCCCCATCCAGACCTGGACCGCTTCCAGGCAACGGGACATCACAGTGAGGGCATCGCTGGGTTGGTTCGGGGTGGAAAGAAAAAGTTGGGTATCATCAGCATACTGATGATACCCCACCCCGAAACCACGAATAATCTCACCCAGCGGCTTCATATAGATGTTGAACAGGAGGGGTGAGAGAACCGACCCCTGAGGAACTCCACAAACAAGAGGCCTCGGGGCGGATCTCTGCCCTCCCATCAACACCGACTGCGAATGGCCCAGGAGATAGGAGAACCACCGTAAAACAATGCCTCCCACTCCCAGTCCCCTGAGACACCGCAGCAGGATACCATGGTCGATGGTATCAAAAGCCGCTGAGAGATCTAATAGGACCAGGCCAGAGGAACAACCCCTGTCCCGAGCCCACCAGAGATCATTCACCAGCCGACCAATGCCGTCTCCGTGCTGTATCCGGGCCTGAAACCTGATTGGTACGGGTCCAGATAATCAGTTTCCTCCAGGAACAGAGGAAGCTGATGCGCCACCACACTCTCAACAACCTTCGCCAAAAAACAAAGGTTGGGGACTGGACGATAGTTATTTAAAACAGCCGGGTCCAGGACAGGCTTTTTGAGGAGGGGTCTCACCACCGCCTCCTTCAAGGCGGCAGCAAAGACACCCTCCTTCAAAGAAGCAGTTATTACTGCCTGGAACCAGCCTCATGTCTCCTCCCGGGCCGCATAAACCAGCCAGGAGGTGCACAGATCCAACAAACAGGTGGTGGTGCTCAGCCTCCCCATGATCCTGTCCACATCATCAGGGGAAACAGGATCGAACTCAGTCCAGATAACATGCTCAAGACCGTCCCAATCCTCCACGTCAGACTCTGCCCAGTCAGAGTCCAGACTGGCCCGGATCTGAGCGAGTTTGTCCGTCAGATGATGACTAAACTCCTCGGCTCGTCCCTGTAAGGGATCCTCCCTCACCTCCTGGTTAAGGAGGGAGTGAGTCACCCTAAACAGGGCGGCTGGGCAATTATCTGCGGATGCGATGAGGGCAGCGAAGTAATTAGACTTCGCTGTCCTCATCGCCGCAAGATAAGACCTTATAAAGGTTCTTAACTGCAATCGGTCAGAATTTGAATTCCTGCTAGCCACCGACAATTGCATTGATGAGATAGGGAACCATATAAATCAATATAAATTAACAAGGATTACAGGGATTAATGTTTGGTTGAAAACCCCTATAGGAAGTTACCATCTTCCAATCGAACAGAATATTCCGTTTGCTATTTCAGGTTTCCCTCTTTTTGATAAGATCACTGGCCCAGAGGTAGACAGTACATTGAGGATGGATAGATTAATCTGTTTATGTTCTGTATCATTTTTGTATGTTTACACAGGAGGCTAGGGAGAAAAAAATCTGAGGATATTAAAAATGTTAACTCACAAATATAAACATTATTAATGAAAATGATTATTTAATTATTTTCACTCTAAAACTATGTGTTTACCTAAAATTCACATTTTAATATGTGGTAGAGGGGGGTGGGACTGGGGTGGGTGCCCTCCTTCCTCCCTCTCTCCCATTGTCCCTTCCTTCCTTCTTTCCTTCCTTTCTTTCCTCCTTCTTTGTCACTTCCTCCTTCCCTCCCTCCCTTCCATTGTCCCTCTCTCCCTCCCTCAGGTTGCAGGGTGCCTGTGTGTGTCAGAGAGAGAGAGAGAGAGAGAGAGAGAGAGAGAGAGAGAGAGAGAGAGAGAGAGAATCCATGGGTTACTATTTCCTTCCTTTCTTCCTTCCCCCCCCTTTATCCATTCCTTCCTTCCCTCCCATTGTCCCTACCTTCTTTCCTTCCTTTCTTCCTTCCCTCCCTTTTTCCCTTCCTTCCTTCCCTCCTTCTCTCCCACTGTCCCTACCTTTCTTCTTTCCTTCCTTCCTTATTTTTATTTCTTTTAATGATCGTATTTGAAGAAGTTCTTTTTATTCCTCCACCAACCTCAGTTCATTCTCAGCAGTTCACAATTCTGGGCTTCTTCTTTTGTCACGTTTTTGTTTTTCCAGTTCTTCCCTAAGATTTTGGGTCGCTCCTTCTCTTCTTTTCTCCTCCATTCTCCGAGTAATTGTGCTTTCAACAAGTCCAACTCCCCCACCCCACCCCACTTCATCTCCTTTCCCCATTGTTTCCTCTTGCTACCAGGCACTCTCAGTTTAGGAAAACCGCTTTCTGAAGTCCAAGATAGGGAGGTATCAGACACAGTCACGCTTCCATTGCAGTTGCCCTTAAAGTCCCGAAATTGGGCTTATTTTGCTTCCATAAAGATCGTTCTTTCCCACGCCTGCTGCCTCAGAAGATGTGAGAGGACTTGCTCCTTAGCGGAGATGCGCTAAGGGAGGCTAGAAATCCACCCTCAGATGGTGGCATCAGGTGGGGGCAGAGCCTGGAGGGAACTCATCAAAGGGAACTCACTACTCGCCCGCCCACCTCCGCAGCTCCTTCCCCGGGCGCTTCATGTCTAGCTCTATCACAGGCCTGCAAAGGGCAATGGGAGAGGAACGGGTGCAGAGCCAATCAGGAGCTCTGCTAGGGGGCAAGCTGGCATGAAGAGAGAGAGAGGCACTCTCTCTCTCTCTCTCTCTCTCTCTCTGCAAATGCTGGAGGACTGGAAGCCGTAGTTGAAGGCTGAAACACCTTCAGCTGTAACTGCTCGCACGTGTTTGTGTGTGTAGGAGAGCAGGGATCAATGCTGCTTTCCAGGTGATAAGTGCTTCTTCGGGGCTCAGCAGACGTGCCGGGATCAGTGCTGCTTTCCAGGTGATTGGTGCTTATTCGGGGCTCAGCAGCTCCAGCTGGAGCCTGGCACTGATCCTGGCACTTCCACTGAGCCCTGACTGTCCCAAAGTAGCACCAAACAGCTGGAAAGAGGCACTGATCCTGGCGCTTGAGCCCTGACACCGCTGGAAAAGCACTGATCAGCTGGAAAGCAGCGTTGATCCTGGCACTTGAGCCCCGACAGCCCCCCAAAAGTGCCAATCAGCTGCAAAGCAGTGCTGATCCTTCCCCTTGAGCCCTGGCAGCCCCAGCACCAGGCCACCACCTCCCTCCTAGCCTCCTCACTGGCCAGGGTTGCCGCCGGGAAGCCATCGACCTGCCAGGAGCTCTCTGTGGACTGGAGCCCATCAGCGGAGTCAGGGCAGGCCATATGGAGTTGCCAGTTGATTGGTGCATATGGCCAGCTCCGACCTCTGCCAACGGGCTCCAGTCCATGTAGAGCTCCCAGCGGGTCGACACAGCAAGGCTGGTGCATGGGCGTGATGTGGGGGGGGAGGAAGGTGACACCACGTACCATTAGCCCGGTGCTTGCGTACCACCAGTGGTACGCGTACCACCACACAGCTCCACTCACATGAGCAGTGGGCCAGTACACACATGGCCTGGTTCCATTCTTCCCCCCATCTGGACTGCCAAGCCACAGAGGTTGGAGACTGCTGCAATACTGGATAGCTTCTGCTTTTTAGAATCAATTATCAATAGTAAAAAAGTAAAAAAGTCCCTAGTTATAAGAAATACTCCAGAGACTAGAACTTGGTAGCAGTGAGGACCTTGGAAAAGATAGCCAGATGCTGTGATGTGTTTAAACTTACAAAGGAATTGTGCAAGCAGTAGATTTTGTGATGATATTCTACACCAGGGGTGTCAAACTGCCGGCCCACGGGCCGGACACATTATCCAGAAGCTGCACTCATCCCATTGCCGGCAATGGCAAAACCGTCCCGATACGTTGTGTGACATCATGTGATGTCACAGGTTTGACATGTCTGTTCTACACCCTGCCAACTTAAGAATACATGGTGTCGCAAGGATACATTAATGACACCACCTCTCACCAATGCAAAGATTGGCTCTCACCAATGCAAAGATTGGCATTTTATAAAGATACAGAAGGAGGGAGAGCAGTGGTGTCTTCTAAGTTTTGATCCCTGGATCATTGCCTATTTGATCTTAACTGAAAGCTAGCCCTAGTTCTATGGAAGTGAAATTTAGACTCTGGAAAAGTAGGTAAGATAGATTATTGGTGCTTTTATATTGGAGAAGACTCCTGAGAATACAATGGGTAGCCAAAAAAGTTACCTAATGAATCATTGGGGGAAAAAACAATACAAGATTTTCATGAGGCAGAAATGATCAAGCTCTCAAATTAACTTATTTTGGACATATTATGTGAAGATATAACTCTCTTGAGAAGTCTGGAGAGGGAGAGGGAGGGAGAGAGAGAAGGGGAATGATCAGCAGAGCAATAAGGTGAAAGAACTTGATTACAGTGAGAGTGGAAGCATCACTAGAAGATCTACAGCAGGGGTGTCAAACTCCCGGCCCGTGGGCCAGACACATCACGAGAAAACCGCGCCCACCCCATTGCCGGCAATGGGGAAAAATCTCCGATACGTCGCACGACATCACGCAACATCGTGAGTTTGACATGCCTGATCTACAGAGTCAGAATGGGATAGATCATAGAGAGCCTGTATGGTCTAGTGATTAAGATGCTGGCCCAGAAACCAGACCAGCTGATTCTAGTTCCATCTTAGGTATGAAAGTCACTCTTCTTCAGCCCAACCCGCTCACGGGATGGTTACTGTGAGGAGAGTGAGAGGAGGAAAGACTACTATGTATGTTTGCCATCTTGAGTTACTTATAAAGTAATAAAGGACAGATAAAAAAATCTAATAAATACATAAATAGCTTGTCCTGTAGAAAGTTTATTTCTGTGGTTGCTAAGAGCTGATACTGCCTTAATAGCACGTCTTCAGTCAGGAGAAGTTGTTGCCTCTAATAATAAGGTGTACTTATGTAATTCTACTGAAGTGTGAATAATACAAGTATTTAATTACTCTAATTTCTCTTACCCAACTGTGAAAAAAATGATTTTTTAAAAAAATCTTCTTCCCTGTAGATGCTGGCCAATTGTACAGAGGAAACACTTGGAATCAAAGAGATTTATCAATCCACACAATAACTAGGAAAAGAAATGTCAAAAAGACAAATAAATTGATAGAAGTGATTTATCTGCTAATTTTTTTTAAAAAAAGTACATTTTGTTTAGATTGTATTTTAGGAGATTAGCCAATGAATGCTCAGACAAACTGAAAAACTTATTTGGCCACTATGAATAAGTACCAGGAAAAGATGGATTACTAATTATAATGTCAATTTCAGATATGTTAGTAGCTACAGTGTATACCAATTTATACTGGTATATTATCAATGATTCAGTCAGTATGAAAAAATAAAGTTTAGTATTTTATATTTTCTTCAAAAAGCACAAAATACGTTTTTGCCTGCTATGCTCATTTTTTCCTCATTGCTTTTTGGATTTGTTTTTTTTGGGGGGGGGGTTGGGGTGGTGGTGGTGGTGGCATAGGTAACTGTGATATATTTCCAGTTAAACTTAGCAGAGAAAAATGTACCTTTAATGTTTAGCAAAGAAAAAAAGGTAGAAAACAGTTTGTAGATTTTAGTCCCGCATTTAAGATGCTGATTTTAAAACAGAAATAATGAATTTATCACAGCTTTATTTGTGATCAAAATAGAATTCACTTCAGATGTACAGGCCTAGTGTTCCTGAGGTTAATACAGACAAGTAGAAGGGTTATCATTAACCTGAGGACGGGCTAGCAAGCAGCCTTTCTTGATGAGATTAAGTAACAGATTGTATCCAATAGGACTCATGATCTAATGACATCTGCATCACATGGGGTTTATTTGATCACTCTGCTGATGCCATTATTACTAAAGCTCCCATGGTAAGTTTGTATATAAAATAAGTAGTGGTAATTTCATTCCATGTTTGTAACAATCTGCATAACATTTTAAATTTGCAAGTGATTAAATCTGCATTTTAGTCAGAAATGCAATGCCTCTTTCCAGTAAGTGTCCTTCCTATGGAGAGTGCTGGAGGAATGAGAAAGCTTTGGATCTTGAAAATCCCAGATCTGCTTTGATCATCAGCATGCATTTGACATGCTTCTTTTTTTTCCTAAAAGAACATCAGTGACAGAGGACCAATGGAAGTACGTAGATTTTCACTGTCTCAGTGGGATTGCTATTCTCCTGTGTCTGCAGATTTCCTTCTCCTCTTACAGACAAGTTCTTTAAAATCCTGTGTCTCAAGGATATTCTCCCAGAGACCAGGGTACTGCATCTTAAACTCTAACAGTGAAAAATCTATATGCAAACAGAGGGAAAATATTTAGCTGGGAAATAAAGATTGGTTGCAGTCATATAAATGATAATTACAGTTTTTCTTTGACCTTATCAGCTCCAATTTACATTCAAATTTAGTCCCCCTGACAAGAAAAGGGGAAAAAACATGGCTTAATACATTCCTAGGTGATCTTAAGTTTCTTAAATACTGAGATAGAACATAAATTGCTTTTTTCCCCTAATGTGTGCTCAGTCAAGATTTACACCAGGCCTGACATGTGATTTACTTTGGTTAATTGACAGATACTTTTCATTGTTGACTACCAAGCGTAGCACATTGAACAAAATAAGTTACCAGTATCTGTGGGACAAGAGAAAACATATTCTCTGAGCTTAATCATGGGTTTTTATTGCCAGCCTTAATTTGAAAATAATTGTTCACAGCAATTAAGTAAATGCCCCAATTTCACTAACATACTTCCTAATTAGAACCTATAACATAAAACTGCCAATGTATGCTTCATTAGCTTTGATTTACTGTATCCAATACCTAAAAAAACCCATTTCCTATTAGTTTTTTATCATGCACTAGTTCATATCATATAATTGTACTAAATTTGTAATTGTCCTGGAGAAATTTTGATAATCAGACTATGTTTGAATCTTATGTGTTATTTCTGACAGGCAATCATCCAAAAGTTAAGAAAAAAATGATGCTTTTACTATTATTTTAATTTAGCTTAAATGCATAACATGTGTCATATTTTATATTAATCTAATGTATGACTTGCCACTGTGGTCACATTAAATATGTGTGAGACTACAACATTAGGACCCAGCTTACCTGAGCAAAAAAGTTTGAGCAGATAAAAGGTTGGTCTATTTTAAAGTTATTACGAAGGAAAAAAATATGTTCTGAGGCATAGCCTTGCTTTGTTTAGCTGGATTTACATTTTATCTGGTTTTCTGAACTAAATTGCCATCCAATATACATAACATTTTCCATTTTGTTTTGCTTTAGTGCAGGGGTGTCAAACTCAATTTCATTGAGGGCCGCATCAGCATTGCAGTTGCCCTCTGGGGGCCGGGTGGGTGTGGCCTGGGTGGGCATGACCTACTGGGTGAGCGTGGCTAGAGTGTGTATGGCCTACTGGGTGGGCATGGCCAGCTCTACATCGTTCGCATCAAGGGTGCCTATGGGGGCCTGGGCAGGAGTGGGACAGATCTGAGGGTCTCTGGCAGGAGGAGGGTCTCTGGGCCAGGGCCAAGGCAGCGGGGGCCGTTCCCTCACTGTTTCCAGGATGGCTTCGCGGGCCGCATGAAACCACTTCACAGGCCAGATCTGGCCCCCGGGCCTTGTGTTTGACATGTCTGCTTTAGTGCATCACAACGAAACTGCGCCCTCCCCATTGCCAGCAATATGTTGTGCGACGTCACGTGATGTTGAGAGTTTGACATACCTCTACACTTTTCTTCTGTAAGACACCTCCAGATTGTTGTCAATTCCAGGAAAGCAGATAAGATCTGGTTTACCACCAGTATATACTGTTTATTACATTACTCTTAGATTTGTGTGTGTGCTTGCATTAATGGCATTCTGTTTGGGGAACAGGCAAAAACAGGGATGGAAAGGATGGAAAGAAAAAAAGCAGAAATAGCATTTTCTAATAATCATGGCCAGCTACGCCACACTACAATAATTTTGCTGCTGTTAACTCTAATATATCCTGAGAGGAATGAATTCCTGCCATCACATTATAGTCAAAATAGTAGAACCATTCTTCTACCAAGCAGAAAAAAAGTCTTAATTTTCCTCAAAGACCTCTCTGTGATGATGACAACCAAGTGGTTGAAAGATTTTACAGTGCAATGAATACATAATTACCAGGAAAGAAGACAATAAAATTGCAAAATTGTTACTCTGTATTTTAAGAATCTCTACCCTTCATTACAACTCCTAGTTATTTTTCCTTTTTTGTTTTGTTTTGTAGTTACCCTTACATTCAACATGATAGCAGTGTTCCAATATTTCAGGGGCTGCCACAAAGAAGAGGGAGTCAAGCTATTCTCCAAAGCACCTGAGAGCAGGACAAGAAGCAACGGATGGAAACTAGTCAAGGAGAGAAGCAACCTAGAACTAAGGAGAAATTTCCTGACAGTTAGAACAATTAACCAGTGGAACAACCTGCCTCCAAAAGTGGTGAATGCTCCAACACTGGAAGTTTTTAAGAAGAGACTGGACAGCCATTTGTCTGAAATGGTATAGGGCTTCTTGCCTGAGCAGGGGGTTGGACTAGATGACCTCCAAGGTCCCTTCCACCACCACCACCACCACCACCACCATCATCATCATCATCATCATCATCATCATCATCATCATCATCATCATTATCGTTATTATTATTATTATTATTATTATTATTATTATTATTATTATTATTATTATTATTATTATTATTATTTCTGTGTGGCATGCAGGTCCAGCATTCAGATTTTGCTTACATCAGTTTCTCCTGCTCATATTTTACTTTTTTTTTTGAGGGTAGACTTGAACAGGAAACACACTAGTGGCAATTTAAAACATCCCTCTCTACAATAATTGAATAATATCCTCAGGATTGGAACACTTCATCAAAATCCAAAGGCTGTTGGAAAAAAGAAACAGGAACAGAACAGAAGTAGGCATCTGCTGTCGAGTTTCTCCATGCTGGGTATTTCTTTTCATCATCTTTTCCTCTCATTTGATAAACTGACTGAACAGACTAAAGACATTTCACAAAATCACCAAGTTATCAGAAATGAGAGAAGCAATTGAGCCGGACCATATAGATACTACATGAATTAATGAAACTCTACTTTCTTATTACATTGTATAATAACAATAACCTTGAAGCCTAAGAGATTCTCTCTCTCTCTCTGTCTCTCTGTCTCTCTGTCTCTCTGTCTCTCTCCTCTGTCTCTCTCTCTCTCTCTCTCTCTCTCTCTCTCTCTCTCTCTCTCTCTCTCTCTCTCTCTCTCTCTCTCTATATATATATATATATATATATATATATATATATATATATATATATATATATATATATGAAAACTAACACATAACATCTTGAACATCTTCCTCCAGTCTATCAATGCTAGATATATAAATGTTTATATAATTATCACTGAATTCTTTTTTTTCAGGGTTATCTCCATATTCCTCCATAACTTTCAAGGCACTGCAATGTGTAAAGGGTTAGGGTTAATTTTTAGATAAGTGTCACCTCAGTTATCATGGTAGAGCTTTTATTTTATTTTATTTTTATACACAACTGGGATGTGTTTGAACCTTGGAATCCAAAACAGCTTGGGAAGTAACATAAAGGAACTTCTTAGGCCTGCAAAAGAATTCCTAAAACTGAGCAATGTTTGGTTGGGAAAGGGTTGCATTTGCCTTTCCACAGAATAATCTCTGGGTTTTGATGTGATATAAACATTTAAACAACTGCCTTGCAAGCATCATAACAAAAGGAGATCCTTACCTATAACTTTATCAAAGGCCCAAACTCCTTCATATTTCCTATCTTTTTTACTCTATGGTTATATTGTGGGAAGTCAGCTCCTCAGAGAAAGAAATATTAAAAGGGCAGGAAAATATATTTCCTCAAAGGATCTTGAAGAGGCAGCAAAGCATGCCCAGTTTTCTTAATAACCCCAGGTCTCCTTTCCCTAAGCAGAAACCAGTTCTATAGAAATGCAGATGTAAACCATCAGGAAGGTTGGAGCTAGGAGATTAAGAAGACAAAGACCTAAAATGTACATATCCCATCCAAAGAGTTATCAGTCCAGCCCCAGGGAAGTATGACATGACCTTTGGACATAATAGGATTAACCCATCACCATCGGAATACCAGAAAGGCACACTCAGACTCAGGTCAAAAGTTCATGACACAGGAAATAGCCTCAAACAGGAACAGGAAGCAGCTCCAAACAAAAGGCTCCAGAGGGTATAAAAACCCACTCCCTACATGTGCTCAGTCCCTTTTTTCTGTCAGACCATCTTCCTGTCTGGCTCACTTCTTCAATAAACTACAACCTTCTTCCTAAAGCAGTCACCATGTTTATTGTGTAGTGGGTCCGACGCAAGAGAGACGCCAGCCGGTGTGTGAGTTCAGCTCTTTATTGGAAGGGGAAGTGAACTGAGGAATGAGGGCTACACGGCCTCCTTATATACCTGGCCAGGTAAGCTAACAGCCAATGGGGTTGACCCTAGGTTTCCCGCCGAAACTGTCCAGGCCAACGCCCCCTGGTGGCTGTTGCTATGCAGGTGCCTGCATACATAACACCCCTCCCCCCTTAGAGAAGACCCACATAACAACAACAACATGCAACTACTATAACTATGAGTATATATATATATATATATATATATATATATATATATATATATATATATATATATATAAAACAGTGGTGTCCTTGTGTGAGGGTCACTTGCACACATAGTCCGACAGGTAGGCTGGTGTCCTGTGTGGACGGGTGGATCGTCTGGGTGTGCTTGGCCCCTGGGCTTGGACCGTGGGTTCCTGAGGCCTTTGTGCAGGGCTGCAAGGAGACGGCATCAGGAAGTCCTCCTCCTCTGTTCCCTGCTCTGTGACGTCCTCAGCTGGGTTGACCCCTCCTGGAGTGTGGTCCTCCTGTTGATCGTGTGCGTTGAGTTCAGGGACGTGTGTGACGCACTCAGGGGCGTGTGTGACATGCTCAGGGACTCTTCCTCTGAGCTGATTGATGTGTCGCCTTATGCAACACCCCTCCACCCCTACAATGTACGAAAGGGGTCCTGTTTTCTTGACTACTGTCCCCGGAACTCAAGGATGTCCAGCCCCATAGTTCCTTGCCCAGACCAGGTCCCCCAGGTTGAGGACCCTGTGTGTGGGTGATGATGGCAATGGTGATGGTAGTGATGCTGGTGGTGATGGTGATGATGGTGATGATGGTGATGTTGCCCTTCCGGTTTCGGCTGCTACCCGGTCTGGGTGTAGGCGGTCCAGCTTGGTGATGAGGCGCTGTCCCCATCACAGTTCTGCTGGGCTCTTGCCGGTAGCCACGCATGGTGTTGTGTGTTGGGCTAGTAAAAATTTGGCCAGTCTGTGGTGCCAGTCCCCGCTGATGATGCGCCGGAGTGCATCTTTGGTTGTCCTTACCATCCGTTCGGCCTGCCCGTTGGTAGATGGATGGAAAGGCGCAGAGGTGGCGTGCCTATTCCAGTTCGCCTTCAAGAATGCCTGGAAATCAGCAGCAGTAAACTGAGGCCCATTATCAGACACAATTACGTCGGGGAGGCCGTGTGTGGCAAAGAGAGCTCTGAGCACCTGGATTGTCCTCCCCGAGGTCATGTTGGGAACAGGGACTACCTCTAACCACTTGGAGTGACTGTCCACCACTACTAAAAATAGTTGACCCTGGAATGGCCCCGCATAGTCAATGTGAATGCGGGACCATGGCGTGTGTGTGGCCTCCCACCGGTGTACTGGTGCATGTGGCACTTCTGGCCTGGATCTCTGGCACGTATAACAGGCCTTGACCCGATCCTCAACCTCCTTGTCCAACCCGGGCCACCAGAGGTAGCTCCTAGCCAGCGCCTTCATCCTGACCACCCCCGGGTACCCTTCGTGTAAGGAGTCCAATACCCTGGCGCGTAGTGCGGGTGGAATGATGACCCTGCTACCCCAAAGGAGGCACCCCTTGTGTGTGGAGATTTCATCGCATCTAATGAAATAGGCCTGAAACTCTGTTCCTGGGGATTTGTCCTGCCACCCTGTGCAAACCCATGAGTGCACCCTGCCCATGATGTTGTCTGTGGCTGTGTGGCTGGCAATGTCCTTGGCAAGAACTGGACACTCGGGTAGTTCCTGCAGGGCTAGGATCTGTGTGGCTGGTGCTGGGTCTGGGCCCCCTATGGGTTACTATGGCCCCCCTATGGGTTACTATGGTTTGGATATCAGCTGTTTCCCTAGTGACCGTGAGTTGCTGGTATGCCTGCACAAGATCAAGCCTTGCAAAGATGGCGCCGCCTTGGAGGGAAGCGAGAACATGGCTGACCGCTGGAACCGGGTAAGCGTGCAGGTTTAGGGTGCGGTTCACTGAGTACTTATAGTTGGCACAGATCCTTATTTCCCCGTTGGATTTGAGGGGGGTCACGATGGGGGTTTCCCACTTCCCTCCATCTACGGGCTCTAAGATTCCCTGGGCCACCAACTTGTCTAGTTCGCGCTCGATTTTCTGTTTGAGCGCAAAAGGGACTCGCCGCGGCCGGACCCTAACGGGGGAGATGTTTGAGTTAAGCTTGAACGATATGGGGGCCCCGGTGTACTTGCCTAATGACCCATCGAAGACATCGGCGAACTCCTGGCAAACGGCCTCAACGGAGTCCCCCTGGATCCGATGGATCCCGGATACTGAGATTCCCAGGGCCTCAAACCAGTCCAGCCCGACCAGGCTGGCTCTGCGCCCCTCTACCACTACAATGTCCAGGTGCCCATAAACCCCACTGAAATGGTGGCCTCCCCCTTCACCTTGACCTGCGAATTCTGAAAATCGGTCAGGGTTAATTTAGTAGGCCGTAATTTAATCCGTTGCTTGCTCCGGCTAATTATGTGGTTAAGGGTCTCGTCCGAAATAATCGAGACCGCTGATCCGGAGTCAAGCTCCATGCTGCAAGGGACGCCTTGCAAACGGATTGCTAATCTAATTTTGGGTTCGAGCAGCCGGCGGCTACCCGTGTGGTTAATGGCCAGCCGGCTCTCGACATAGCCAATTTTTGTTTTGGTAGGGGCCCTAGTACCTTCGAACGGCGGTTCCTCTGGTTGCAGCTCGTGGATCTCCTCTTGGGGTGCGGTGGCTACGGCAGACGGCTGCTATGTGGTCTGTTTTCTTGCAGGCCCGGCATGTGGCGGACCAGAACTTGCAGAGGCTGCGCACGTGGTTCCCACCACACCCTGCGCACCTCTGGGGAACGGCGGTGTTGCTGAGAGGCCTGGGCCTGTCTGGGCGTCTGGCTCGCTGGTCGGGGGTCGACTTCCGCTGGAGGAGGTTGATGCTCAGGTCGTCCTCCTCTGTGGCCCCTTGCCGGTGGACCCTGGTTGCCTGGTTGCCGGGCCGGGTTTCCTGGCAGGCTTGGACGGCCCCGCAGGCTGCTTCATGGGCTAGGATGGCGTCCTCGGCTTCCTGGAGAGAGACCTCCTCTCTTTCGAACAGGCGCTCCTGCAACTGCCTGTCGCATAGGCCGCAAATCAGCCGGTCCCGTAGTCGCTCCTCCAAATTTGTGAACCTGCAAGCGACGGCCGCTTCCCGCAGGGTGGTGAGGAAGTCAGCACCGGTCTCGTCGGGGCGCTGGTCCCTTTTCTCGAAATGTGACCCTGCGGCCACCTTGGAGAGCCGGGGCTTGAAATGTGCATTGAGACTGGCCACGAGGTCTTGGTACGCGACGTTGTTGATGGCCTCCTGGGGGAACAGGTTTGCGGTGACTTCCAGCAGCGCTGGTCCCCCAAGGCAGAGCAGGGAGGCCGCCTTTGCACCGTCCTCCGATATCTGATTGAACCGCATGTACAGTTCAACGTGAGCCAGGTAACGGGTCCAGGTTTCGGGGCAGCGGGGATCAAATTCACGGGGTTGTCCGGCTCTAGCCATGGCGGCAGTTGGTCATGGATGTGGTGCTTGGCGTTGCCGGTTCGGCTGGTGGTCGTGGGGGGAAGAAGGAAAATGCCTTTCCCTTCAGCTTGCGGAGCGTTTCCCCAGTGACTTCAGCTCTTGGTCGGCAGCAATCCCATCCTCATCGCCACTATTGTGTAGTGGGTCCGACGCAAGAGAGACGCCAGCCGGTGTGTGAGTTCAGCTCTTTATTGGAAGGGGAAGTGAACTGAGGAATGAGGGCTACACAGCCTCCTTATATACCTGGCCAGGTAAGCTAACAGCCAATGGGGTTGGCCCTAGATTTCCCGCTGAATCTGTCCAGGCCAATGCCCCCTGGTGGCTGTTGCTATACAGGTGCCTGCATACATAACAATGTTTATTCCCAGCTTGGATGGAGCCACGATGAAGACTTTTCTTCCAACAATTTGAAAAGAAAGAGAGGGAGAGAGAAAGATAATCTATTGTTTCAGTAATGATCTGGAATATGCAACTCTATGCAGGAAACATGAGAATTTCACTTGCCTCAAGCTGGATCTGCTGAGAAAAATATGGCCAAACACATTCAGATCATTTATTTAGCTGCAGTTATATTAAGATTATTTCTGCCATATTTTTAACTATTTAAACCACATTTTTGTAACTAAGTAAATAAAGCTTGGGTCACCTATCATTTTCTACAATGCTCAAACTGGGTTCTAGGAAGACCTGAATTGGTTCCTTGAGAGACTGGGGAGAAAGAGAAATGTGAAACACAACAGTCACCCACTCCTATCTCAACACAGCTCTTCTCATGACTACACTTTGCCAGCAATTTAAGTACTCCATGTAGGAGTCACTTGCTGTCTATTCCTCACCACACCCACTTTCACAAAACCAAACTGCTTACCTGCCTCAAACTCCAGTAAGCATTTCTAATTCTGCAAGAGAAATTGTGGTGAATCAGTCCTTTGTTTATTTATTTATTTTTTGCTTTCCAAGCCACATACAGTATTTATGTGTCCTTGTGCTTTATTCCAAGCAGTCTGCTTAATAATACAAAGGATATTTTGTGCCCACTTACTTAGTAAAGCCCATCAAAATGTATGGGAATAAATTAATTTAGGTTCGAGTCCCACCAGGCTCAAGGTTGACTCAGCCTTCCATCCTTCCGAGGTAGGTAAAATAAGGACCCAGATTGTTGGGGGCAATTAAGCTGACTTTGTAATAATGCCGCTTGGGGTATGTGTGAAAGCCCTAATAAGCAGGCATATACATAGAATGAAGGCTACTGCTAAGCTTGTGAGCCGCCCTGAGTCTTCGGAGAAGGGCGGGATATAAATGGAATTAAAAAAAAAATTGCATTGCATTTCTTGTCTGAGGTGCACATCTACCTTAAATTCCTTTGGATCAGGACGTTCTCAAGATATAAGTGCAATAATAGGTAGAAAAGACCTTAGGTGAAGAAAGAAGATCCACAGACTGGACAACCTGCAAAATATCTCAGCTCACAGAAGGATGTGAGCGATATAGGAAGCATTTCAAAAGGGACCCTGTCTAATTTTTCAGAGAATGTAAGAAGAGAGAGAAATACTTTCAGATTTGCAAGTTACTGTTAATATAAGCTAACAATAATGATACAGCTGGTATTCATTGTTGTGCTTCTTGTTTGGATTACCTCAAAGCCATAAATAATGGTTGGGTTCTTTAGTCCATTGCACCCCTGGCCAAAATAGCATCTGAGCTGGAAAGGTAGATAAATATCTTTTACTTATGCATATGTAAAGGACACGGTGGCTCAGTGGGTTAGGATTCTGAGCTTGTTGATCAGAAGGTCGGCAGTTTGGCGGGTCGAATCCCGAGTGCCACGTAGCAGAGTGAGTGCCTGTTACTCGTCCCAGCTTCTGCCAACCTAGCAGTTCGAAAGCATGTAAAAATGCAAGTAGAAAAATAGGGACCACTACTGTGGGAAGATAACAGCGTTCCATGTGCCTTTGGCATCTAGTCATGCTGGCCACATGACCACGGAGATGTCCTCGGACAAGCGCTGGCTCTTCGGCTTTGAAACGGAGATGAGCACCGGCCCCTAGAGTCAGAAACGACTAGCATGCATGTGCGGGGGAACCTTTACCTTTACCTTATGTAAAGGATACGTCTCCCACAGGTAGAAAAAGGAAAGACCCTTAGAAAGGGGAGAATAACTATAAATACAGTTCAAACATATTGGGTTTGGAATATTTTTTCTCATAATATTCTTAGCATTATCTTATTAATGCCTAATTTAACATTCAAGGATTTTTAACCATTATAATGATTTTTTCAAAGTTACTAGAGTTCACTTTTCTAGGCAATTCTCACTTGCAGCTAGCTGGAACTGCTCCTTATCAGAATCAACATTCCACATGGAGAATCTGCTTTTTACTTCCCAAAAATAGAAACATTCATCAAAGGTGCTCCTTGTTACTAAAAATATTACCAAACAGGGCTCTTCTGTGCCAATCAGATAATAACAATAATCTATGTGTTTGCCAAGATAGATAGGAAGAATACTGATCCTTGCCCTGAATGTATTTATTTATGTACTATAAGTAGGCATAAATTGCTGACTAACAAGGAAATTGTGACTTATGACTTACCTCATTCTCAGAACTGGCTGGCAACCATTCCTGTAGAGGAAAAAATGAATGACATCCCTACAACCAATCGTCCCCTCACTTTATTCAATGGCAGGAGATTTGGTAATCTGCAGTTTGATCTGAACATCTTGTCAATTGTCACCAAGGTTTATCAGTCTAGGCAGAATTTCCTTAAACCCATCTTGAATCAAGTCGGCATGAACATAAAACTGAAAGCAGTTGAAATGTTAAGCCTAGGTCAGGGGTAGACAACCTTAGCTCTTTTATGACTAATGGACTTCAACTCCCAGAATTCCTGAGCCAGCTATGCTATGCTGGCTCAGGAATTCTGGGAGTTGAAGTCCATGAGACATAAAAGAGCTGAGCTTGCCTACCCCTGACCTAGGTATACCTTAAGTGTAGACTAAAGTAAAAACAGTTTTTTCAACTTCTTGTACCAAGATTTACCAGGTTTATATAACGGGAACTTCTCAATCTTGACATTTTCTCAGAATTTGACTAGGATGAGGTATCACATGTTTTGTACTTAAAACACATGATGGTTTTCTACTAGATTTGTAAGGAGGAAAATGTAGATATTGGTAAAGTGTCTGTATTTTCCCCCTTAGGAGGCTTAGAGAAGCTTCAAAGCCAATTTAGATTAAGACAGTGGGAAGGAGGAAAGGATTATTTCCCTTTTCTTAGTGCCTTTGCAAGAATCAAAGCTGAAGCCTCTGGAATCACTTTAAAGCTTTAAAAAGTACAGATTTCCCATGCCTTGCCTGAGGATCATTTTAAAATTTCACTTTCATCTGGAATTATACATTGCCATGGGAAATACAATCATCTTTATATCTCTATTGTAGGTGTGATGATTTTAGTGGATTTGACAATAAAATAACACAAATATAGGGAATGAAATCATTCCTTTTTTAAAAAAAATCTAGAATTAAATTCCTAATACGGTGAATTAGCATGCAAATATTAACATTCAATGAAACTCCCTTGCCTTTCTTATTAAAGATTCAAACATTTTCTGATCCCTCTCAATTGTGACAACCCCAATTTTCAAGCCAAGTTTAAGATGTTTTAAACTACATTTCATCCTAAAACCATGAAAATTACAGGCAAAAACACCAGTGTGCTGTTCATCAATGTTTCACTTTCATAGCAGAGCAGGGTATAGAAGTACCAGTACCATTCTGCTGTTGAGACAACATTTATTGGAAGTCTCTTAAAAATGCAAAATTCACTTGGCTTAAGTTGCCCCACTTGTATGAGGGCAGGATGGGGGGCATTAAAGAAACTTGATAAAACAAAGTGCTAAACTTGCTTTAATTTGGACAATGACAATTCCTCCCTAATCAGCCCCCTGGGGTTTTCCTTTGGTTCTTGCTAGTGGGATTCTAATCACTCCAAAGTCTACCTACCTACCAAGATTTGCAAAACATTGCATGGTTCTGTCTGTCTGTCTGTCTGTCTGTCTGTCTGTCTGTCTGTCTGTCTGTCTGTCTATCTATCTATCTATCTATCTATCTATCTATCTATCTATCTATCTATCTCTAGTTATAGCTATAGCTGTATATCTGTCTATATCTACATCTATATCTATATCAATTTCTACTGTGTGTATACACACACACACCCATGCCTGTGATTGTTTTTCTTTTCATTTAACAGCCAGTTCATGCTCATGAAGCCTTGTCCGCAGGCATTTTGTGGTCTCACCAACGTAGTTGCATGGACAATCATTGCAGCTGATTTGGTAGAGCACTGATGACATTTTGCCTGCGGCTAAGGGTTCTTTGGGGCACATAATTCATGAGCGGAGGGTCTGACTGGGTCTATGCGCCACTCTAATGTTGTGTGCTGATAACATTCTTGCTGCTGTTTCTGAGATGCCATGGATGTAAGGGAGTGTGGCCCAGGGGTGGTGGTAGTTCTGTCATCTGCAAGTCGTGATACCGATTGTTGTTGGCACCATCGGATGAAGTCAATGATGTATCCATTTCATATGCAAACCCAATATAGATGTGCATACTCCTTGGATTTCTCCGTTGGCGTGCTGCAATGCGTATGAATTCTGTTGAGGAGTGTGTGGATGCAGCTGATTTTTTGGGCGATGGGATGATTGCTATCACTGTGGAGGATTCTGTCGGTGTGCGTGGCTTTATGATATATGTTGGTGGTAAGTGTGCCATTATGTTCACGACAAATCAGTATCTCCAGGAAGGGTAGAGTATTATTCACTTCCTCCTCTGCTGTGAACTGAATGTCATAAAACTTGTCCATAAAACTGGTTTTGTCACAACCCTTGATGACAACAAAAGTGTCATCGACATACCTCTGTGTGTGTGTGTGTGTGTGCATGTGTATGTATGTGTGTGTGTTTGTGTGTGTGTGTATATACCTACATCTGACAGTTAGTTGTAGTTTTGTAAACAGGACCAGAAGCTACACATCTAATGCTTATCTGTCTTAATGAGAATTTACAAAAATTAATAAAAATTTAATAATTAAAATTAAGAACACTAATGTTTCCTGACTTTAAAAGATTAGTAATTTAGAAATAATTTACACAATATTTATCTATATGTGCAGGATGGCTATAGATGGGAGGAGAAGTGTTCCAGTCATTCTACTATCCAGCTTCCTTCCAACCTGCCCACTCCTGGGAATGATGTTTTTAGTACTGTGTAGGCTGTCAGGAGTAACTGATATTTTTAGATTCTTAAGCAGGGGGAAAAAAAATACTGCTACTGTTGCTTTCTTTCTTTCAAATTGCCGGTCCCCAATTCAATGCTTACAAGTGATTGCTTCTTTTGGGAGCAAATCCCAAAATGCCAGGGAATTTTTAGAAGCCTGGCACTCTGACAAATCAGCCATCAATAGACACATAGACATTAACAACATCTATAGATTATGCAAAAGAGACAATCAACAGCCCAAAAGAGAAAAAGACTCTGGCACCTCTCCACCAGTAATCAGCACTCAGATCAGCATAGATGAACTCCAAGGTCACCTTCAGACCAACAATCAAGCAAGCATCACCCCAGTCAAGAAACTGCCATAGAGCCATTAGTAAGCAGCCCAACCAAAGAATCCCTAAGACCGCCCCCACCCACTCAGACAGGCAAGACACCAGAATATAAACTGACAGCAAACAGCACTCCTTACTAGCACTGATGTTGTTACCTAGTTAGGGTAATGAAACTTCTGCAAGAAAACAAGCAAGCTCAGAGAGCACCAAGGACCCCTCATTCCAACCCCGAGCTACAAATATTCTCCTTCATTAGCATTGTTTTTGTCTGTCTTTTGTTATTATGAAGATTTGTATGCCCACATTGTTTGGGTCCTTTGTTTCCAATAATTTTGATCACATTCAAATTTGGATGACTACTATGCATGAATATAGGCTCAAGGGAAAAAAATTCTGGTGTCATAAGATTTTTTTTATTATTATTTTGGAGAAGAGGAAGGAAATGCCATTGTATTATATATGTCCTGGAGGGAGAACAATTCAGCAAGATATGTTGCACTGAAAGTTTTAGCTCACAGTTGATAAATATCTCACCTATGGCTTAACAAGTGTCTTAAGACACCTTCGTGTAGGTTTTTCATTGCCTCGAGTCTCTAGGTTTCACCCCACTTTGCACAGCCACACTCCTTTTCTGGTTTCACTGTACTCCAAATATGTAGCTGATCAAATCTTTGCACAGATTGCAGAAGAAAGTCTGGATACAAATGCCTTTTGTTTGCATGTGAAACAAACCAAAATGTTGCTTTTTTAACCCCCCCCCCCGTTTTATTTTGCAAAATACCAAACACATTCTTCTCTCCAACCTGCTTTCCCCATGCCCCAAATACACTCTTATCATGTGATACTTCACTTAGCCTGCAGTCTTGAAAGCTTGACCTTTTCTGACTTCCCAGTGTGTAGCTAGCTATTCCACGGCCTCCATAAGGGCTATTCTTTGTAATCAGCAAGGAGTTTCTTTGTACAAGTCCATCTGCTCCATGCTGAGTCCTGCTCCATCAGGAGGATTGTGGAAATCTTTACACTTTCTCATAGATCACTCAGCTAATTGTTTTAACTTAAATGTTTATCTTTCTACTTCTCACTTTTTTGTGAATTTCTTTTTTCCTTTTCTGCTTTTTCCTCTAGATTTGTTGAAAAGTCAGCTCACACTGTGTCACTGTTGCAGGTCTGCAACTGTGCCCAAGATAGTATATGGCTACTGAACTCCATCTTAGACTCTTTCATTGACCCCTACAGAAGCAAAAATTACAGCTTTTAGCTTTCTTGCAGCTTGTTGATGGAATTGTTTTTCTTCTTTCTCTTTTTTTCTTAACTCCATTTTTATATCCATAAGAAAACTCAACTAATGAATAGGTGTTTGAAGAAGCAGAGGCCTGTCAATGTAAAATATGATCCATTGGAAAAAAAAGGTCAAAATGAGGAGTATTTGGTGCCAATTTAGTCAAGGTGAATAATAGAGCAAATGCTTGAGAGAGAAAAAAAAACCTTGTAGTTATGATGCTGCTTAATGGATAATATAGATTTTTTTTCTTAAAAATAGTCCTTGGTTCAATTCAAAAAACTCCTTCGGGGATCTGAAAATAACATTGCTTGGAATTTATGCACAGACTTATAATATGGTAGATTGCAAAGCCACAAGCTTTTCCAAAAGTCTCATTTGGTTCACATGAACATTCAATTCAGTTAAGAGCCAAATAGGTTCTGATTAATATTTCTCTTGGGACACATTATTTGCAATCTGTGTTATGCAGAGGTATTATTATGATTAGCAACAATATCATCCCTAGAATGCATAGTTCAAAAATTATCTTTTCAAAAACTTCCAAATAATACTTAAAAATTGCTGATTACATTACAAGCCATCAGGCTGCTCATCTCTATTTCTACCATGTGTACTTTGTATTTTTAAAGTTCTTGATAGCTATGTAGTTTAGCAAAGGGGAGTACCTTCTTTTGAACAAGCAGAACATGTTGACTTTTCCATAAGCTTAGTTTACAGCCAGAGTTTACATTACATGGTGTTGAAGGAAAAGTCTTCATCATGGTTCAGTCCAAGCCAGGTGTTATGTCATGGAATCTGGTGAGCCTATATATACAGTCCAACCCTCTATCAGCAGCCAATAGAATGTAACCCATGCTTCCCACCAAGGTACACCAATTGCAAGGCTGGAGACGGTCTGTCTAGGTTTCAAAAAAGCTGTTGGCTCACATGGTGTGGTAGCACAAGCTCAGTACATAACACTCCTTCCCCCTAAGACAAAACTAAATTTCCCAACAACTTGACAACAGCCAAGACTTATTAATTACCCCCAATAACCAACATGCAAATAAACAAATACAAATAATAATTAATGGTATTTTTCCGTTCAGTGTAAGTATAACGTGACCTTTACAGACGTGACTTCAATGAAATTTAAAAAAAAAGTCTCAGTGCAAATGCTTGAAGCCAGACAGTTCAAACAACCCCCTATTTTTGTAGGTAGTGGAACACTAGTCACATACATTGTATTACACTCATTTTACAACATAGTCAGATAGATATGCTGGAGGTTTGTGTATCCGGGATGAACGCCTTGGGGTTCCCCCCACTTTGCGGTCTACCAGCTTACCCGGTGAGCTGGGTAGACCCAAGTCCCCTTATGCTCTGTTGTCCAGGGGAAGTAGTATGCTCTGGCTGGCCTCACCTGGTTGGTCCACCCCAGAGTCAGTCTGTTCTGTAGCATAAGTGCAGTGATTGCTGATATTCGGCTGGTCTGCCAGATCAGAGGGTCCATGTTGCACCTCCAAGCTCCCTGGTACATCCTCAGAATCCATTTCTACTGAGGGGGGAAAATCCTGGTGGTCTAGGTGTGGGCTGGTTTGGGTGCCTGTATGAGAGCCTCTGGAGGGACTTATGCCATGGTCCTTACTTAATGACCATTCTGGAAACCTTTTCCTTAATTGGTCAATATGTCTTATCTGATGATCCCACTACATAAGATAGGGGCCCTGACACCTTGGTTACCTTACCAGGAATCCACAATTGCTCAGGCCCATAGTTTCTGGCCCAAACCAAATCACCCATTTGCAACCCCCTCAGGGGTTTCAGCCTGGAGGCTTCTGCTGCCACTCGGTCCGGATGCAATCTGTCCAGTTTAGTAATTAATCATCTCCCCAACGAAGCTCAGCAGCACTTTTACCTGTAGCTGTGCAGGGAGTGGAATGCTGGCAGAGCAGAAAATCAGCCAATCTGTGATGCCAGTGATAATACACCTGAGTGCGTCCTTTGTAGTACTCACCATCCATTTGGCTTGTCCATTCAACGAAGGGTGGAATGGTGCAGATGTAGCATGTCTGATGAGGTTAGCCCTGAGAAAAGCTTGAAACTCAGCAGCAGTAAATTGAGCCCCATTATCTCTCCTAGTCGGTTCTTCTGACTGGTGCTTGGGTGGCTTGTCTCTCTGGCGGGCTCTGCAGACCATGGCAATATGGCCGGTCCTTCTGCACGCTCTACACATGGCTGAGTGGAATCTGCAACTGGTGTGAAGATGGCTGCCTCCGCACCCCTTACATCTAGGTAAGAGAACTGCCTTGTAATCATTCTCTTTTTGCTGGCTTCTACGGTTTTGCATGCTCAGTTGTTGTTGGAGCTTGTTGACTTCGGGTTCTTCATCTCCTGACGATTCTTCGGTATGTTTGGCGACCTTGGAATGAACTGAATCTTCAACCCTTGGGTTTTTGGTTGGCTGTACACCCTGCACAGCTCCTTCAGCGGCTTCAGCGGCCATGATCTCGTCCTGAGCTTCTGAGAAAGTGAGGTTGGGTCTCGCAAACAATCTTTGCTGTAATGTTCTGTCTCTGAGACCGCAGAAAAGCCGGTCTCTCAGGTGTTCCTCTAAGTTCGAAAACTTGCAGAGGCGTGCAACCTGCCTTAGGCCTGCAATAAATTCTGATGCTGTCTCTCCGGGTAGCTGTACTCTCTGATCAAACTTAAAACACCATGCCATCTCCAACATTTTTGGCTGAAAATGTCTGGTCAACTTCCTTTTGAGATCTGCAAATGATACGGCTTTGATGGGCATTTGCACGAAGAGATTTTTCAGCTAGGTCGAACATTGCTGGTCCGCAAATGCACAGCAACGTGGCAGCTTTGAGGCCTTCCTCTGCAATCTGGTTAGTGCGTAAATAGTTTTCTACCTGCGAGAGGTAAGACGGCCAATCTTCTGGGTGCTTGATATCGAACTCTCTGAGTTTGCTGACCTTCGGCATCTTTCTTGATTCCGGTGCTCACAAACCCTGCTTTGAGGGCTCAGGAATTCTTTCACTGAGCATGCGGCCGCTAGTGTAGCGTTACTAGCTGGCCTGGAGGGGGGGAAATGCCTCTTTCCACCAGCGGGTCTTGCCGACCCCTCGCTGACTTAAGCTCTTTTCAGGCAATGAAGCAGGATCCCACCTTCATTGCCACTGTTATGTCATGAGTTCTGGTGAGCTGGAATTAGTACACACAGTTGTTCAGAAAGTAACACATCTTTTATTAGTTATGACAGAGCTTAACCCGGGCTGTGCCCAGCCACTATATATATATATATATATATATATATATATATATATATATATATATATATATATATATATATATATATATATATATATATATATATATATATATACATACACAGTCCAACCCTCTAGCAGCAGCCAATAGAATGTAACCCATGCTTTCCACCAAGGTAGACCAATTGCAAGGCTGGAGACGGTCTGTCTAGGTTTCAAAGAAGCCGTTGGCTCAGGTGGTGTGGTACCACAAGCTCAGTACATAACACCAGGGATAAACAACATGGCGACTGCTTTAGAAAGAAGGTTGCAGTTTATTGAAGAGGAGAGCCAGACAGAAAGATAGCTCTGGAAGAAAGAGATAGAGCACATGTAGGGAATGGGTTTTTATACCCTTTTGTTTGGAGTTGTTTCCTGTTCCTGTTTGTATTTCCTGTGTCATGTATTCTGACCTGAGTCTGGGTGTGCCCTTTGGCATCTGTGAGTTAACCCTATTATGTCCTGTCTTAGACTTTGGGTGAGGTATGTCGATTTTAGGTCTCTTTGTCTTCTTAATCTTCTAGCTTCAACTTTCCTGAATGGTTTACATCTGCATTTCTATAGAGCTGGTTTCTGCTTGGGGGAGGGAGACTTGAGGCTATTAAGAAAACTGGGCATGCTTTTCTGCCTCTTTAAGATCCTTTGAGAAATATATTTTCCTGCCCTTTTAATATTTCCTTCTCTGGGGAACTGACTTCCCACAATGAAATATGTATGTGTGTGAATGTGTGTAATTGAGAATACTCTTAAGCAGCTTCAGAAATTAAGTCACATTCCACTGTGGGCCCATTGCCATTATGGAGATGAAGAAGTGGCAGTATGAACAGAAATTTAGCCTTGGCTTTCAAGTGTAACTGGATCCCAAAACAGCAACAAATTCTAAGCTAGTGGAATTCATAAATTATTAAGTAGCAGTGACTGCTTTATTTCTGAATCTAACCATATTTATAAATTCTGGAATCTCAACATCTCAAATATAGGGATAAACAAGCAATTACAGCACTGAAGGGGAAAAATGCCTATTGTTTTTGTTTTTTTGGTACTTACACATTACTGTATACCTTTCATTTAGGAGCCAGACAATATAATTCCCCCCCCTCAGGATTGATATTATTTCTGTTGTGCACTTTGATGGAAACACAACCATTTTTTCAGTCTTATCTATGTGAGCAGAGAGTCTGGTAAGCAATCTATAACCTCTGTAGTTATGACTCTTAAGAATAATATTCTCAAGCGGGATCTTGAAACCTACCAGCAGTAAAATGTGTCAACTTTACTGTCTTGTATATTATGTGATCATGTTATTTATAGTACATGAAAGAATTCTGCAACATATTCTGTGCATTACATAAAGTAAAATTGTTCAAATATTGGGGTACTGTTGATATTCAATAAAGATAATGTCATGTTATCTCCATTGTTAGTATGAAACTTACATTCATTTTATGTTATCTTTATAAAAAGATTGAGGTTCTCAATGAAATTTGATAGCCCAGTACCATTATTCTGTTGAGTAGAATGTTTACTGCAGCCATAATACTGTTTTATTTGCAGTGACTTGCAAATGAGTATGAAACAACAATCTCTGCTGTCAAGTGGACAATTTAAAAATCAATAATAACATAATAGAAAAAGAAATCAGAAGGGAAAAGGAAATACCACTGACATTCTACCTGCATGATAACTTGAAAATAAACAATAAAAATGTTTCAGTAAAATGTAACTGTCCCTATGTTAATTTTTAGAATATATTAACTTCTGTTTGGTTTTGGAGGAGGAGTACCTTCAGTTTTCATTTCCCTAATGTGATATATACAGAAACAATCCATATGCTTTTCACTTGGTTTAGTTCCAGTAATTTTATTCTGTATTTCTGTATGCGCCTGACAAAATAAAGTGTGTGTGTGTTTACACACACACACATACTGTATAGGCACACTGAAACACAATGCAGTAACCAGCAAAATTGAGCAAGCAAAGTATTAAACAGAGAATAATGTGGCCAGTAAATTTAAAGAAGCAATTCAAGATAGTATAGTTAACAATTAAGATAAATTTACCTTGAAAATAGATCAGACTCTTTCTTTTCTTTGTGTGATTTGAGACTGCAGGAAATCTATTACACTGGGTAAATTACTCTTTAGTTACTTTTGGGTGGTTTATATAGAATAGACAAGTTAAAGCAATCCACCCCAGGTGAGTGATGGATTTTTAGTTGCTTCTAGAATAGGGTATTTTTCTGCCTTTTTTTGCTAACCAAAGCCCATCAAAGTCATGGTCAATCTAAATTACTGAAACAGAACCAGATCCTATTTAAATCTACATTCTTGAGCATAAACAGTGATGAAGTATCCTGAATCTGAATTGTAATGTAAGATGCAGCAAATCTGTTTTACGTTTTATTGCAATTTTTTTCCTTTCAGTGAAGAGAAAACTATCTTTACTAGTACTATTGTTTTGATCTCCCTTTATCTTATTTGTAGCATTTTATCAAGTGCTGATATATATATATTTTCTATGTTTAGTTAAAGACCACATGTGCTGTTACTATTCAATTGCTTTTCAGCTAAGGATTCTTTCACATGCCAGGGAAATAATAGTTTATATTAATCTGGAATGTTTCAGTTTCACCATATGTTTCAGTTGTGAAGCCAGTCTTTCAATTTCTCTGTACTCTGTCATGGGTTTGTATGTGTACTGTACAACATCTCTCTCTCTCTCTCTTTCTCATCAAAAAAATTGGTGAAATGGAAAACTGGAATAGAATACAGCTATGTTCTAATACACATGTTATTCCAGGAATCAAGAATTGGGTCAACTTACTAACAACCAAGATTTTTTTTTTAAAAAAAATGCCCCCTTTCCTAACTTCTTTTGAACAAACAACTTATATCCTATTCTTGTGTCATACAAAAATGTATTCCTATAGTCCGGTGTGTCAGACTCCTTGCAATCTGTCATGCTGCAGATTGAGGTTAAACAAGAAAAGTAATTTTGGAGCTGTAACACACTAAAGGGAGAAATTGCTCCATTCAAACCATGTAGTTGCTTGCTTTAATAATTTAGAGTCTGTAGGTTCTTAGTGAATATCATGTGTCAGGCAATATATTAAGAATAGCAAGTATTATGATTGCTTTCTGAAAGTAAACTATTAGCTATATTGTTTATTTCCTTCCTCCCTCCCTCCCTCCCTCCCTCCCTCCCTCCCTCCCTCCCTTCCTTCCTTCCTTCCTTCCTTCCTTCCTTCCTTCCTTCCTTCCTTCCTTCTTCCATCAAGTCACTCTTGACTCCTGGTGATTGTCTGAACAAGCCTCTGCAGTTTTCTTGGCATATTTTTAGAAGTGGTTTGCTTTTTCCTGCTTCCCAGCACTGAGATAGACTGGCCCCAAATCACCCAGCTGGCTATGTGCCTAAAGAAGCAGTAGAGCTCACAGTTTCCTGGTTTCTAGACTAGCATCTTAACCACTGTACCAAACTAGTTTCCCAAGCATACTTTAGACTAAATGGCATGGCAGGTGGATCTTTCGTAATGAAAAAGAAACAAAGCAGCAGAAACAATTTACATACATGTGGGAAAGAGAGACAGTGTGTGTGTGAGAGAGAAACTGAGATTCAACTGGTATTTACTGAAATATTGAGGTTAAAAAAATAGCTATAGCACTCAGACCAGGGGTGTCAAACTTGTAATGTCACATGACTTGTCACGACGTATTGTGACTTTTTTTACCATAGCCGGCAATGGGGTGGACACAGTTTTGCTATGATGCACCTGGCCCGTGGGTCGGCAGTTTGACATCCCTGACTTAGACTTACATATCACTTCATAGTTCTTTACAGCCCTCTCTAAATGGTTTACAGAGTCAGCAGGTTACCCCCAACAATCTGGACCTCAGTTTACCAACTTTGGAAGGATGGAAGGCTGAGTCAACCATGAGCCGATCAGGACTAAACTCCAGGCAGTGAAATGCAGATACTACAATACTGCATTCTAACTACTGCACCACCATGGCTCTTGTATTCAATGGTATTCAAGTGTTATAAATATTTATAAATTTATGCTGATGATACCCAGCTTTTCTTTTTCTTTTTTTTATTGAAAAGTTTTAAGATACAATTTTCCTTTAAAAAAAACACCCCTACCCCCTCCCTCCTCCCCCCCCTACCTTCCCCCCTCCCCCCCTCCCTCCTCCTCCCCCTACCTCCCCCCCTCCCCCCTCCCCCCCGACTTCCCAGAGCTAAATACAAGGTATATATATATATATAAAAAAAGCAAACATAAACACCCACATACTAACAACTATAAATTCTAAAATCCATCACTCTCTAGCTTATATAGGATAAAACAAACCTTAGCAATATTAAATGTATATAAAAAACTAAAATAGAAAAAGAAACATTCTCTAACTTATATAGGATAAAACAAACCTTAATAATATTAAATATATATTAAAAACAAAAAAAAGGGAAAAAAACCCCAAGATAGAAAGAAAAAAAGAAGAAGAAAAAAAGGAAAAAAGAATTATTCAAATACTACATAATACTTCTTAACCCTATACATATCCTAAATAGACTCCATCCATTTTGTCCATTCCATGATATAACATTCTTACAAATAATCTTCCAAATTAACCAAAATCTTCGCCACCTCGACCAAATCAGAAAACTTTAAAGTCAACTCTTCTGTAATCGGCAGTTCCTCTTCCAGTGCCACATCTATAATTATTCCAAACCAAAAAAAAAAAAAAGATTGCGAACAAAACTTTAACCTCCATTTAAAAATCTTCTGTATATTCCACCAAACTTTAATCCAAAAAACCTCACCCTTTCCACAAAACCACCACATATAAAAATATGTTGCGTCTACACCCAAATCTTTTCCCACCTCCCATTACTTGACTATAAATACGTTGTAGAAATTCCATAGGCTTCTGCAAATCCTGCTATTTTCTCTTTTTAGATCGTTTTGCAGCAGCACGCGTCACCCTCTGTTCTATAGGATCATCCGACGAAGTTGTATCTTGATCTCCTCCAACACCGTTGTCTTCTATCTGACCATCTTCGGCCTCTTGATGCACTCCTTCTCCAGATCCCTTTTCAGCTTCCAGAAGTGTTAATGGCGTTGCTTTTAAAACATTATTGTAGAAATCACACGCTTGCATCACAGTAACCAGACGGTACCTTTTACCTTCGTGCGTCACCATCAACCCAACTGGGATCTCCCATCTGAACCTTATATCTCGTTGCTTGAGCTCTTGCACAAGAAATGTAAAATCCTTCCTTCTCCTTAAAATCTTTGGAGGAATTTCTTTTAGGACCAAAACTTCTTGATTAGCAATCACAACTTTAGTATCATAAGCAGCTCGTATAACTTCATCTCTAATTTCCCTTTTTGCAAAATATACTACCACATCTCTAGGCAACTTTCTCTGTCTAGCAATCCATGAATTCACACGAAACACTTTATCCATGCCTCCTTTTATTTCAGATGCTGGCTGTTTCAATACTACTTTGAAAGCCTCAGAAATCAGCTGCTTTAGATCTTCCTTAATATTCTCCTTTAAGCCTCTAATTCTAATGGCAAACTGCATCTGGTAAAATTGAGCAAGACTCAGTTCCTTATCCATTTTGTCTTCATTCTCCAATACTTTTGCTTCTAATATAGCATTCTTTTGAGTCAAATCTTCTAGCTTTTCCTCCAATTCTTCCACACATCCAGCCACTTTATACACTGAAGACAAGATGTCTACCTTCATCACTCTGAGTTTCTGTTCCATCCTCTCCTCCATTCTCTCCTCCAATTTCTCCAATTTCTCCTCCATCTGTGCAAATCTATCATTAATTGATTCCAAAATTACCTGTGTGTGTTTTTCAAGAGCATCTTGTAAGTCCTTTGATGTCAATACATCAGAAGGATGCAGCGCCTGCAGTAATGATTGTTGCACCGGAGAAGTTCCAGCACTCCGAAGAGTTTTAGGGGGTGGTTTAGCCGCCATCTTTTCCCAATTGTGACGCACTTTCACTTCAGATTTAAAATCCAAAAAAGTCCATCAAGCTGGAGAGTAAAATATAATAATCCTCTTCATCTTTTCCTCTTGTACCGCTCTGCCTGCTCCTTTAATCCATAGTCATTCCTTCAGGCAGGGGTGGTCGCAGACACCTGGCTCTGCTCCGAGAAGTCAGGAGCAGAGGCGCTGGCCAGCTGGGAGCAGCCCAGGCTACGGGGGAGTTCAATCCTTCAGCTGCCCAAGCTGCAAGCTCAGGCGGCTCCGGAGAACTCGACCCTACCTGGGGGCTCACCCCCTCCTCTTCTCCCGAGGAGGGGGCTTCAAATTCACCCGAACAGCTGATCGGCGCTGTTTCGGACGAAAAAACAACAGCTGAGCCGCGGGCAGCCCGGGAAGGCTGTCTTCGGCGCCGCGCCGCCACCGGAAGCTCGATACCCAGCTTTTCATTTCGACCCCAAACCACCCCAGTGATGCCCTCTATGTGATGTCCCATTGCCTGGAAGCGGTTCGGGTCTGGATGGGGAGGAACAGACTTCAACCCAACCCCGACAAGACTGAGTGGCTGTACATACCGGCATCCCAGGATATTCAGAATATTCCACCTCTTTCCATGGGGGGTGAGCTTTTACCCCCCATAGATAGGACTTGCAACTTGGGAGTCCTCCTAGATTCGCGGCTTACTTTGGAAGACCATATAGTGGCTGTGATAAATTTGTATAAATTCATACATTGGCAAAAGACCTATCAATTTGTTATTGCTTGTTGCTTACTTTCCCAATTGAAAAGCCAAAAAGTAATGGCTTTAAAAAGAATTTTATAAATTCTAGAGATATACTTAAGCATACCAACACATACAGTAGCTACATATTTTTTCTGCCTCTGACAAATATCTGTTGATACATATCAAACTGACTGTGTAGCAGCTATTTTGGGTTCTAGATAAAAATCATTGCCATCACCTGCTTTGAGATCCTTTTGAGTAAATATGCCTCAAACATGAAACCTTTTGCATTCAAAGTATTGATCTATATTCAAATGATAATCCTTCTACCTTTAAGATCAATACTGAATACAAATAGCAAGTCTTGTTTCAGGTTTGAGTGAGACATTTTAGTCATATTCACTTTAAAAATTAACATGGAACTCACCTGACCTTGATTTAATTCAAGATTTTTCTTATATTCTCTAAGTGTTCTCTCTTCTACTGTCAAAGGCAGACAGTGTATCTGTCTTTCTATTATAAAAAATGGCACAGCTGTCCAGTTCCATAGCAAGCACAGAAATAAAAACAACATCATTCCAAACACACATCCAAGGGACCACCTCCTAGCCAGGGGTCTTCAAATGTGGCCCTTCTATCACTTGTAGACTTCAGCTCCCAGAATTCCTCATCCAGGCCTAACCTAACCTGAGGCCCAGGTTTTAGGGACTTGTTTAAACAGGCTAGCTACAAGCAATACAGATTTCAGGGAATATGTTGTGGCAGAGGGTCCCATGAGATGGTGCTGTTTAATCTATGGGCTCTGGAGAAAGACAACCTTCCTTCCTTCCTTCCTTCCTTCCTTCCTTCCTTCCTTCCTTCCTTCCTTCCTTCCTTCCTTCCTTCCTTCCTTCCCTTTCTTTCTTTCTTTCTTTCTTTCTTTCTTTCTTTCTTTCTTTCTTTCTTTCTTTCTTTCTTTCTTTTTTTCCTTCCTTCCTTCCTTCCTTCCTTCCTTCCTTTCTTTCTTTCTTTCTTTCTTTCTTCCTTCCTTCCTTTCTTCTCTCTCTCTCCTTCCTTCATTTCAGCTTCTAAGTTGAATTAAAAAAATGAAATAAAATTATTTCAGACTGAACAGGCAGGGCAGATAGCAATGCTGGGACCCTATAACCAGATCATTACTTAGCAGCTTTGCATACAGAAGTATATATTGTAGCAGCAATACATATCAACACACACACACACACACACGCACACACACACCCACACACACGTACAATGAAATAAATTAAATAATTAAAAATAAATACTGGGATGGCAATATAATGAGTGGAAAAATGTAGCATATTAGTCAGGGTAACTACAAATTGTATAGAAGCTACAATGTATTTCAAGTTGAAATGATTTAAATAAACAACCAAATAAATATAAGCAATAGCGAATATTTTTACAAACCACATACTTGTGAAGTGATGAGTGGAATGGAAGGGAAGGGGAAAATCTAGTATCAAAGTTCCTTCTTATAATGTTGTTTGTATTTTAATTTTTTTTAAAAAAAACCTCATAATTCTTTGCATCCTTAATTTATATTCTTTATTAAGTTGAAGAATGTAAAATGAGTATATGTTTGTTTGTAACGGTATCATATTTTTTTTAAAAAAGGAAAATATATCCATCTTATTGTGGAAAAGCTCTACATTGAAGCTTTCTTAACTTTAATTTAGTACTTTTAGATTCTCTTGAAAACTTGGTACCAGCTTCTTCAACACAGTCTTCAATGTTATATTTTATTCATGTAAGAATTAAATATTTTGCAAAAAAAATCTATTTTTTTTAACACAGTGCATAATAACATGATGATTTTAAGGAATTCTGGCATTCAACATCAGTCATTTTTAAGACACTTTAATAATTCTTTTTGTGAGTGAGAAAATTTGCCAGCTTATTAATATCTTGGAGATCTGACATTTTATGTCAAATAATTCTTCCAAAATGCCTATTCTTCTGTTTCACTTTCAAAGTCAGTTACAGATAAAACCATAAGGCGATTTGTTTTTTTGTGTTTTTTTTTTGATGTGGTAGCTGCTTTGCAGAGAACTATTCTTTTAAGGTTTTAAAAACTGTTTTAGAAATTATTTGATAAGAACTCTTCTTGTTATATTCTTATGCTGTCATCCACACATTCAGGATAAAAATAAAACTCATAGCACAGTAGGAAAAAAGAACAAAACATTTTTATCTAAGAGTGAAAGGTAACATTAGAACGTGAATTACCTTTTGTAATATGGATGTGGTCTAAGGAAAACCTGATGCTCAATAAATCTGGTAGCATTTGTCATTCAGGCCACCTAATTTTGTGAAAATTGTTATCTATTGAAATAATTTTAGTAGATACACCTATTTTGAATGCAGTTCGCAATATCAGAGAATACAGAATGAAATCAAAATCTTGTAAGATTTTGAGTCTAGAATATAGTTGAATGAGTCAATGAGGTAAAACTAAAATGGGTTTTCATGGATAAATGGCTGTTTAGTCTGGAATTCCACCAAATGCTGATGGGATGCCTATAATCAGGACACCAGATCATAAGTATTCGCAGCAACTGGCAAGGTGAGGCATCTTTTTATTCAGGAGGTAATCATGCATATCCATATCTTCCATTTATCAAATCTCCTTTTAAATAAGGAAGGGTCAAAGACTATAGTCACTTTCATAATTTAGGAATTGCTTCTTTTTGTGTGAATATCATTCCAATCAAATTCATTAACTAGTCACAGGTTCTGACATTGTGTCAAATGATTTTTCATGCAGCTTTTATCCCACTCTTCTTATTCCCTTGTTTGCTAAGCTGAATAATGCTAAACATTATGATGTTTCCTTATAAGGGAGTTTAATCCTGATTTATAGTCATTTAAGTGTTCGCTTCTGTGTACTTTCCAAACTCTAACAATACTCCAAGTATGGTTGCTCTCTAGATTTATTTTTAAAAGTTGCGGTATTAAAATATCATTTTCTCTATATTACATAATGGATGTGCAATGTATGTATCTAACATTCAATCTATTTATAGCATCTATTCAAGGGTTAATATTTTTAGTGAGTCTGTCATGCCTCCATATCCCATTTCCTAATCAATTATTGCTAGCCAAAACTCCACAAATCTATATAAGAAATTAGGATTTATCTTCACCCAATATGCATCAGTTTATAAATCCAGTGAAACTATTAGTCTCTATCTATCTATCTATCTATCTATCTATCTATCTATCTATCTATCTATCTATCTATCTTTCTATCTATCTATCTATCTATCTATCTATCTATCTATCTATCTATCTATCTATCTATCTATCTATCTATCTATCTCAGAAAATATGCAATCTTATTCTCAATAGTACAGTAATATTCATTCACTTGTCACCTTTCTTAGTCTACAGAAAATGTAGTATTGGCCAGGTATGGATCTTTTTTTTTAAATAGCATTCAGCATTGGTAACATTTAAGAAACCTTTCCTTCCTGAAACGAATAGCTTTTAGCCTACTTAGCAACAGCTAGTGGTACACTGTAAATCCTCTAGGATGATCTCCAAAAACAGTTGGAGCTTAGCCTTAGATTTGCTATGGGGTGCACTGGAGGCACAGCATTTATCATGCCACAGGCTGTAGTTAGACTTTCAATAGTGGATTGGATCCCCACTCAGAGGGAGATGGACCTATGATGTATGCTACATAAGATTTCAATTTAATTAAAATAAATTAATCAAATTAGATAGAATTATTTAATCAGTTAATATTACACTGGGGGTGGGGGGCAAATATAGTTTTGGAGTTTAAGGTGATATGCCGTTGGAATAATATGCCATTAGTGTTCTAAAGATTGACTTTAGGGACCATTTCTTGGAGAATGTATAATCCCATTAAAATATAGCTTGTTACATCTAACTAGAAATTACTTGCATTTCTGAAACCCACTTTGACAGAAACATATGAATTGGGCAGAAAGAATAACCCTGGAAAACATGAGGAAGAGCTACAACCAGTGGTGGGATTCAGCCAGTTCTCACCACTTCAGCAGAACTGGTAGCTAATTTTTTGTTGCCCACACACAGAATGGACTTCCGGAAGTGGCATCCACACAGAAAACCTGTTGTTCACATATTTGAATCCCACCACTGGCTACAATCAAGACAATGGTCAGATAAAAGAAGTCTGAGTCTGGGGCAGAACTGTAACCCAAGTATCTCAGTCAAGATCCTATTTAGTTCTCATGAAAATAAAGAGAGGGAGGGATCTTATTTGGGACACTGAGTTATTCAGACCTGTAAGATTCACTTCTTGTAGCGTTGTAATGAAAGTTGCATTCAAATGCAAAGCTTTTGTTTTCTAGTCCTGTCTACCTGGAAGGGTTTACAATCTGACATTGTTAGAAATTATATGATATATGCATATCTATAGGAATAAGCTATGGAAAAATATGAATTTCTGAGCACTTTCCTTCCTCCACAATTTAAGTAAAATGCTATCAAATTTATCAAAATCTATTCCACATTTTATACAAAGATGTATCCAATAGGGAAAAGGGAGATCTTGGAGAAATGCTTATGGAGACTGTTTATATTGTACTGATTCCTATGCTTCAACAGAACCTAATCACAATTTAAGTCTTTTGATCTGATCACAGTTTATTAAGCTGTGGAACTATTAGTTGTGCCTGAAGAATTACACTCTATATTATAAATGGATAAATTTCCAGGCACATCAAAATAATCTTGACCTGGGAATTAACTACATAATATATTAACCCCAATGATACGGCTTTAGCTTGTTTTCCCTGGAGATATATATATAGTATATACTATATTTAATAGTTATAATTATAAAAGAAGACTATCATAAAATAAGCAGTAGTCACACTTTTTAACTAGACATTTTGATGAATCGTAAATTGATTTTATGGATTTTAATTATTATTTTATTACTGTATTCTGATTAGGATGATTAGTTATACATAGAAAGAGAGTAAGACAAAGATGTAGGGGGGGGGGAAACACATTCAGGCAGAATTATATGAACTGCTCAGTAAATGGTAATCTGAGCCAGGCTGCTTTCCCCATTTTAGAATGTAATTATTATAAGCATTTATAAAATTTGCATTCCAGATCTCTAGAATGTACATATCAGGGCAATTTTATTTTACCTTCCTCGTAATAAACCTTCAACGGAACAATAATAATTTGCTGAAGACTTCCCAAAGAACTCAGCAATTTAATAAGGATCTGAATCTAATTCCACTTTGCAATTTCACCACCACACTTGTGTTGGTCACTTGTTGTTCTTTTAAAAAAAAAATAGAAACAAATTTCTGTCATCTACAGTTGCTATAAGAAAAATAGAATTTGGCTTATTTGTATGGGGCTGAGACACAGAGTCCATAAAATACTTAATCAAGTGAACAACAACAACAAAAGCATTAAAAGTGATGCTGAAAGTTAATGGAGTTCTGTAACTGGATAGGCATATCTCCCGTTAATATGAATCAAAAGCCTATAATTATCCACTAAAAGGTCAACCCAAGCAACACGCAGTCCACCAACTGAAAAATATCAAATTTTAAGAGATACAGGTCAATAAGCCTGCATGGCAGAATGTGGAATATCACAGTCATTTATTTACTTCCCATACTCTTGTGAAGAAGGTTAGTAACTATGTTCCTGGAAACCTTGGAAAACTTATTAAGCTGATCTCAGCAATGGTGTAGGAGAATTGCAGACTGACGTCCTGAGAGGTTATAATGTATATGCTATAATCCATTTAATAGGATCAGCCAGGAATTTCAAGATTACTGTGGCAGCCTTGGGGCTTCTATAAATTATAATTGTCCTGATATATGTGACAGGTCCCCAACTGGGCTCTAGTCACAAGTGCTGAAATACATAAGCTTAATAAATAGCTAAAGCCTGGAAAAAGCTCCAGGCAATAGCTTTATTATGCCGAAAATATTATAAAATAATATGGATTAGTGGATCCCTGCTCTTGTTTCCCTGTTCACCTTTATTGATTCCACTACGCAAATTCCACAGGACTGGGACTTAACTACTATAACTGTTATGTACTGGGCTCTTGTGAAACACCATGTGGGTTGCTGGAGCAGCTAACGGCTCTCTAGCAACCCAGACTACAAGTCTCCTGTGCTGCAATTGGCTATCTCGAGGTGGCAATGGTTGATTCAAACCTATTGGCTGCTGCCTAGGGGCTAGACTATATATTGTGGCTAGTTGCAGACATTTCCCCAGTACAGTTCCAGCACGAAATAAACAATAAGTTATCCTGTCTTCCATGTCTTCATTCCTGCACCAAAGAACCCGCTATTTAACAGTGGCAATGAAGGTGGGATCCTGCTTCACCGAATAAAGAGCTGAAGTCTACGAGGGAAAGGCAGCACACGCCAGAGGGAAGAGGCATTTCCCCCACCTCAAGGTCGGCTAGCAAGCTATGCTAGCGACCTTGTGTTCAGTGGACTCATTCCCTGAGCCTGAAGCAGGATCCGGACAACACAGGAACCAGCAAGAAGAATGCCGAAGGTTGGCAAATTGTGAGAATTCAACGTGAAACACCTGGAGGAATGGACATCATATTTATCACAAGTAGAAAACTACTTCAGAGCCAACCAGATTGCAGAAGAAGGACTGAAGGCCGCAATGCTACTCTGCATGTGTGGCCCAGCTACCTTTGATTTAGCCAAGAACCTTTTCATACCAAAACCAATCGGTCTCCTACACAGATCTCAAAAAGAAGCTAACCGGGCATTTCCAGCCCAAGATGTCTGAAATGGCTTGGCGGTTCAAGTTCGACCAAAGAGTACAGCTTCCTAGGGAGTCAGCATCAGAGTTCATAGCGGGTCTAAGGCAGGCCGCACGCCTATGCAAGTTTTTAAATTCAGAAGAGCGACTATGACACCAGCTCGTCTGTGGCCTATGGGACAGAATGCTTCAGCAGAAACTATTTGCTAGGCCAAATTTAACATTTTATGAAGCACAAGATGAGGTGATGGCCGACGAAGCTGCTGGGAGCGCTGTTCAAACTGTACAGCCACCAAACTGACAAAGTTCGAAGAAACGGTCCACTGTGAGGACGCCAAACACACTGAAGAACTCTCCGAGGAAGAAGAAACTGAAATCAACCTACTCCAAAAGCAACCCAATGCACCACACCACAACGGCCAGCTGCGAGAGGACAATTACCAGGCAGTTCTCTTACCGAGATGTAAGGGGTGCAGCGGCAACCATTTTCACACCAACTGCAGATTTCGTTCAGCCACGTGTAGAGCTTGTGGAAGGACAGGCCATATCGCGGTGGTTTGCAGAACCCAACAGAGAGACCGGCCACCCAAACATCAGTTGGAAGAACCAACTAGGAGAGGTACTGGGGCCCAGGGTCCAGTTAATGTGGGATTTTTTAGAAGCCATAGAAGCGTTTGCCACACCAGGGCTTGACGCCCCCTCAAACCCAAACTTAAACTCATGGTAGAGCTACAAGGAGTTCCATGTAAGATGGAATTGGACTCTGGCTCTGCAGTCTCAATCATTTCTCAAGACACTTTTAACTTTGTGTGTAGGTGCAGTAACAATTGGGCCAAACTAAGACCCTCAGATATAATCCTAACAGACTTCCAAAATGCTCACATTAAAGTTAAGGGAGAAGCCACTTTGTTGGTAAAGTTTAAATGGTTTTGGGGGCACCTGGATGTAATAGTAGTAGGGGGCCAGATAACAAGTCTCATTGGATTAGATTGGTTTGATGCCTTAGGTATTCAGATTACTGGCATAAACCAGACATAAACTATAGACCTCGCATCAGTGTGTGAGGAATACGCAGATGTTTTTGATTCAACCCTTGGAACATACACAGGCCCATCTCATTTAAGCTTGATCCCAATGTAGTTCCACTCAGGGTTAAGTCTCGTAGGGTCCTGTTGTGGCCCTGACCCCCGAGCTTGTCCTACCCAAGGAAGAGGACTCTGAGGATGATGGGGAGAAACTGGCAAGGCCTCCCTCTCTGGGACCCTCCCCTCTGGCAAGGCCTCCATCTCCATCTGAAGGCCGACAGGAGCAGCCTGTGATTAGCCAGGCTTGGAGTGAGCCAGAGCAGCTGCAGCAGATGGAGTGTAGCGGACATGAATCATGGCTAGATCCCCAAGAATGGTGCAGAGCCAAGAGTTTACAGCAGCATAGGAAGAGTAGGAGGGTCAGGGATTAGCTGAGTCACTGAGCCACACCCCACAAGGTACAAAAGGGGGTGTGGCTGTTCTCAGGACTTTGTGATGAACAATAATTTAATCCACTTCTGATCACATCTTCGGAATTCTGTCGGATTTACTACCTGTTTGAAACCCTGGCCTGAATTCTTGACAACGCTTCCGGACTTTTGTTTATGGACTGTTTGCTTGTTTGCTTGGACTCATTTTGAGTAATTGTTTGGAAGTTATCTCATTCCAGTGGACGCTTGAGGTAACAAGCCTATTTTGGCTGACTGTTTGTATTTTGCTGCCAAGGCCTTATCAGAAGGCAATTACTAAAGCCTGAGGAATTAACCCTTGCTAGTCATGCCTGCTCATCTGTCTGTTTGTACCCTGGGAGGGGGGGAACAGAACAGGTCCCCTTTGCCTTAAAACATAAAATTGATTCCAAAATTGATAAGCTGGTACAACAGGGCATGTTATAGCCTGTTGATGGTGGGGAGTGGGAAACTCCTATAGTCACCCCACTTAAAGCCAACGGGGAAGTTCGCATTTGTGCTGACTATAAATGCACACTAAATAAAGCCCTCAAGCAACATGCTTACCCGGTCCCAGTGGTCAACCATATTTTAGCCTCCTTGCAAAGGGGTACTATTTTTACTAAACTTGATTTAGCACAGGCCTATCAGCAATTGCCAGTTGATGAGGCCACAGCCATGGCTCAAACAATCGTGACTCACAGGGGCGCTTTCAAAGTTAAAGCCTTACAGTTTGGAGTCAGTGTTGCACCGGGTATTTTCCAGGGAATCATTCCTGCACCAAAGAACCCACTGTTTCACAATAATCATTTGTAAAATGGATATTGGAAATCTGCCTTTTAAGCATGTTAAGCAACCTCTACTCCATACACCATACAGTAGTGGCCAAAATTGTGGAAACCTTTTGGGAAAAGGGTATTTTTGAGGATTGATGGGTAATAACTCCACTTTTTTTGGAGTAATACCATAAATTATCAATGGAAAGATAATTTAATCAAGAATGTAATGCAACAAAGTTTGTTCAATTATCTGTTCTGTATTCTATGAAACGTTATAGCCAAATAACCAGAAAAAGGAAGCACAACTTGCTTAGGTTGATATCAGGTAGCTTTCCTTCATCTGATTAAAGCCAATGAGCATGAGTGTTTAGAGAGCAAATCAGGCGTCATCTTGTTTTGGCAATGAGCCAATCAGATCACAGTAGGATTCAGTTATTGATGTCATGTATTGAAGCTGAGAGGAGGACATTTGTCAGTGTATTATGTGATCACAATCAGGTTGGTTGGGGTTATTTGTGTTCTTTCATTTAGTGAGCTTGTAAAACATAATAAAATTAAATTAATGGTGCAAAGAGTTGACTGGTTGCCCAGAAAGCAATTTAAAATAGTATTATTAAGTGAACAAGGCTACAGTTATGAAGAAATTAGAAGAAAAATTGGTGGAAACTTAACCAAAGGTGACATTTCTACTGTACACTTTTTCCAAAAGATTTCCACAATTTTGGCCACTATTTTATAATAAATTAGTTGACTGGATTGATTCAGAGCAATGTTGGCTTGTAGGTAAGTGGTTTTTCAATCTGGACATTCTACCTATGAGCATGCCCTTATATTCCAACATCTGATTGAAAAAATATATATATACATCTAAATCAAGCTCCAGATTATAGACCACATTATAGACCAAATTTATCAATTTTAGGTCTCTATTTGATCTATTTCCCAGAGCAAGGCTTTGGACTAAGCTTCTCCACACTCTGTTGATAGATGGCTACTACTGCTGATGCATAAGCTTTAAAAGAACAATAGATTCAAATTTTGCTGCAGTATGCAAGGCCACCATCCAACAAGATTCCAATTTACAGAGGAGTGAGGCAGGGATGAATTTTAGCACTTCTGTTGCTTAATTTGTAAAGAAACCACTTGTGACCAAAATGAATCAATAAGAATATCACCCTTCAAAATTAGCAAACAGACATGTTGCAACTTTGTTGTATACATACAACACAATACTTTCGTCACAAACATTTTTTGTCTTTTAACAATCCTGTAATCCCTTGCATCGGGATGGAGTCAAGGTGACTGGAGTTGAGCGCTTACTGGCTGGATGCCCTTCCTGACACCTATGCAGCACTCACAGTAGATATTTTCTCTTTGCGCCCAGAGAGAGAAATATCTACCCGCTACCTGGTATCAGACTCACAGCATCCTGATTGTGAGGCAAGAGCTCTACCTCTAGGCCACTCTACTTTTGTCACTAGCATTAATCAGAGTCAAATGAGCCCTTAATGCCCTGGCCAGCTAAATATCATGCCTAGAGGATAACTCGGCAGAATATTGAACAAGTAAAATCTTTAAATATTTAGGCAAAATTTTCCACAGTTTCACCAAATGCAGTCCATATCAAAATTACACAAAGTACTCCAAAATCAGTGGCTACAATCCAATCCTTATATTTCTCAAGAGGAGCACAGTATCCTCTGGATATCTTAAAGCTTATGTCAAGCAATAACATTCGGGATGGGGCCCTGCAGGGGAAGCTGTTGGCTGGAAGTGGCTAAAATAATAACAAAGAAGCCACCACTTCATAGCTCTGAATCCATGTTTTTTCAGTTTGTTTTAATCTATGTAATTTTAATGTTTTTATATTTATAATTGTTTTTATATCTATATGTTTTATTACATTGTAAGCTGCTCAGACTCACGTCAAGCAATGAACTGAGCAGCATATAAATATCACCATCATCATCACCATCATCATTCCCCAGTGAGGCACTACTACTGAATAATAATAATAATAATAATAATAATAATAATAATAATAATAATAATAATAATAATAATAATAATAATAATAATATAAGGGCTCAGTCCATGGGAATGACTCAATATGTATACAAAAATCCAGTCAGGATATCTGGCTGACTGTGCAAGAAACAGTTCAACAGGTTTAACCTAAATTTCTAAAGCTTTCTTTCAGGTTGTCCCCTGCATTCCAAAAATTCTACTGTGGAGAGGTTCAAGTCTGTCTAAGGTCAAAACAGGTACATGAACTTATATTATAGTATACTGGCTGAACTTACTTTCTTTTCCACAGGTCTGAGCCATCCCCTTATAAAGGATAATTAAAAAACAACATGGGACTATTTCAGAAAAAACTCCAATGTCTTGGCTTCTCCAAGGAGAAGTTTCTAATGGTGGGCTTGGAGCATGCACTTAGTTTATTTAAACAACAAATTAAAGATCAGGCAGTGCAACAGGATCTGTCTGCTTTACCTAAGAATGCTTTCTTGAGCAATTAGGCTCCCTTTCCCAAACCAGCAAGATACTTAAATAACTGTCTCTAAATTTAGGAAGACATTAACTCTAGCAAGCTGTAGTGTTTTCCCTGCAATTCTATAAGGCTGATACAAAAAAGTCCCATATGAGCTGTGATTGTGCCCCCATGGACAAGGGACCATTGAAACCACAGCTCATGCCATGTTATATTGCACCCTCTATGAAGATTCATGGGTTCATTTTGTAATTACTATTTATTTATTTATTTATTTATTTATTTATTTTTTAAATTTATATACCGCCCTATTCCCGTAGGACTCAGGGCAGTTTACAGGGAAAATTAAAATACATAGCATACAAAATTACCTGATGAAATATCTGGGAAATTCTGATCTCTCTTTTTTACAACTGTTACTATCAGATCAGTATGATATAGTTTCTTCAAATGTGCCTAAATTCTACTATACTGTCTGTAAAATTAAGCCCATCAATGATTTCACCACTAAGTCTAATATACTATTTTGTCTTGTTCTGTTCTATTTTATTTGTTTTGCTATTATTTTATTTATGTTTTGATTTTTGATTATGGTCTGTGACCATAATAATTCAACTGAATATGTGAGCAGGAGGCCCTGCTCACCATCCCCCATACCTTTGTAAACTTGTGTAATAAATAGTGGGTAATAAATAGTGCCACCTATGTGGCATATGTAGCAACACTACTACGTGAGCTAAAAGGGCTCAGTGGCTCAGTGGCTTAATGATGCTGGAGATGATGTCTGTTCCAGCGGTTTGAGCCCTAGCACTGCATGGCAGGGTGAGCTCCCATTACTCACCTCAGCTTCTATTTACCTAGCAGTTCAAAAGCATGTTCTATGCAAGGAGATAAATAGGTACCACTTTGATAGGAAGACAACCCAGTGATTGGTGCAGATGGTTAGAATCCTGCTGGCTCTGAACCTTCCTGGTTGCAGCGCCTGTGTGTGAGACCACTCTAGGGAAAAGAGGGGGTCTTGGATGATGCTGCAGGAAGAGCCCCTGGTCTTTCTTTCTGGTGTGAAGCCAGATCGCCCTCCTGTAGCACACCTTGGGAAGTGCACAAGCATGTCCCACAACAGAGCTGGTAAATTGGCAGACATACTACTACTCTGCAATTACATTGTGATCTCCTGGTTAATGTAACAATGCCATACAAATAACAACAACAACAACAACAACAACTGTGCTGTTTGCCAGTGTGTTTCCAGTGCAATTTAAAATACTGGTTGTCACCTTTAAAGCCCTACGTGGTCTTGTCCTTGATTACCTGAGAGATCATCTTTTCCTTAGAGTTTCTACCCTTTTGATCAAATCCAACAGATTGGGCATGCTGCAGATCTCATCAGTGAAAGAGTGTCAACTGGCAGCAACTAGAAGACAGGTTTTCTCTGCTGTAGCCCTGGCCTTATGGAATATTCTCCCATCAGAAATTAAATTGGCCCCAACCCTGTTGGCCTTTCACAAGGCTTTAAAAACTTGGCTATGCACCTGGGCCTGGGGCTCGGAACATGTTAAGGGCTTTATTCTTATGTTACTTCACTTTATTCTTAGTTGAATAATCAAGCTGTCCAGAGTCACTTGGTTGAGTTGGGTGGCTATAGAAATTGGACTGAATTGAATTGAATAAAGTCTCTGAAACCTAAGGATATAAGTCACGTGTACTCATTTGACCTCCCTTGGAAGAAGGGAATTGAAGAAATTGGGTAAAGATATGGTAATACTTCATTTATATGTGTGTGCCTGTCATTTAGTCCTTCTTAAAGAATCTGGAGCTATTTAAAAATTGTTTTTTTAAAGATACCTCTTTAGGGCAAGTGCAAGGGCATTTGGTTTATTAAACAGACTAATAGAATTATTTGATTAGAATTATTGAAGAAAATATGAAAATTGAAATTAATAGCTATTGATTATCAGCTCAAGAACCTTAATCAATATGAACACAGTCAATCAGTAATTCGGAAAACATTCATTCTTGGTGAAATCAGATTAGAAGATCTTGTAGTGAAAGGTGACAATACTTTATCCGTTTTTATACCTACTTACAATATATCTAAAATTATAATGCATTTTATTTTTCATCCAGCCAAAGTCTAGGAAGTTTAATAAGACTGAAAAAAATAGTGAGTAGGAGAAAAAATAATAGAAGATGAGAAACTAATAAAACAATTCAGAGGTAAATTATATATGATAATACCTCTTCAAATAACCTCTTTTGAGATTGATTATATTTCCAAGGTTCACATAACAATAAGATTCTACCAAACCAGCCATTTAATCTAAAAAGGAATTAAATTCTACAGTAACATTTTATATACCAACTGGCAATAGCAACAGGAGCTGAAATATATATTTTAAAAATGCATTAAACTTTGTGTAGGCAATGTAGTGAGGTGAAAAGAAGAACTTTTATTATTTGCACTTAAAACTTTGATGTGTATTTTATGTTAGGTTTAGAAAGTCACTGAAATAAAGAGAAGAATGAGGCCTGAAGATGCCATCTATATGTACCAATATTATCCACACAGTAGCCTATTTAGTAAACTATTACAATCTATAGTTTGCTGCTAATACTGTTCTTCCATTTATTTGAACAGCTTAAATCAATGAGCAATATATGTTGACAGAAAAAGGGGCAATACTGCTTTCAGTTCTTTCTCCCTATTTGAATCCTTTATGTTTTCTGAAAATGTGGTGGTGGCTCAGTGGCTAGAATGTAGTATTGCAGGATAACTATGCCCACAATCAGGAGTGCAATCCTAATCGTCTTAAGGTTGACTCAGCCTTCCATCCTTCCAAGGTCAGTAAAATGAGAGTCTAGATTGTAGGGAGCAATATGTTGACATTGTAAGCCACTCAGAAGAGAGTGCTGCAAAGAACTCTGGAGTGGTATAATAAATCTAAGGGCTATTGATATTGCTATTTACTCACAACAGTTCAAAGACACATGGAACTTCATGAGGTACTGGAGTACCATACTATGACTATTGGAATTGTGCTGTTGTTATAGAGTGGTTTATACTTCCCTACTTTGAATCAGAGGCAGCTCAGAAGATCATGGTCACTAGAATAATCATGAGCTCATGACAATTTCACTGATCCAACCTGCCTTGCTGATCATACATTAAGGTTAGATTTTTACTTCAAAGGCCATGAAATATGATCTGGTGGTGAGGGGGCAACTCCAACAGTTCTTTGCAAAGGACAGATCACTTTGTTATGACAATGGGATTAACTGGAATTTGCAGCGTGGTGTATGTTTCTGTTGGGATCTTGTAATCATTGGAAAAGGGCTTCATTTCATAGGGGAATAAAATGGATGAAGAGACTCATACTGCTCTGAGAGAATAATCCTGGGAAACAAGAGAAGGCATAGCCTAAGCCCGTGGTGGCGAACCTATGGCACGCGTGCCACAGGTGGCACGCAGAGCCCTCTCTGTGGGCACGCACACCATTGCCCCAGTCCTAGGCCTACAGCAGGGTTTTATAAAAGCTTTTCACTTTAGGCTTCCGCCGCCATGTGCAAAAAAAAGAGTTCAATCAATTTCAACTTCTCGCAGGAAAAAAAAGATCTCGCAAATTTGGAATTGATTGATTGGACTTTTTAGTCCCACCCAGTCTGCCATTACTACTGCAGCCATGCCCACCCAATTGGCCACACCCACCCAATGGGCCATGCCCACCCAGCACCCGATGATACATAAGTGGATTTTGGGTTGCAGTTTGGGCACTCGGTCTCTAAAAGGTTCACCATCACTGGCCTAAGCAGTGGTCAAGCAAGAGATATTTCAGCTCATGAAAGAAATGAAAATTTATTTATTTATTTATTTATTTATTTATTTATTTGTTTTTATATACCGCCCTTCTCCCGAGGGACTCGGGGCGGTGTACAGAGCAAGGTAAGTATACAGTTAAACAATAGTAAAAAACAAATGAAACCCCAAGAGCTATCAGGCCAGGCCGGACTGCTGGAACAGGTATGTGCTGAATGATTCAGAAAGCCCAACATCTTCCAGTTCTCTGGAATGTTAAGGTAAGGAATGGAAGAAGTGCTTTCAAATTTGCAAGATTCTGTTAGTGTAACCTTATAATAAAGGTCATGTTAGTACTCATGGTTTTGGTTTATTGTCTGGACTGCTACCTTAAAGGACTGACATCAATGGATCAATACTCAAGTAAAAATAAGTTTTCAACTATCTGTTCAGGGTGAGGTACTATCAATGTGCTGATCATACCCAATTGTACTTCACCACCCCAGATCCAACTTAGATGCACTAGAAATCTGAAGTTATCAGAGACTGGGTTGGGAAAAACAATCTCATATTCAAACCAAGAATTTATTCAGAAATTATTCAGATTTCAGCATTGTAGCTTTGCTAAATTTCAATGGGGTTATGTGAAACTGTCTTATGCAACTGCAGGCTGGTTTAAGGTGGGACTGATTTCAAACTGTGGGAACTGATGAAATTCCTGGAAGGTGCCCAATAAAATAAGGAGCAGGTGTAAGCAATTGCTTTCATGTTGCAAAGGAATAATCATCAACACCTGTCCACCATCCAACTCCTGTAAGGCTGTATGTTTGTATCATTACTCAGTAAAATGGGAGAGGAAAAAAAACAAAGACTAACTTTGCTTCTGCAAAAGGATAAAGTAAATCTCCCTCATCTTACAAATTGCAGCCAAAATAAACAGGGCAATGGCCATACATTCATTATGTTAATAGCTTATTTCTAGTTCAGAAATGCTGACAGTCATAATAGCATACAAGTAGTACAGAAGTACAGAATAACAGACTTGGAAGGGACCTTGTAGATCTAGTCCAACCCACTGCTCAACCAGGAGACCCTATACCATTTCTGAGAAGTGGCTGTCCAGTCTCTTCTTGAAAGCTTCTAGTGATGAAGCATCCACAACTTCTGAAGGCAAGGTGTTCCATTGGTTGATTGTTCTCACTGTCAGAACATTTCTCCTTATTTCTAGGTTGAACCTTTCCTTGATCAGTTTACATCCATTGTTTCTTGTCTGGCCTTCAGGTGCTTTGGAAAATAAGTTGACCCCCTCTTTTCTGTGACAGTCTCTCAAATATTGGAACACTGCTATCATGTGACTCCTGGTCCTTCTCTTACTAGACTAGCCATGCCCAATTCTTGCAACCGTTTTTCATATGTTTTAGCCTGCAGCCCCCTAAACATCTTTGTTGCTCTTCTCTGCCCTCTTTTAGAGCAGGGGTGTCAAACTCACAACATCACATGATGTGTCACAATGTATCACAACTTTTTTTCCATTGCCCGCAATGAGTGTAGTTTCAGCATGATACATCCAGCCTGCGGACCGGCAGTTTGACACCCCTGTTCTAGAGTTTCAACATCTTTTTATAGTGTGGTTATCAAAATGGGTTGCAGTATTCTAAGGCTTTATAGAGTGGTATTAGTACCTCATGTGATCTTGATTCAATCCCTCTGTTAATGCAATTTAGGATTGCATTGGCTTTTTTGGCTAGTATTAAGCCAAATTCCAGCCAGTATTAAGGCTGAAATTTGCACATCTTTTCTAATGAAAATGTAATAATTTTGAGTGCCAACAATTAAATGCCAGATGAACAACACACTTGAATTGATGAGCTATCTGCTACTTTGATAAATGAAATAATGACAATAATCCCTCTTTTTTGCATACCTCCTTATGAGGGAGGGAATTATGATTGATTCTCTGATGACCTTGAGAGCTATGCTGGCAGTAGTATATTCTATCAGAAGGAGCACACATACTAGACAAGTCTCAGCACAAATGTATCCAGCAAGCTGTTTAATATGGCCAGAAAACAGAAAAAAGAATCCTATGCCTGATAAGTTGTCACCGAGGTCAACAAGGGCTATGTCAGATATTAGAATTCCTGGACATCTGTCAACAAGAGAGCATCAGGGCTCAGGAGCTATGGCTGGGCAACAACAATCACAAACAAGACAAAAGTATATTGTATTTTAAAATCACACTATTATGGCCATTATTTGAAACTGAACTGACATAGTGAGGATAATTAAAGCAAATGTTAGAAAAATATTCAGACTCAAATATCACTGAACAATGATTAGTAGATAAAATGATATTCATTGTCAGATATAAAATATTCAAGGAAAAAGAATTGGAAGAGATTCAGAGAAATTGTAAAAATGGAAGACCCTCCCCCCAAATAAAACAATAATAGAATAATAGAAGAAACTCAGATAACAATTGCAAATACAAAGGAAACAACTGATATGAACTACATACAAAACTTAATTAATAACAACAGAGCCAGTATAGGTCACAACTAATGAACTGATCCACATACCCCCACCTGGCAAGAAGAATTAAAAGACAAAAGTATGGCATACAGACAATTACCAGTAGAAAGACAATAACTGTCTTGAATTTAATGTAGTACCCAAAAAAGATCTGGCACCTATAATAAAGGATGCAAATAAGGCACCTGCAAGGATTAAAATATTATCTATCAAACAGACCAATTAGCTATCCTTTAGTACACAGTGGTGATTACAAAACACCTGGATATCAAAATTAGAAAATCCAAATTCAAATCATATTCAATCTCAAAGTGTAAAATTAGATTGGAGACCAAAATAAAGAAATTAAGTTCAGATGCAAGTAATGCAAAGAACAAGAAAGAGCAAGCTTAATAAAAAAATAGGCTTAGCATCAGAAAAATAGAAGAAGCTTTGGAAAGCGTAAAAAACAGTGATAGGGAGGAAAATTGAACTCTGTGAGGCAGAAATCATCCAGTTTAGGCAAAATCAGCTATTGCAATTAGAACAGAGATGAATCCACCAAATATAAATAGCAGTAGAAATTCTGAAGCTGGAAAACCAAACAAAAAGGAAACAAGAATGAAACAAGCCAGTTTTGGAAATATATGTAGGAAAGTTAAAAAGACTAATAAAAATGTTGGATGGATAAAAAAATCTGAAGTCAAATTTGGTGAAAATAAAATGGAAGACTAATAAGAATTACCTAAATGGTTAAAAATTGAGTAAAACATTTAAAAACTTTATATTTGCAGAAATGATCAACTGCATGGCTTTTGGCTCAAATATCTGACTAGCTTACAACCCAATGACCCAATGAATGGGGCAAACCAGGAAATTATACACTGATAACATGCTTGTCTATAATGTTTAAATTGTTCTCAGGCATTATAGCAGATAATGTCCAAGGATGTTTAGATGAAAATGATATCCATCCAATAGAACAGAAAGGAAATAAAAGAGAAAGCAGAAATATAAAAACAACTTCTGATTGATAAAATGGTTTTGGAGAGTTTGAAAAGCCAAAAACCCAAATTACAGGTGGTCCAGATTGATTATAAAAAGGCATTTGGTTCATTACCATACATTATCAAATGTCTCAAAACAATTGTTCTCAATATAAACATTGGAATGTTTATGGGGGGAAAAACAATGAAGCTGTGGAAGAATTGGTGGTTGAAAATGAAAAGATGGGCTTATCAATTTTAGGAGAAGCATCTTCCAGAATAGTTCATTATCATACTTATTATTTGCTGTTACTATGATCCCATTTTTATTGATTTTGAAAAAAAACCCCACAATTTTTGCTTATCAAGCAGCAAAAAATATGCTAGTACATTCTTGTGTTTGCTTTACAGAAAATCAGAAATTGAAATCCAGTCATTAGCAAATACTGTTAGCATTTTTAGCACAGATATAGCAATGGAATTTGTCCTAGAGAAATGTGCTGCAGTAGCAATGGCAAGGGGTAAAATCACGCAGTCTTTGAATTGAGGTTCCAGGGTTATGGAAAATGAAGTTTTCTCACTTTTTTTCTTTAATGGATCACAGTTTAAACTTGTTAAATGTTCAATCCTGTAACGGGGTGGGTTCTGATTGCCCATTCATACCTCATATCATTTATTTATTTACCTATATTTCATATTTCTGAATTGTCCATTTCTCTCACAGAGGAACTCTGGGCAGTGTACCACATAGTACAAATATGAAAGTATATAAAGATGAAAATTTAAAAGTTAAAAATTTAAAAAGTATAAAACTATAACAATTTTCAAAGAGACAATTTTAACCCTGTTGTTGGTTGACAAGGCAAAGAGAGGGTTCTCATGGCACCAACCCACCCCCATGATTATGTGCTCCTTTGGCCTCCCTGTGTGTCTGTATCTACTTATGTATATGTATGTACACACACACACACACACACACACACACACACACAAAAACACACACACACACACACACACAGAGAGAGAGAGAGAGAGAGAGAGAGAGAGAGAGAGAGAGAGAGAGTACTTATACAATCTCATTTGTAATCTGAAGTTCAACAAACCTATATAGTACCATCAGATGTTACATTCAGTTTCCTCTTTGTTCTTCAAAATCCAAGAACAAAATGATATTGAACAAATGGGACATTTTTTGAAAAAAGAAAGTCAATCAACACAAAGGAAATAGTCCTTTTCTATGACTGGCAATTGAATTGTTGGGGATGACACACTCATTTTGTGCTAAAGTCAGTTAAGAATTAACACAGATGACTGGGCCATCAAAACTACTATTCATGGCAAGATGTTATTTTAAATATGAGATAAAAGATAGGAAGTGTGTTGAAAGAGCATGAATACCATTCCTAAAAATATTTAATTGTGCCCCTCTTTCATCTCTGAAAATTCAGAGAAAAAGCTGGACTAAATATTTGAACTTCAGAAATTGAAATGGTTCCTTTCACTTTAGAAAATGGGTATCCTTTTTGCCCTTAGTATTGCATCCCTCGTGTATGCATGCTGTGCAAGGGAAAATGAATGTTCAGTTTAAAATTGAATATTTTAAAAAAGAACTGTATTGTTAATAAGATAAATGAACTTACTTGGAAGGCAAGAAAAAATATATTAAAGTTTATTCTTCCTTTTAAAGTTTATGTATTTATCAATTTTATATAGCTGACCAGCTCACAAATGTGACTCTAGGGACCATACAATAAAATAAAACAATTAAAATCTTAAATAATCTTTAATAATAATTTAAAAACTTAAAACTTAAACACAAATAGCACTATTGGAGAATACGTTAAAGCCTTATATACAATATACCCAGTGCTGGGACTCAAATATGTGAACAACTGGTTCTCTCTGTGGATGCCACTTCCAGAAGACCGTTTTGGGCCTGGGCAACAAAAAATTAGCTACTGGTTCTGCTGAACTGGTGTGAACCAACTAAATCCCACCACTGAATATACATACCCATCCTGTAAGCTCCCCATTTCCACTGAATCACCAGGCCCACTAGCAAAGCCAAGTTTTAAGTGATTTCTAGATTTTAAGAGATAGAATTGGGGCTAAGCTTGCCTTAGGGCAGACATGTCAAACACAAGGCCCGGGGGCCAGATCCGGCCCGCGAAGTGGTTTCTTGTGGCCCGCGAAGCCATCCTGGAAACAGTGAGGGAACGGCCCCCACTGCCTTGGCCCTGGCCCAGAGACCCTCCTTCTGCCAGAGACCCTCAGATCTGTCCCATTCCTGCCCAGGCCCCCATAGGCACCCTTGATGTGAACGATGTAGAGCTGGCCATGCCCACCCAGTAGGCCATACATACTCTAGCCATGCCCACCCAGTAGGCCATGCCCACCCTGGCCATACCCACCCGGCTCCCTGAGGGCAACCACAATGCTGATGCGGCCCTCAATGAAATTGAGTTTGACACCCCTGCCTTAGGGACATCTGCTTAATACTAAAATTCTCATTATCATGACCTTTAACTGGTTGAAAAGGTGCATCATAGGACAACAATTTTTGAACCAAGGTATCTCAAATCGCCAGCTTTCAGAATGCATCAAAGTCTAGAAACCATGATTCCCAAGGGATTAACATTTGGGAAAGTTATAGCTGTTATTGACTGCTGCTGGGCTGCTGTGTTGCTACTGCGGTTATATAATCTTCATTTTCAATGTTCTGTGACAGTTTCCCAGCCAGTTGAATGGGGATGCTGGCAGGATGTAGGAAGATGCTCCCTATTCCAAATGCTTTTTTGCCACCTTTGGTCATTCTGTTTCTCTATTTAGTTAAGAAAATATGTCTGAAATGATGACTTAGCAAGGCATGGATTGTCTACTTATCCTCTAAAGGGCAGGTGCCATGGCAGAAAAAGGCTTGTCACTAGTTCCCATAAGGTAGAAATATTTAGCAAACAGGACCTATAACATGCCTCTCCTACTGGTCTGCACAGGGCAAGCTGGACAAAGGCCAACCTTCATATAACCTGGCCTCATTTGACTTTAAAGGTCAAAACCAGCATTTTGAAGCAAACTGTCAACCAATGGAGCTCCCAGAGTAGAGGTGTGATCTGTGTCCTTCTAGGGACACATATAGCCTGCACAGCTCCATTTTGCACAATTGGAAACTTCTGAATATTCTTGAGTGGCAACCCGATATTCTTGCCAGAGTGGTGTGATATGAGATACATAGGTAGAATATATGATAGATATGTGTGTGTGTATACATCTATACACACACACATCTATGTATGTATGTATATATGTATGTATGTATAGTATTTATCTGTCTGTCTGTCTATCTATCTATCTATCTATCTATCTATCTATCTATCTATCTATCTATCTATCTATCTATCTTTTAGCAGATTAATATAGTAAGAAAATTTTGCTGTACAGAATGAATATGAATATATTGCTTTGTTGAGACATTTCATTTTGAGAAATGCGAGAAATCTTGGGAGGGAGAGAACATAAATAATTTTTATTCCCCTCTCAGCTCTTTGTTTCTGATTGGCACAATCAGCACAGAATGCAACAGCACAACAACTGGACTCATTTATTGAATGAAAGCTTGACTGAGATACCCTAGGGGTTAAGGCACAAGGCTAGAAACTGGAGTTCTAATTTCACTTTAGGCATGAGAGCTGGCTGAGTGACTTTGAGCCAGCCATTCTTCTCTCATCCCAACTCACCTCAAAGGGGGGTTGTGGGGAAAATAGGAGGAAACAGTATTAGGTATGTTTTTCATCTTGTTCTAGACAGACAGACAGACAGACAGACAGACAGACAGATAGATAGCTATCATGGACATCTCAACCAAAAATGTAAGACAAATAATATGGGAATTAGTACAGAAAAAACAGAAGTAACAGTAATCAGAAGAGGAAAGTATACCCTTAACACAGTAATAGAGGGAACAAGCATAAAACAAGTATCAAAATTCAAATATTTAGGAACAATATTTAGTGAAGATGGGGAAAATGGATAAAAATAGTAACATATGATGCAGTAAGACAAATCAAGAATTCAGATAGCTGGCTTCACCCCCACAACATGGCAATGCCACTTACTACAAAGAAGCATCTCAAACAAACCATATTCATCCCCACCTTAGGTTACTAGTGCCAAACATGGATACTTACAATAAAACATAAATGAAAGTTAGTTGCTATGGAAATGAGATAGTTGAGGAAAGTTCCTGGAGTGATTAGAAGGGATAAAATCAGGAATGAGATTATAAGGGAACAAATTGGATTACAACCAATATTAAACTACATACAAAGACAGCAAATGAAATAGTTTGCCCATCTGGAGATAATATCTGGAGATTCTATACCATATAAGGCATAAATAAAAAGAGAAGGTCAAAGAGCACAAGGCAGACCCAGAAGAAGATGTCAATTGCAAGATGTAACTTGAAATTCGCTGAGAGATTTAAAGTTGATTTTTGAACATGACAAAACTACTTTTGAAATGGGACTATGCACAAATAATGAACATCTTGTTGCCAAAATATATAGACTTCTGTTAACATTACAAAGGGAAACTGAATGAGTTCAAAATTGTATGATAGTGTACGAGTTGTGGCAAAAAAAATCAATATAACATAAAAATTGATCAACATGAAAACTTGTGGATAAAGAGATTGAAATTTACTCTATGCTATATTCTCAAAAAGAACTTTTATAAAACAATGTGCTTATCTCCAGACAAATTGGCTAAAATGTACAAAGGCTCTTCCAATCTTCCACTTGCTGGAAGTGTAAAATTCAAGTAGCAACCTTTTACCACCTTTGGTAGACTTGCAAAACAGCTAAGCAATATGGGACTGAAATAATAAGAAATTGGAAATACACGATTCATACCACAAAAAACCACAATTCAGGGTTAATGGATAAAGCACTGGAAAAATCACATTTATATCTATAAAAAATACAACAGCAGTATAACTTTCATATGTTCAGCACTGAAAAGTCCTTGCAATGCCTCCAAGAGAAGAATTGTTAGTGAAAGTGATAGAACTGGCAACAATGGCTTATAAAAGAAAAAGTCATTGAAGAAATTTATCTACAGTTGGAAGCCTTTTGTGGACATTTTGCAGAAAATGGATAAAACAAAATCAAATTATGGCATGTGGATTTGATTTTGATTTAAAATTTAAAAAGTAAAAAAATTGGAGTGAAGATGAATACTATATTATAGTGCTAAAGTAAGAATTGAATGCATTTTTAGATCCTTTTTCTTTGAAGGTGTTTCGCTTTTCATCCAAGAAGTTTCTTCAGCTCTGACTGGATGGTCCAAGAAGGCTCTACACCTGTTTGCACTACTCAGGTGACTTTGCTGACACAGATAAGCCTCCAGGGGCTTCAATGACTCCCTAAAACAATGCAAATGACCAGCTGTCTGCAAGGAGTATAAATCCTGCCATTCCCCACCATCCAGTCAAAGCTGCAGAAACTTATTTTTCTTTCTTTCTTTCTTTCTTTCTTTCTTTCTTTCTTTCTTTCTTTCTTTCTTTCTTTCTTTCTTTCTTTCTTTCTTTCTTTCTTTAAATTTTTATACCACCCTATTCCCGAAGGACGCAGGGTGGTTTACAGGGCAGCATAAAATACAACATAAAGATAGTATAAAATTAAAATAGATTAAATTAATTAAGCCCAACAATTAAAACAATATTAAAAGCTAAAACCCCTTCAGTCCAGGCCTGATAGATCAAAAAACAAGTTTTTCAGGTCCCGGTGAAATGAACGCAGATCGGGGGCGGTCCGAAGTTCCACCGGCAAATCATTCCAAAGGGCAGGCGCACCCACAGAGAATGCCCTTCTTGGATGAGAAGTGAAATGTCTTCAAAGAAAAACAAGAAAGTCCAGTTGCCTCGTTAAAAAAAAAAGCACCTTTGGGACATTATCAATAGAGTGAGTAATCTGAAGTCCAGAAATTCATATGGCCTCTAATACCGTTTTCCAACATTTCTGAGTTTCCCCTGCCAAAAAATAATAATAAATACATACATAATAATCTGCTTGCTGAATGCTAAAAAAAAGCAGATTAGGAAAACAATATAAACATAATGTGTAAATTCACTAACTCACACTCAATAACAATTGAGAATTTCTCATCCATTCTGAAAATGTAAATTTTGCATTGAAAATTGAATCTTACAGAAATTTGAGAGGGTTTCTACCAATTTGCTTCTGAGGTCCACTTCCAAAAGCTGCTAGTGTTTAGCTAGGCAACCTGCATATTAAAATTCAGTTCACATAAGAAAAACTGAATGGTCATGTGGCTTTTGGAAGCATATTAATTCACGATGAGTGCCAAGTTTAATAAAACATGGATCTGTAGAAATGAAGACTATCTATTAAAAGACAATACTGTAAAAATAAGTCTGGGTTGACAGAAATTTAACAGACTTGTTTTTTTCTTGAACAAAGGCTTCAGTTTTCAAGCCTTTTGGGAAATACAGTGTAATTAATTCTCAAGAAATGCAATTCCTGCTTGAGCAGGTTAATGGGTGAAAGCTGTCCTCCCCTTTCCTCATCAACTCATACTTTATATTGCAAATTATTATTATTATTTTGTTAACTACTTGTTGCTTGGAGATTTGACTGGTCCCACTGTGCAACTTTTTAAGAAGGTTAAGGGGAATAATTAATTCATTGGAGCGGTTATATTTTCTACAGAGGAAAAAGAAATAACTAAGCTTCATGCAGGTCGATGGGATCAAAGTACTCAAACAGCACATCAAAGCAGATCTTCCAACGTTTGAATTAGTAAGTGAGATAGATGTGTAGGACAAGTGTATGTCACAGATATTTCAGGAGCAGCAGCTATGTTAGATAGTTGTAACAATAAGTGATAAAGTAAGACTGATTTCACAGAGACTTGCATGGATACAAATAAACCTTCAGTGGAAAGTTTAAATACTGTACCTGTGAGTTGAACTCTCACTTGCTGTTACTATATTGTCGCAGAAAGCCATCTGATTAACTCAATGGTCCAACTAGTGTATAGGTAGATGTAAACAACAAGTGCTTAACTGTTATGGGCTTTTAGAGCTGAAATTGATGGAGGAATGATTCATAATTGGACACATCAAGCACATGTATTTCCCTATGTTAGGGAAAAGGAGGACAGAGCTGAATGAACCAACACAACAATAATTACTGTAAAAGAACAGGGAGGAAATGTAAATTTGCATCATCTGGACAAGTAAAATCAAGTTTTCTCTCTTTGAATCACAGAGGCAGAACTGAATAAAGTTCTATCATCTACAAACCAGATGATGACAGGAATGAAGGTGAAGCCCTCCACTTATATCCTCTAGCTATCCCTTCTTGCATTTAAAAGATACACAAAATTAGAAGCACATATAAGGATTTCTTTTTATCTAAAACCCCAAAGGGACCTGATACAATAGACTCTGGTTGATTGGGGATAAGACAAAGGCTCAGGATTCTGGAGACCTTTACATCTTGAGATATGTAGTCATCCTTGTCAGGTTTATAAACTGGATAATATTACACGAGCTCTCTACATGATGAAAAACTATGTTCCCAGTTTTTATTTTGCCATGTAGTACCATTATGTAACATATCATTGGTGGCAGGCGATGAGGGCTTGTTGGAGAAAGAACCAGCGATAGCAGAAATTTTTTTTTGGTCTGCATTTTTAAAAAGAGACAACCTGATTCTTATTTCCTAGACTACCTTAAAAATTGAAACTGTTACAGTATATTTGGAGTCCTGGTGGACGGTCACTTGACTATGAGCCAGCAATGTGCAGCAGCAGCCAAAAAAGCTAATACAATCCTGGGTTGTATAATCAGAGGCATAGAATCAAGATCACATGAAGTATTAGTACTGCTTTATAAAACTTTAGTAAGACCACACTTGGAATACTGAAGCCTATTCTGGTCACCATATCACAAAAAACATGTTGAGAGTTTGGAGAAAATTCAGAGAAGAACAACGAAGATGATTAAAGGCTTGGAGACTAAAATATACAAAGGATAGCTGCAGGATTTAGGTTTGGCTAGTCTAAAGAAAAGAAGAAATAGGGGAGACATGATACCAGTGTTTCAGTATTTGAGGGGCTGCTACCAAGAAGAGGAGGTCATGTTATTCACTAAAGCACCAGAGGGCAGGACAAGAAACAATAGTTGGAAACTGATCAAAGAGAAAAACAACCTGGAATTAAAGAGAAACTTCTTGACAGTGAGGACAATTAACCAGTGGAACAGCTTGCCTCCAGAAATCATGGGCGCTCCATCACTGGAGATTTTTAAGAAGAGGCTGGGCAGTCACTTGTTTAAGATTGCATAGGTCCTTCCTGCTTGAGCAAGGGGCTGGACGAGAAGACCCCAAGGTCCCTTCCAGCTCTATTCTATTCTATTTCTGACTGCAAGCAACTCTGAATTTTGCAATGTACTTTTTGGCTCAACCTTGCCAAAAAATATGCATTAGAAAAAAACCTATGTACAGAAAGTGTACATTAGAAACAATTCAAATGTAAATTAATATGGATTTTGGTATAGGGCTGGTATTTTTTGTTTTAAAAAATAAATTCACAGAAAGAAGCAGAAATTGGGTGGAATGTTTTTAGGAATGAATAAGTGTGTGAAACTGGCATAAATTGAGTGATCTATCTGAAAAAGGAATCTGTCCCAGTTGTTCATAACAGACACAGAGATGTCAATGAAGTTCTTCTGACCCAAGACTGGATCAGAAAGTAATCTGTTGACTGTTGATCCATCTCAAAGGATAGGTGAGTTTTTAAGTCCTTAGATTCTTCTCCAACAGAAATTGAAATGAAAGAAAAAGTGAAAGATTTTTTTTTTAAAAGCGTTGAAACAATGTGTAGCTCAAAATAGCACTTAGCACTTAGACTTATATATCACTTCATAGTGCTTTACAATCCTCTCTAAGCGGTTTACAGAGTCAGCATATTGCCCCCAAAAATCTGGGTCCTCAATTTACTGACCTCAGAAGGATGGAAGGCTGAGTCAACACCTAGCTGTTCAGAATCAAATTCCTGGAGTGAGCAGTGAGTTAGCCTGCAGTACTGCATTCTAAACACTGTACTCATCTTTAAAGCACTGCGTGGTTTAGGGCCTGTGTATCTATGGGACAACCTACTCCCGTGGTGGCGAACCTATGGCATGCGTGCCACAGGTGGCAGGCAGAGCCCTCTCTGTGGGCACGCACACTATTGCCCAAGTCCTAGGCCTTCAGCTGGGTTTTATAAAACCTTTTCACTTTAAGGCCTCCACTGCCATGTGCAAAAAAAAGAAAAAAAGGTTCAATCAATCAATCAATTTCAACTTCTCATGGGGAAAAAATGATCTCGCAAAGTTGGAATTGATTGATTGAACTTTTTAGTCCCACCCAGTCTGCTGTTACCACCACAGCCACGCCCACCCAATCGGCCACACCCACCCAATGGGCCACACCCACCCGGCACATAAGTGGGGTTTGGGTTGCAGTTTGGGCACTCGGTCTCTAAAAGGTTCGCCATCACTGACCTACTCCCATAGCAGATTGTCTGCCAGGTGTCTCCCAGGTTATTAGGATCTGGACAAGAAGATTTTGTCTTAATTTTTTGGAAGTATAATCTTGAGGAATCCCCATCACTACCCCTTTGAATGGAATAGCATTTCCCAGACAACATATAAGTTCCAGCTCTTCTGACAAAGCTATTAAGATCTGACTATAAAATGATCTACCGTTGGTATCTCCCCCCTGTTAGAATCGTTAAAATGTTTTCAGGATCTTCTGATAGATACTGGAAATGTTGCTCGGCCAAGGGTACCTTCTTTCACCAATGGTGGAACTGTTTATATGCCAGACGATATTGGAGACAAATTCAACAGTGGCTATTGGAAATAACAGGTGTGAGTTTCCCTATGCAGCCAGACCTCTACTTATTGGGTATAAGACCGGACAATATCGACAAAAGAGATTGGTATATATTTGTTCATGCCTCAACAGCAGTGAGGATGGCCTTTGCCCAATTGTGGAAGGACCCAGACATACCTCGTGACCATTTGATAATAAACAAGATTCTCCGTTGTGCCGAGATGGACAGGTTAATGTACATTTTAAAAGATAAATGTGAATCACTATATAATATAAGTTGGAACAAATGTTTTGTATGGCTTAAAAGAAGGTTCAACTCAGGAGACGAGTGATGAGATCGCCCATTTAATTGATCTGTGTAATTTATTAGGCTTACAAGGTTGACAAGATATGACCAATGGTAGTTTTGTTTTTCTTTTAATGATAAGGATATTCTATGCATTGGAAAGTTTAGCTGGGACGATGTATTTTTTGTTAATAGGAGAGTAGATATAACTCTCCGTCTGTTTTGTTTGTTTGTTTGTTTTCCACAGTTTGTGTTACGTGATTATATGGTTTGTGTCTTGTCCCTTTCCCTATGTATTATTCTGTTGTCATTCTTATTGTAAATAATTAATAAAGTATGTATGAGGGGTTATATGTCTTGTTTCTCTTGGGAGTGATTTTTTTTTAAGTGAGAGTTATTCTTCAGGTTTGGGAAAACTTGTTATCGCCATTATAGATCTTGTAGTATATTGCTTTAATCTTATTAGAGGCTGGTAGGTCTGTAAGCTGCTTAAGAGTCAGCATACAAGCCAAATAAATGAATTAATCAGAGAAGCAAGCAAAGGACCAGTGAAAGATAAATGTTGTTTCTGTTATCAGAAGGAGGAAAGCAGAAAAAAAGAAGAGTTAGGAAAATAAAATCACCTTGACATCAGTACAGGAAAAGAATGTACTGCTTGCAAGAGCCACCTTGGGTTCATCTCTCTTCTTACCAAACTAGATTTTTTTTTTTGGGGGGGGGGAAGTGACTAGCTTATTTGGCATGGGAATGGGATTGATGTAGTGTACCTTTTTAGGAAAGCATCAGACAAAGTCTGTCATGAGTTTTTGGTAGAGAAGAGAGCTAAATGTGAGCTGGATTAAGCTAATATTAGGTAAAGGTAAAGGTTCCCCCGCACATGCGTGCTAGTCGTTTCCGACTCTAGGGGCCGGTGCTCATCTCCATTTCAAAGCCAAAGAGACAGCGCTTGTCTGAGGACGTCTCCGTGGTCATGTGGCCAGCATGACTAGATGCCACAGGCACACAGAATGCTGTTACCTTCCCACCGTAGTGGTCCCTATTTTTCTACTTGCATTTTTATGTGCTTTCCAACTGCTAGGTTGGCAGAAGCTGGGATGAGTAACAGGTGCTCACTCTGTTACGCGGCACTCGGGATTCGACCTGCCAAACTGCTGACCTTCTGATTGACAAGCTCAGCATCCTAACCCACTGAGCCACCACGTCCCTTAAGCTAATATTAGGTAGTTACAAATCTGGTTTTTTAAAATTATTTATATTTTGTATTTCTTAATCACCCATCTCCATCAGAGAAGGGCTCTGATACAGTATGTTGATGGCTCCATATCAAGCCAAAAATGTGTGGCATTGTGTGTTGTACTATTCACCATATTTATAACTGACATGAGAAAGAAGTTAAAAAAAAGTATGGTTACAAATATGGTTACCAAATATACAATGATGGGTGAGGGTAGAAAACACATTAAAGGACAAAATCAGGATTTAGGAACACATTGGAAAACTGTAACCTTGGGAAAATTTCCAAAGATGAATCTGGACATATGTAGTGTCCTATATTTGGGGAGAAAAATAAATAAAAGGAATTAATGTAGGGTAGCAGGGCTCTGAATAGGATATAGGACAGCAGTACATGCAAAAAAGACCAGATTTCCTTGGTGGCTCATAAACTGAACATGAGCTGACAGTCTGATGTAACTACAAAAAAAGAAAAGGAAAATAAAGCTCTTAAGCAGCAACAACAGAAGTACAGTATTAGGTTCTAAAGAATATTTAGAACAGAATATGTTCTGGTTTTTTTAGGAATTTTTTTAGGAAAAAAGAGTGATCAACTGAAGAATGTACACAATCAAGATGAGGGGCCTGGAAATAAATTTTAGGAATGCTTGTTTGATAAGGTCAGTTTTAAAGAAACAAATTTGCAGGGAGATACGAGTATATGAGGGGCTGTTGTGTCAAAGGTGGGGCAGAATTGTTCAAAATTGCTCCAAAAAAATAGGACAAGAAACAGTGGACTTAACACAAAAATAGATTTCAGTAGGGTACCAGGACAAAAATCCTAACAGTAAGAGCTGTCCAGGAGTAGAAAAGACTGTTTCAAGAGGAAGCTGAAGTCTTTTCTGGACAAGTTTTCAACAGATACTAGATGGCTGAGAATTAGGAATGCTGAAGTAGAGGCTTTCTCCACAGTGTACAGATTAGATGATCTCCAAGGAGCTTCTCCCTTTAACATTTTTTTTTATTCTGAAAGTCAGGGGACAATTATATGGTCCTCCAAGTTCCATTCCTTGTACATCAATTGTGATGGTGACAGCTTGCAGGGCCATCCTCTGAAGTTATCATTGCTCTGGCTGTAAGGGAGACAGGAACTGGAGTGCAGTTTCTTTATTTGCTATATATTTTTAGCAATAGATATTCATAGATATATGAATCTATATGACCAGCAACAAATCCAGCAATTACTGTGTAACAGTCAAGAAAGCTAACCTATTTGCTAATATTTAGCATCAGTAGGTTGATAGGTTGGCAGTCTTTAGGAGGGAAATGAAATGAATGGAGTTTCTGAACCATCAACATTCCATACACAAACACCCATAAACAGACCAGCCCTGTTTGGTGATTGTTGGCAACTTTTCTCATGGTTGATGACATTCAATTTTCATTCAAGAGTGTGGTACAGCACAACTTTGCAGACAACAGCACAGAAGCTGCTTCACTTTTGGATTTTTGGAATGGCATTATTAAGTTGTTCTTTTTTCCTTTCCCTCAACTGTACTGCCTGCTCTACCCTCTTTCTCCATTCTCCTTGCACCCTGTCTCTTTTTCTTAATGTGGGCCCTTTCCAGTGGTGGGATTCAGCTGGTTCACACCACTTCGGCAGAACCAGTAGCTAATTTTTTGTTGCTCAGGCCCAGAATGGACTTCTGGAAGTGGCATCCACAAAGAGAACTGGTTGTTCACATATTTGAATCCCACCACTGCCCCACTCCCAGAATGCACACTGACCAGAAGAATTACGTTCTACTTAGGTTACTTCTGCAAACTATTGGCTGCAATTTTTGAGCTGAGAAATTATTTGAACTATATGGTCATGGATTTTACAAAGGAGCTTTGACTTGGTTTAGAAAGTTGCACTATGTGGCAAGGGTGACACACAATAGGGGTTGAAAACTCTTAACTAATATCTTTGCTTTAATTTGGCAGAGAGGCAGAAGAGCAGAGGATAATAAATTCATAGTATTTTTTTTACTATACCAGGATAACCTGAAAAAATTGGGAGTTCATCAACTTTAATAACAATATTAATATTAACAATAATTAAGAAACCTAGAGTTGTGCTTGATTTTTCTTTCACTAATGTAATAATTTCAGTGGAAAGCAATGGGGGGTAGCCTTTGATCTCAAATTGTACAAAGAGTAGCAGTAATCTCACAGGATTCCACTTCTGTTGGGGGAGTGTTTTAACTGCTCATCTTTTTCCTTCCCCCTTACAATAGCAAAGAATTTATATTCAAAGTTATGCAGGAGATCCATTTTTATTTGGAAATATTTCAAAGGAGCCTGGTCTTCAGCTTGAAGTTTATATTAAATAAAAAGAATCTAATTACAATCCTTTATCACAGAATTAATCTTGTTACATTCATGTAGAGTTTTTCTATCCAGCAAATTAACTCATACTTAGCCAGCAAAGATACCCCAATAAAAATCATTCCCTTGCATAAAGCTTCAAGGACAGTGTAATGTATTGGGGTTTTTACTTGTACTGATTCACGTGTCTGTTTAAATGCTGCTTAAAGGTTGCTCAGTGGTGTGTCTGTGTAACGGTCACTGACTAAGCAAGACTTCTTGTCTCCAAGAAGATCATTGGTAGATTTGGGGTGGGAATGGGTTCCTTTAAACCTATTGGCCGCTGCCTAGTGGCCAACCGTATAAGTAGCTGTGCAGCAGCCACTGTGTCAGTTCTGTTCTGCTTGAACTGACACAGCATGTTACTGTTTGGAACCTTCTGTCTCACATATTGCCTGCAAAGAACAGGCTACACAACAGACAGGGTCATTTTTTTTCTTCCCTTCATTGTAGAAACAATCATGTTAAATTCCAATGGCTTCATATTTCTTTCAGAAAGACAATGTGTGCATTTTACAGTTCAGGATTTTTAGTTTCAAAATGAAACTTCATAGCCACTCTGTTCAGAGATGTTTCCAGTCCATAAAGCATCAAATTAGCAAGATTCTGTGTAATTCTAAAAATTCTAAAATGCAACTCATATTTTTAATAGGAACTTTTGTTTCTATCAAAGTATGGTTTTAAGTGTACTTTTTGGAACTTGTTCATAAATTAAGCTTCATCTCAAAGATTTGCAGTTGCTACCAAAACACACACACACACATCTATCAACACATGTAATGGTTAGATACCTGCTCCAAGCCTCACATCTGTGTTTCCTATTTTACATGATTGTTGTGAGTATTATTAAGGCAGTCATTATTATTTTATTACCCATCTAAAAGACAGGAAGATTTAAAAGTAGCATTTATGTTTTAACATTTATGTTAACGTTTTTGAATACCATGTTATGATTGCTACTTTTCTTTCTTGGAAATTATATTATTGCACAGAAAAAGATCTCAAATAACTTTCTTAGTCACATTCACTGGTCCATTTTCAAGTTCTGATTTCTGAAGGCATTGGTTTGAGAATATAATCACTAAAGATAGAGTATTCCATGAGCAGAACTCTCCATAAACTAATATGAAGCAATTCTTTAACTAGAACAAGTGTCCTCATCTCATTTGGTACACCAAGTGTTCTTCCTGGCCAATTAAACACATTGTGTGTATGTGAATATGCTTATATGGTCTCATATTTCACACACAAAAAATGGGGGGGCCTTTCTAGATACCTATACATTCTGGTCTACTCTTGAACTCATTGTTATAAAAGTCAAACATTGAACAAGAATGAATGATATAAACAAAGACAGTAGAAAAATACTACCCCTTCCCTATGGATAGCAATCAGTTATTTTTTATATTCAGTAATAGGCATTTATAAACTATTCTCTAAGTATACTTTTCTGCTCTTAACATGTACTGTATATCAACCAATCTTGAATCTTATGTGTTTATTCCCATTCCATTTTCTTTTTTTTTACAGAAAAGCCATAGAAATAAAAAAAATTAGCATGAGAAGATTACATAGAAGTCCCTTGCTATTATCTCACATTTTTAATACACACTTCACTGGAAGAAAACACCTAATGGGATTATCATCAGTAAACCTATATAAAATGGAAGGCTGAAAATCAAGGTTTAATTCTGCCAGTAACATTGTAAGCAATTTTTTTCCCTAAAATGTGTACACTTTTCTGTGAAACTTTTTATTAAAACTTGCATGCTCATTCTCAAATTTTGAGTCTAACATTGCATCTCAAAACATGAACCAAATGAAATCTCCACTTTCCTACAAAGCAGTACAAATCTGATGGTACCATTTCATAAGGTTTTAGTATAAACTTGTTCTCAGGCTGCAGGATCTATAATTTATTGTAAATACAAACAGTTGGATTGGATCTGGATCTTCTCTGTAAAGTTACTGGCAGCGTGTATAAGGGGGAATCAAAATCAAGAAGTCATGATCAGAATATAGTGATGCAAGTCCCACCCACTTTTAAACATGTAGATAACACAGATGCAAGAGGTGAGCTGACATCATGATTTGTGTCATCCATCTTGCTGATTATAACCTACTTTCACCCTGCTGAAATTACCTCTATTTGCATATTTCAGATATATATATATATATATATATATATATATATATATATATATATATATATATATATACACACACACACATATATATATATATATATACATATATATATATATTTGTTTTCTGAGGTTTTCGCCGGTGCCTGTATGTGGATCCTTGGTTTTTCGGGTTTTTCCCCGCGTAGAATTAAAGGTGTAGGCGCAACGTTTCGATGGAATCCCATCCATCATCATCAGGCTTCTGTTTCCTTCTTCTGGGAGAAGCATGTGGCTGTTTGTTCCTCTTTTTTAAACTGCCAGAGGGGGTGTGTTCTGTGGAGGTGTGCTCTGATTGGGTAGGGGACCAAGTGTGTTCTGATTGGGTGGGAGTGTGTTTTGAATGGTGGGGGTGTTCTGATTGGGTGGGGGTGTGTTCTGAGTGGATGGGCTGGTCTCAGCTGCCAGCTCCAGACCTGAGCTGGTGAGTTGTGCTGCTTTTGTTCGGCTTTGTGTTTGTGGTGGTGCCATGTTTTTATAGTGGGTGTCAGTTTGCTTATTGTGTGGTTTGGAGGGGTTTAAAGTGGCTGATGTTGCAGCTGTAGTTAGGTTTCTGTTTTGTGGTTGTGTGTCTTTATCGTTGTGGGTTCGGATTTGCTTTTTGAATGGTTGTGTGGTGGTGATGTCATGTGATGTTATCATGAGTTTGGGTCTGGTATCATTCTTGGTGGTTGGGCTTCGTCTGTCAATCAAGGCGGGTTTCCAAATGGCTGGTAGACGAGAGGTATCATCTCGTTTATTCATGCTGTGGGGGCGTTTTTCTATCTCAATGGCTTCTCTGATTATTCTGTTGTTAAAATGTTCAATTTTGGCAATAGTTTTGGTTTTTTTAAAATCAATTTCATGTCCCGTGGCTTCAAAGTGTTGGACCAGGGATGAAGTTTGTTCTCCCTTTCTGAGTGAGTTTTTGTGCTCTTCAATGCGTGCACTTATTCTTCTGTTGGTCTGTCCGATGTATGTGGTGGGGCAGGTGGTGCATGGGATTTCGTATACTCCTTGGTTTTCTAACCCAATTATGTCCTTGGGGTTTCTTAGGATGGTGGATATTTTTCTGTCTGTGTAGAATGCTGTTTTGATGTTGTGTTTTTGGAGGACCTTGCTGATTCTGTCTGTGGTCCCTTTTAAGTATGGGAGGAGGGCTTTGCCATTTTCTTGTTCTCTGTCTTGGGTTTTTGTGGGTGTCTCTCTTCGGATTAAGTTGGTAATCGTGTTTCTTTGGAATCCATTGGCTGTTAGTACATTAGTGAGAGTGTGTAGTTCGGTTTTTAGGTGTTGTTCGTCAGCTAGGTGTTTTGTTCTGGAGATGAGTGTCTTGGCTACGGAGTTGATCTGTGCTGGGTGGTGGTGTGAGGGTGCGTTCAGATAGCGGTTTGTGTGTGTTTTTTTTATGGTAGATAGTGTGTCCTAGGGAGCCGTTGGATTTCTTGTAGACTAAGACATCAAGGAAGGGAAGTTGATTGTTAGCTTCTGTTTCCATGGTGAATTGTATTTTGGGGTGTAGGCTATTGAGGTGTATGAGGAAGTCATCCAGTTTTTCTTTGCCGTGTGGCCAGATTACGAAGGTGTCATCTACGTATCTGAGCCAGAGTTTGGGTTTGTGGTTGGATTTTTCTAGAGCGAGGGTTTCAAAGTGTTCCATGTAGAGGTTTGGGACAAATTCAAACAAATCGCCGTCTGGAGAGCTGAAACAGAGACTGCCTACAAAACAGACACACACACCAATAAACTCCGAAGACTAAAGGAACGCCAGAAACAAACCCCTCCTCTCCCACAGCAACACATGAAACAAACTGTGCACAACATCTCAGATAGGATTCTCACCAAAGCCGAAACCAACGTCCTGTCTAAAGGATTTAATTTTGCAGTCGCTCCCAAACACATTCCCACGGAAACCATTATATGCGGAGTCGAATCCAGCCTGACCAAAATCAACCCTGATGATGCCAACAAAATCAGACTCGAAGTGACCAACATCCTCTGCACCAGCAAACCACCCAAAAGCAACTTACCCAAAGAGGAACAGACAGCACTACTTAACCTAAAAAATGACACCAGCATAATCATTCTGCCAGCAGACAAAGGCAACGCCACGGTGGTAATGAACTCATCTGACTACCATACCAAATTATCCAACCTACTCCGAGACTCCACATACAAACTCCTCAAGACAGATCCCACCACCTACCTGGAAAAAACCACAAAATCAAAAATAAAAGCCACCCCCATCAGTGAAGAGATCCAGAAAACAATCATTCCCAGAGAAAAATCATCCAGATGTCCTAAGCTCTATGGTCTGCCCAAGATACACAAAGAAGGAACCCCACTCAGACCCATAGTCAGCTCCATAGGCTCACCTCTACAAAATCTAGCCAAATTTCTTGCCAAACAACTACAGCCTTATGCAAATTCCATCACCTCACACGTACAAAACTCATTCCAATTCATAGAGATCATAAGTAAACTAAACTTACAGCCCTGGGACCTACTTGTGAGCTTCGATGTTGTATCCCTCTTCACCCAAGTGCCAATCAAAGAAGCCTTGACAGCTATCCTAAATAAATACAACCCCCCAAAACACATCCTAGATCTGACCAACCACTGCCTATCTAACACATACTTCATCTACAATGGACAAAGATACAAACAAATGGAAGGAGCACCCATGGGATCACCCCTCTCACCTGTCATCGCAAACCTCTACATGGAACACTTTGAAACCCTCGCTCTAGAAAAATCCAACCACAAACCCAAACTCTGGCTCAGATACGTAGATGACACCTTCGTAATCTGGCCACACGGCAAAGAAAAACTGGATGACTTCCTCATACACCTCAATAGCCTACACCCCAAAATACAATTCACCATGGAAACAGAAGCTAACAATCAACTTCCCTTCCTTGATGTCTTAGTCTACAAGAAATCCAACGGCTCCCTAGGACACACTATCTACCATAAAAAAAACACACACAAACCGCTATCTGAACGCACCCTCACACCACCACCCAGCACAGATCAACTCCGTAGCCAAGACACTCATCTCCAGAACAAAACACCTAGCTGACGAACAACACCTAAAAACCGAACTACACACTCTCACTAATGTACTAACAGCCAATGGATTCCAAAGAAACACGATTACCAACTTAATCCGAAGAGAGACACCCACAAAAACCCAAGACAGAGAACAAGAAAATGGCAAAGCCCTCCTCCCATACTTAAAAGGGACCACAGACAGAATCAGCAAGGTCCTCCAAAAACACAACATCAAAACAGCATTCTACACAGACAGAAAAATATCCACCATCCTAAGAAACCCCAAGGACATAATTGGGTTAGAAAACCAAGGAGTATACGAAATCCCATGCACCACCTGCCCCACCACATACATCGGACAGACCAACAGAAGAATAAGTGCACGCATTGAAGAGCACAAAAACTCACTCAGAAAGGGAGAACAAACTTCATCCCTGGTCCAACACTTTGAAGCCACGGGACATGAAATTGATTTTAAAAAAACCAAAACTATTGCCAAAATTGAACATTTTAACAACAGAATAATCAGAGAAGCCATTGAGATAGAAAAACGCCCCCACAGCATGAATAAACGAGATGATACCTCTCGTCTACCAGCCATTTGGAAACCCGCCTTGATTGACAGACGAAGCCCAACCACCAAGAATGATACCAGACCCAAACTCATGATAACATCACATGACATCACCACCACACAACCATTCAAAAAGCAAATCCGAACCCACAACGATAAAGACACACAACCACAAAACAGAAACCTAACTACAGCTGCAACATCAGCCACTTTAAACCCCTCCAAACCACACAATAAGCAAACTGACACCCACTATAAAAACATGGCACCACCACAAACACGAAGCCGAACAAAGGCAGCACAACTCACCAGCTCAGGTCTGGAGCTGGCAGCTGAGACCAGCCCATCCACTCAGAACACACCCCCACCCAATCAGAACACCCCCACCATTCAAAACACACTCCCACCCAATCAGAACACACTTGGTCCCCTACCCAATCAGAGCACACCTCCACAGAACACACCCCCTCTGGCAGTTTAAAAAAGAGGAACAAACAGCCACATGCTTCTCCCAGAAGAAGGAAACAGAAGCCTGATGATGATGGATGGGATTCCATCGAAACGTTGCGCCTACACCTTTAATTCTACGCGGGGAAAAACCCGAAAAACCAAGGATCCACATATATATATATATATATATATATATATATATACACATATACACACACACACACACACACACACACACACACACACACACACACATATATATATATATATATATATATATATATATATATATATATATATATATATATATATATATATATATATATAAACAAACGAACACTGGGATAGAATTAAAAACTAAAACAGTTTTTTATTGCTGAAAAATCAAGCTTTCATTGGCCAACTGCCAACGTCATCAGGATGGAGATGCTGGGGTGGGGAGATTCCGTTTATACTGTTGGTGTCTGCACTCTGCTCATGGAGCATGCTCAGATCTGTTTGTTGAGGTCTGCCATATTTCTTTGAACACAAAGAAGAAGAGCAACAACCATTTAAGATCCCTGGCATGAGAACACGAACAATGACCATGGTTATAGCTACAACACATGGAGCTATAAACAATTCACTTTTAACAACAGATACCCAGAGACAAATACATCCCAAAAACGGATGCGCGACAACTCAAAGAAATATCTAAAGCACAACAACTCACTCAACAGTTCCTGCACAGAGGAATAAGATGCAGTTAATGGATAAGATCCAACTGGTTAAGCATATATATTTCCAATAATAATTACTGTAACTGGTTTGTGAAAATAAATTGTTTAATTAGATGACTAACTTAACAACAATAAGACAATTTTAAATGGGTTTTACAAATGATATCAGAAAAAAATATTCAGAAAGTTTTATTGATATATTTTTTTTAAAAAATGATTTAAATTAAGGGGTGCTGCCTTTGATTGCAGATATACAAGAAGTTATTGTAAGTAATGGTTTTGAACTTTAAATGTTTGTTATAATTGATTCTCTAAATTTCACAGCATATGAAACATATTTGAAAGTAAACTAATTTTTATTTTTTTTAACAAAGGTTTTTAGAAGAGAGAATTGTTGGTAACTTCCTCACATACCAGTAGTAAACTATTTCTAACAGAAAGTGTCAGGGCATATTCTATATGCAACACAGAATCCTTTAGGTTTTAAAAGTATATCAAGGAAAGGAATAGATAGAGTTATTTTAGTTAGAAGAGAAGGAAAAAAAGTAAATAACACCTTTATCTTTTTTCAGAGTAAGAAAAGCAAGCTTCTTACTTGATTGATCAAGGACACTTGGCCAATTAAACTGGGCACATAGATGGCCTCATGGGTTATGCTGATTAAGCCATTTTTTATTGTCATTTTTAATATATGTATTACTGTTTTTAGCTTGGGCATATGTTTAATATTTTTTTAACTTTTGTATTTTTGTATTTTTTATATCTCTGCCCTGTTCACCGCCCTGAGTCCTTCGGGAGAAGGGCGGTATATAAATAAAATTATTATTATTATTATTATTATTATTATTATTATTATTATTATTATTATTATTATTATTATTATTATTATTATTATTATTATTATTATTAAGACCACAATAACTACAAATTCAAACAGAGTTATCTCATTGATACCTGACTACTGCAAAAAAAATGCAAATATTGAAGCAGAATACATACATACATACATATGTATATGTATATATGCAGGGCTTTTTTTCTCATAGATTGCTCAGAACGGCATTCCGGAACCTTTTTTTTTTTTTCAAAAAACAAAAAACAAACAAACAACCCAGCTCTCTTATTGGTTTTCCTAAGCCTATTGCAGGGCTAGCAATCTTTGCTCTTTTTTATGACTTGTGGACTTCAACTCCCAGAAATCCTTAGCCAGCCATGCTGAGGGGAAATGGAGAGGTTTCCAAGCTGAGCCATGCTGGCTAAGGAATTCTGGGAGTTGAAGTCCTTGAGTCATAAAAGAGCCTGCACTAGAGGATTTTAAAATTATTTACAGGATTACTTTTTTAGGAACTAAACTTTTAAAATCTAAAACAGCTAATTCAGAAAAGCCAACAGGAAAGAACCTCACATTTTTCATCTGCTTCTGTCTTTTGGAAGGTAAAATTAGATAACAAAATAATCTATTTCTTATGTTAACATCTCTTCAATGAAATCAAAGGTAACAGGAAAGAAATGAGAAACATTTTTCTCAATGTAATTTGTCTAATTTAGCTGATTCTAGAAAAAAAATAGTATCTTTTGTACACTCTTGAAAACTATTTTGAATCTAAACAATTCTTAAGAATGAAATATTCTTAATTTGGACTTTACTTTTACTGTTTGGACTGTTGTGTGTTTTGAACAATAGATTATTTAGAATCTAGTTATGTTGCACTTCAGTCTTTAAATAATTAACCTAGTATATACATAACAATATATGATGTTTTCCCTGGTGAGATTAGCATCAATAACAACATTTATTAAAAAGGCTAAAATAATTTCTGGGAGTATTGTCTGTATAGTAAAATTTTGGACAAGCAGTGATCATGTTACATATGTGCATAAGCGTAGTCAGTAGCATATGCCTTTTTAAAAATATCAAACATGGAAAGAAAGAAAAATAAGTCCAAAATATGGAGACAGCATAGAGTTTTCTTTTTAGAATGCATTTCATATGTGATCTTGTTAAGACATGGTGGGGCAGTGACCCTTGCAGATAGAGAGGTGAGGAGCTGACTAGTAAGTTACAGAAAGCAAACACAGCACTATCCAAAAGAACCTGGTGAAGTTAATTCCAGCTACTCCCTTGAGCATCCAGGGACAATTTAAAAAAACAAAACACGAAACTCTTTAATACCTAAGCAGTCCGAACTAAGATGTTACATTAAAAAATAAAATAAAAAGGCTAATCAAAGACGTTAATGTTCTGCCAGCAGCCATGTGTGGCATCGTATAGCTTGTGCAATCTCTGGCTCCTTATCTCCCCAGCTTGAAGGACTAGTTCTTGTCTGTGTCTGGACATTGTGCTGAATGAAGGCCTGTTGGTGGGGAAGGGGAAGGGATTTTGGGGTGGGGTGGGGGTACAGGCCTGATAAAGCTGATCTACATGGTTCCATTCTTTTTTGTTAATCTCTGCTACAGTATTTCGTTCGATTTTACTCTCCAACCCGAAAACCTGCTCTTTTATCTAAGCAGCCTTTATGGTCAATGGATCCTGACTTTGCAAACAGTTATACTTTTCAGCTGTGATTTACTCAAAAATAGGTTGATTGTCTATGGCAGGGGTCTTCAAACATGGCCCTTTTATGACTTCTGGACTTCAACTCCCAGAGTTCCTCAGCCAGGCTGGCTGACGAATTCTGGGAGTTGAATTCTATAAGTCATAAAAGGGCCAAGTTTGAAGAACCCTGATAGTCACCCAGGTCATGGTTGTTCCAAAGGTACTTTTTTTCTAGAGTCAACTGGACATTATTTTTCCTTGAAAATGTTTCGCTTCTTATTCAAGGTTGATTGTCTATGGCAGGGGTCTTCAAACATGGCCCTTTTATGACTTGTGGACTTCAACTCCCAGAGTTCCTTAGCCAGGCTGGCTGACGAATTCTGGGAGTTGAATTCTGTAAGTCATAAAAGGGCCAAGTTTGAAGAACCCTGATAGTTGTTCTAAACCAGCCCTCTTCTCGCACCCCTAATCAAAGGAAGAGTCTGGAAAGCGTCCAAGATCAAAAGGCTTCTGCCAAGTTTTAATTACACTGTTACAAAAATACAAGAGCTTGACTTCTCAAAGAAAAAGTTGCTTTCAGCAACTAGCCCCTCCCCAAACACTTCTTTTATAGAGAGCTCAGGGCGTGGTCTCCCTGTGCCTCCTCCCGAGGAGTCCCATAGCCTTCCTTTGTTTGTCCCTGCTCGTCTGCCTCCTGCGTCGGGCGTCCTTGAACAGGGCCAGCTGTGGGTCATCATCCTCCGCACTCTCGGGCTCACACAGCTGAGAAGAGGTTCCCGGCTGAGGACTCTGCAAAGTCTCCAAATCATCATCAGCCGGTTCGTTTCCCTCCTCCCCCACATCTGAGTCCTCCGATACATCGGACCCGGCTGTCGGGCCCACAGGCTGGCCCTGAGTCACAACACTATCCCGCACCGCAGGGCCCTTCCCCCGGGTCTGCCGATCCGGATGCGGTCGGGATGGGAACTGTTCGTGAAAAGCAGTCACCAACGCAGGGGCATGAACGGCGGTCGCGTCTTCCCATGTGAAGTCCTCCGGCCCGTACCCTTTCCACTCGATCAGGTACTGGAAGCGACCTTTCAGCCAGCGGGAATCCCTGATGCTGGCGACCTCGTACTCGGGGGTGCTGTCGCCATCACGAGGTCCTGATGGGGGAGGTTCCGCTTGGCGAAGTGGACAAGCCGGTTGTTCGGGGACCAACAAGGACCGATGGAAGACGGGGTGCACGCGCAGGGAACGTGGCAGAGTTAAACGATAGGCGACCGGGTTGATGACGGCCTCGACTGGGAACGGTCCAAGGTAACGGTGGTCCAGCTTCCTCGCCGGCCGAGTGGATGGTAGGTTCCTGGTGGACAGCCAGACCCGATCCCCCACCGATAATGGAGGCGTATCCCTTCTCGACCGATCGGCGAACCTCTTGTAGTCGGCCTTGGCCTTCTCCAGCTGCCGTCGCACCAACCGATGGATCGCCTGTAACTCCGCCATGAATTCGTTCGCTGCCGGCTCCGGTGAGTCCACGGGAGAAAGGGGGAAAAACCGAGGGTGATAACCCACATTGGCCAAGAACGGTGTCATCTGCGTGGAGGTGTGCTGCGAGTTGTTAAAGGCAAACTCGGCTATGGCCAAATAGTCCACCCAATTGTCCTGCTGCAGGTTAACGTAGCAGCGCAGATACTGCTCCAAAATGCCGATGACCTTCTCGGTACCCCCGTCGGTCTGAGGATGATGCGCGGACGAGAGGCAAACCTTAATGTCCAACGCCCGCATCAACTCCTGCCAGAAGCGGGCTGTAAACTGGGCCCCCCTATCGGAGACGACTCTATCGGGAAGGCCGTGCAGCCGGAACACCTGTTGGATGAACATGCGACTAGTGGCGCGAGCTGACGGTAAGCCGCGACAGGGGATGAAGTGCGCCATCTTGGTCAACATGTCCACCACCACAAACACTGTCGTGAAGCCGGAGGATGGGGGTAGATCCGTCAGAAAGTCCATGGACACAGCCCCCCAGGGTCTCTTGGGCGTTGGCAAAGGCTGCAGTAAACCAGGCGGGGCCCCTGTCGCTGACTTGGCCTGCCTGCATGGGACGCAGGAGGTGACATAAGACTGGACATCGTGTCGGACTCGGGGCCACCAGAATGTACGGGAGACCAGGTTCAGAGTCTTGAACAGGCCAAAATGCCCCGCAGCCGGGTTATCATGACATTGGCTGAGGACGAGTCCCCTGAGTGGCCCTCCTGGAACATAGAGCCGGTCACGATAATACAGGAGTCCATCCGTGACCGACCAAGGCGAATCTGGCCCCACCTCTTCCTTCCGCTGAGCCACCCACGCCTCCTGCTGCTGCGCCTCCCGGATCCGAGCCCGTATATCCACCGGCTCCCGCACCGCAGCAAAAGACTCGACGGGGATCACGGTCCTGGGCGGAAGCTTGTCTTCCACTCGGGTGTACTCGGGCTTCCTGGACAGAGCATCCGCTCTCTGGTTGTGCCCGCTTGGTATGTACCGCACCCGGAAGTCAAACCTCGCAAAGAAGAGGGACCACCGGATCTGGCGTTGGTTCAAATTCCGAGCGGTCTGCAGGCTTTCCAGATTCTTGTGGTCCGTCCGGACCTCGATTTGATGCCGCGCCCCCTCCAGATGATGCCTCCAAGCCTCGAACGCCGCCTTGATGGCCAGCAGCTCCTTCTCCCAGATGGTATAGTTGCGCTCCGAGGGATTCAATTTCCGTGAGTGATACGCGCAAGGGAAAAGGGTACCGTTGGGCGTCGCTGCCTGAAGTAACACGGCCCCAATGGCAATGTCGGAGGCGTCCGCCTCCACGACAAATGGCCGTTGCGGGTCAGGATGCTTCAAGATGGGCTCCTTCATGAAGGCGTCCTTCAGAGCTTGGAACGCCTGTTGTTCGGGGGCGTTCCACTGGAACCGAGTCTTCTTCTGCAGGAGCCGGGTGAGGGGGGCTGTCAAGGCAGCAAAGCCAGGGATGAATGTCCGATAGTAGTTGGCAAATCCAAGAAGTCGCTGAATATCCTTCACGCGACGCGGGGGTTGCCAACTCTGCAATGACTCAACTTTACTCGGTTCCATGGCGATGCCCTCAGGAGAAATGCGGTGACCCAGGAAATCAATGGTCACCTGGTAGAACTGGCACTTCTCCAACTTGGCAAACAGCCGATGATTCCGGAGGCGCTGCAGGACCTGACGGAGATGCTGATGATGCGCTTCACGCGACGGGGAGTAAATCAGGATGTCGTCCAGGTAAATCACAACAAACTGGTCCAACAGATCCCGAAAGACGTCATTCATAAAATGCTGAAACACAGCGGGGGCGTTGGTCAGGCCAAACGGCATCACCGTGTACTCGAAATGTCCATAGCGAGTACCAAACGCCGTCTTCCACTCATCACCCGGCCGAACCCTGACGAGGTTGTAAGCTCCACGCAGGTCCAGTTTCGTGAAGATCTTAGCCTCCCGGAGTCGGTCCAAGAGCTCGGGGATGAGGGGCAGCGGGTAGCGGTTACGCACCGTGATAGCGTTGAGTTTCCGGTAGTCACAGCAAAGCCGTAACTCGCCCGACTTCTTTTTGACGAAGAGCACGGGCGCAGACACTGGCGAGGACGAGGGCCGGATGAAACCACGAGCCAAGTTCTTCGTCAGGAAGTCCCGCAATGCAGCCAACTCGGGCTCCGACATGGAGTACAAACGCCCCACTGGGAGAGGCGCATCAGGGACTAGGTCAATGGAGCAGTCGTAGGGCCTGTGCGGGGGTAATTGGTCCGCCTCTGACTCGCTGAACACGTCAGCAAAGTCGGACAGTTCGGGAGGCAAGGAAACCCCTGAGGAACCCTCCACCTGGCCGGCACAGATATGGCGGGTGTGGTCCACGCACTGCAAACTTGGGAAGGTGACCAAGTTCTGAGACCAATAGATCTGTGGATCATGCGCCCGGAGCCACGCCAGTCCCAAGACCACGGGGAAGTGCAGATCCGAAGTGACGTAGAACTGAATGGCCTCCACATGGGTACTGATGGCCATACACACGGGTTGCGTGGCGGCCGTGATAGGCCCGGACAGGAGCACTCGACCATCGATGGTCTCCACAAGCATGGGCGGATCCACTGGACACTGGGGAACAGCCCATTTGGCCACAAAGGCCGAATCCATAAAGTTAGTGGTAGCCCCAGAGTCAATTAAGGCATGGACTGGAATCCCCTCTGACTTGCCAGGGAGGATCAGACGTGCCTCCAAAATCAAATGCCGTGGAGGTTCACAGGCACCGTTGGAACGGCGTCGCTCGGAGTGGATGTTGTGGGTCGCCCGATCTTTCACACCGTCTAGATCGGGCTCGGGCCGTTTCCCGATAACAAAGCAGGGGACTTTCTCAGGGCAGGCTTGGTCACTGACGCCCGCTGACGCTTCTTCGGGCAAGAAGCAGCCAAATGTCCAGGGTCCCCACAGTAAAAACACAACCCCTCCGATCGTCGTCTGTCCATTTCCGTCACCGATAGACGGGACCTGGCGGCACCCAGCTCCATTGGCTCCTCCCTCTGGACCGGGGGCTCACGCACAACAGGGGCGGCAGGGGTCTGTGGGGTGGCACGGCGACTCTTACGCTGCTGCAGCCGGGCATCGATCCGCAGACAAAGATGGATCAGCCCATTCAGGTCTGAGGGAATGTCCACGCGGGCCAGCTCATCCAACATCTCCTCTGACAAGCCATCCTGAAAGGCATCCACGAGCGCAGCCTCATTCCAGGCGGAATCCTGGCTAAGCAGCCGGAAATCGCTGATATAGGCCTGTAGAGGGCGCTGACCCTGCCTCAAAGCTTTCAGGCGTCGGGTGGCCGTCTGTGCCTTAATCGGGTCCTCGTACATGAGGCGCATATGGTCACAAAACCCCCCAAAGTTATCCAACAAAGGGCTAGGCTGTGCCAACAGAGGCGTGCCCCAACGAGCTGCATCTCCCGACAGAAGGCTCAACACGAATCCCACCTTATCTCGGTCAGTGGGGAAATCAGCTGCTTTCACGCTGATATAAAGCTGGCATTGTCCCAGGAAGGCAGGAAACAGTTCTGGATTACCAGCGAATTTATCCGGCATAGCTATCTGACATTTCCTCCTGGGTGGGGGGGCAGCATGTACCTGAGCCTGCAGTTGTGCCACCTGAGTGGCCAGCAAGGTGAGTTGCTGGTTGAGCTGGACATTCTCGGCAAGAAGCTGCTCCATCGTAGTATTAAGGGGTGGGTGGCTGAAAGCAAACTGTTCTAAACCAGCCCTCTTCTCGCACCCCTAATCAAAGGAAGAGTCTGGAAAGCGTCCAAGATCAAAAGGCTTCTGCCAAGTTTTAATTACACTGTTACAAAAATACAAGAGCTTGACTTCTCAAAGAAAAAGTTGCTTTCAGCAACTAGCCCCTCCCCAAACACTTCTTTTATAGAGAGCTCAGGGCGTGGTCTCCCTGTGCCTCCTCCCGAGGAGTCCCATAGCCTTCCTTTGTTTGTCCCTGCTCGTCTGCCTCCTGCGTCGGGCGTCCTTGAACAGGGCCAGCTGTGGGTCATCATCCTCCGCACTCTCGGGCTCACACAGCTGAGAAGAGGTTCCCGGCTGAGGACTCTGCAAAGTCTCCAAATCATCATCAGCCGGTTCGTTTCCCTCCTCCCCCACATCTGAGTCCTCCGATACATCGGACCCGGCTGTCGGGCCCACAGGCTGGCCCTGAGTCACAACAATAGTCACCCAGGTCATGGTTGTTCCAAAGGTACTTTTTTTCTAGAGTCAACTGGACATTATTTTTCCTTGAAAATGTTTCGCTTCTTATTCAAGATGAGAAGCGAAATATCTTCAAGGCAAAACAAACTCCAGATGTCTTAGGTCAAAAGCAGGTTAGAGTTTGGACATGGAATTTGCAAATGTTTCTCAAATGCACCAAAAAACAAACAAACCCCTAACTAATTATTTACATGATTTCTAGTTAGGTACTTCATTTTACTCTATGTTAAGATGAAGTCCAATATCATGCAACAAAGTATTTCTGTTCTCTTCCTGCTCTTCTGCCTTAACAAAATGTGACAATATGGCGGTGATGTTTATGAAGAAGAAATAGACAGAGCTTCATTTGGGTGATGAATTTTGTCTCAGTTTGTCTTGGGTGAGCTCAAATGAATTACAAGGAGGATATCTAAGGAAATTATTTCAGCAGTTGGAAGGTAGTCTTCACAGGGAAAGGGCATTTAATAAATTGGATATTTGAAGTCCTCTTTTAGTGGGAAGGATTATTTTAATGATTGTTTCTATCTCTTTAATGAAAACTCTGTAAATGCTATCAGGAGATGAGATAAAATATAACAACCAGGCTGGAAGGCTGATTCTTTACTAATCTTTCAATTAAGCAATAATGGATAAGAATCAGGTCATTTCTTGAGGGATTTTTTTAAGCTCTGGGAGGTACTGATGGCTGTTAATTAAATCCTGCTGATTATTAATCCTCAGAAATAGACCTGCTTTGACACTTTTATTGATACTAATTAAATACTGTTTTTGGAAAAAACATATAAGCACACACCCAGGTTCAGAGAGTTTCTCTGAAATGGGGTTGGCAAACTTTTGCATTTTAGGAAGCAATACTACTCAATATTTGGGGGATAAAAAACAAAACAAAACTATACTTTCCTTATTCTCCCCTCAGACCTTTAAGATGAAAATAACTGCTTTCTTTTCTTTGGTATCAGCTGTGATAGGAGTGTTCCAATATCAAAGGGGATGCCCCAAAGAAGGGGTCAACCTGTTCTCCAAAGCAGCTGAAGGCTGGACAAAAGGCAATGGATGAGAACTAATCCATTGAGAGAACCAACCTAGAACTAAGGAGAAATTTCCTGACAGTTAGAACAATTAATCAGTGCAACGACTTATAACCAGAAATTGTGGATGCTTCATCACTGGAGGCTTTTAAGAGGAGATTGGGCAACCGTTTGTCTGAAGAGGTATAAAGTTTCTTGCCTGAGCAGGGAGTTGGACTAGAAGACCTCCAAGGTCCCTTTCAATTCTGCTATTCTATTCTATTCTGTTCTCAGAATGAGCATCAATAGAGAGTTTTTTTGAAAGGGGTGGGGGAGAGAAAACAGGAAATAAGGAGGACTGTAAAAGAAATGATCAAATCTGACTTTTTTTCTTTAGCTGATTATGGATTTAGGCAGGATGCCTCAATCTGTTTTTTGAGTATATCAGCTTTCAAAATATAATTTTTTATCTCTTGACTTTACTTTATATTACTTTGATAACAAAACAAATGAGAAGGCGTAGAAAAATAGAAAGTAAAAAATTAAGCCTTATGCAAGAATGTCACAAAGGATGTAAGCATGTTTGATTACCTGTGACTGCTCTGACATGGAAGATTGCATGTTTTAATAACTGGTCCTATGGTTTGATGCTGCAGTTTCTAAGACCATTATTACTCTGCTCTGAAAGTATAAAGAAAACCTTCAAATTGCAGTCTTTAAAATTATTTCAAAGTTTTGCCCAAACATTACCTACAGTATTCTTTTTAAGAACAAAACTGGGAAATACAGTTTGTTTTCAGAGTGCATTACATGTGCACATTAAATAATTTAGTTATAAATTAAAAACACACCAAACTTCAGAGTTATTTGTTCATTTGGACTCTCCTTATATACTGTATCAGCAGGAATGACAGGAAACTCTGATTAGATAGATAGATAGATAGATAGATAGATAGATAGATAGATAGATAGATAGATAGATAGATAGAAAGATAGATGTAAACTATATCTATATCTATATCTATATCTATATCTATATCTATATCTATATCTATATCTATCTATCTATCTATCTATCTATCTATCTATCTATCTATCTATCTATCTATATATATATATATATATATATAGAGAGAGAGAGAGAGAGAGAGAGAGAGAGAGAGAGACAGAGACAGAGACAGAGACAGAGACAGAGACAGACAGACAGACAGACAGAGTTTTATATGGCTCCAACCCAAATCACAAGGAGGGATCTGCAAAAATTCAGAAAAATTGAAAGGGGCAAATATTTTATAGAAGTGTGTGCAGCCAGTGTGTATGATATAAACCCTAATCTTGTTTTTCCTTAGTTTTCAACTATGGAACATGAGGAGTACTAATAGTTACGACAGTGGCTCAGCCTGTTCACAGATATTCCCTTATCCACACCTGTGATTAAGGGGAAAAACCCTAAAATTAAACAACTAAAGATTCATAATAAAACTGTCAGGTTTCACAAAACCCACCCTCACTGAGTATGGTTAAAATCCCTATAGGGTTTGATTTATTCACACACATTTAACACACACACACACATGCACAGAGACAGACAGAGAATGTTAATTGAGAGACTATGTGTGCTTTCAACAATCAAACTTCACACCTTCCCTAACTACCCAAAAATCATAATGTAAATTCTTTGCCAAGAAGGAAAAAAAATCAAGATATATTTGAAAGGTATTAAATTGGCAGAACTCTATATATTTATCTCTCCAGATACTTTGTGCCTTAAGTAGCATAATTAATTTAATACTTCTGTGCAGAGAATGTATTTACGATGTTTGCAAAATCACTGTTAGCGCCCATAGCTGAAAACTGCACATATTCTTGGATTATTCCCACATTCATCCATCTCTAGTTTATTAAGAATGAATGACTGGCCAGAATTAACATGGGAGCATGAGAGCTTGTGAGAGACTGCTTTGAAGATGTTTTGGACTGGGAAGGCAATATAGGAGTTCTGCTTTATTTAGCAATTTATATTCTCTTATATATCATTTAATAAGTAATGGTTGTAATTTTTGATGTAGGTGGCCAGAGTTTAGTTTGGTAGGACTTAAACAACTGTTCCATATCTAAGAGAATAATTTTAATTGCTTGCAATAAAGCACACGTAATGTTGAACACAGGTATAACTGTTGCTTTATCCATTCATCATCTTGTGTTAAAGCCAGTGCTGAAACAGAAAAGCAATGTGAAACATTGGTTAGGAGTCAGGATACTAGGCAAGTACTTGTAGGGACAATTGGGGACAGTCTTAATTTCTCCATTTATTTGACAGGTCTGTTTTAAAGATAAAACATGTGGGAGAGAGAACTACATATGCTTCCCTGAACTCCAGAACAAAGGTTGATATGTTAATGTAATAAATAATACAATAAAGACTGGTAAATGGTTAAACAAAGGAAAGGTTATAATCATAACAAAAGAAAATTTTGAACATAGGTTTTCTGATCTAAGAAGTTTCAGTATACAAGGATATGTGCACTATGTATATGTTGGATTGTCAAATTATTAGTCCTGTAAAAAAAAAACACACCTCTTTCCTTTTTCTTCCACATGGTTTCCTCCCAACACCTTACACTGAAAGATGTTAAATGCCAGTTATTTCTCATGTGACTCACATCAGATACTTAAAATACCAGTGTAAAACTAGATAAATGAAGAAGACAGTTATAACGGAAATGGCCATGTGTCAGATGTTAAAATGGGAGAGAAAATGGAGGTTAAAAAAAGCTGGTTTCTGTGTCATTCATCAATGACTACAATGTACATTTTCAAAAATTACAGAAACACGAAATGTTGCAGGTACAGTCATTATACATACACATTAGTCATACACAAATCAAATGGAATCTGAGGCCTCATCAGAAATATAGTGTCAAGATTAAGAGATATCCTTCTTCATCTCTGTTTTGGGCTAATCAGATTACTCTAAGAATATTATAATCTATTCTGAGCATGGTATTTAAAAGAAGGATGATGGAATCTTTGAGAGAATCTAGAAGAGCAGAATCAAAATGTTAATGTGTGTAGAGGGGAAGGGACTATTGAAGAACTGTTGGAATTGGTGAATAGTTCATTTTCAGGTCCTGGCAATGGATGGAGTAACACCTACGCAAACTGGCAGACAAGATAGCAGTAGCATTTAGGCTTATATATTGCCCCATAGTGCTTTGCAATACTCTGTGGGCAATTTATAATATTGAAGCATTATTTGCATATTGCCCCCAATAACCTGGGTCCTCATTTTCTATCCTCAGAAGGATGGAAGGCTGAGTCAACCTTGAGTCCAATCAGGATCAAACTCCAGGCTGTGGACAGAGTTTGCCTGCAATGTTGCACTTTAACTAAGGCTCTTATGTAGGTACAATTTGGGCAGTTGGGTGCAAGACTTGTCAGGGTGAGAACGCACACTGTGAGAGAGGCTTAGTAAAAAATGTAGCAAGGGTGGGGAGAGGAGGGGAACCACATGGAGAGTGCTGATATGAATGATTAGAGCAGTGTGTTTCATCAAGGTTTGTGAAGGCATCACAAAGACTTGGCTGAGAAATGGCAGCAGATGGGTGAGAAATGAGATAGAAGTGCATGTGGAAGCAAAACAAAAATGTGCATGTGCCTGCTATCTAACTGAGTAAACTGGGTCAGTCAGTCTGGAATCAGAAAACATACAGTGTCTTGAAAAGCATGAGCAAAGAGCTAGAGAGTTAGGAACATGCTGAGGTTAATAACAGCAGGAGTTGGGAGCATGAATATGTTAACTACAAAGCCAAATGCTGAGGTTGCTTCCAGCAATGAAAGGCAGTCTTGTACAATTTAAACACTCTTCTTGCTGAGAATATATAGCTGAATCTTTGCTTGCTCAGCATTTGACAATAATGTTTTTCCACTTATTTGCCCAGCACTTATTTTGATGGGATGCTGGATTTGCAATGTGTGTTTGTGTAGGTGTGTGTGTGTGTGTGTGTGCGTGCGCTCTACTTTTTGGCACCTATGTGGGCTAAAGAGGGATCAGTGGTACTTGAAAAAGGATCTGAGAGTGTGTCAATGTTTGATTCAGTTGCTGCTGGATTTGCAAGAGCAATAACATATGGGACCTCATGTGTCTTGGACCTTGACTCTAAGACTATGCCATTGTTCCTCCCTTTTGACTCTCGTCCTGTGGTTGCTGAACCAGATTTTCTGGGTAATATCAATGGAATTGGGTGAACAAATGGACAGTAATGGCATTTTCTCAGAAACATTCCTATGGACTATACCCCTTCCAGTCAATAAAGTGTAACAGCCATTTTCTGTATCACTAAGAACCCAGAATTTAACTTAGATCACATTCTGCATGGTCTTTTATAATACCATGGATAGAGGTGCTGCAGGAGTGTCAAGAGCAAGCTGCAGCATGGTATCCAGGAGCAGAAATGAGAGATGGAAAATAGAGTGCATTGGGTAAGAAGGCCAAAGCTGAAGCATGTAAATGATAGAGTTGATGTATGCTGTGATGAAGAATCCTATGAAACTATGACTAGTTTCCTAGTGCAGCTATGTAATGCAGCTGTAGTCACAACTTTTAAATGTGGTTCTGCTTGATGATGGTGGTCTCCAAAATGTCTGTAGTAGTCTTTAGCTAATAGTGTCTTGAATGGTTTAACCTGCAGCTCAGGAAGGATACACCACTGGTGGGAAGTGAGGAAGAAGATACAGGCACAGGAAAGAACTGGGTGTGCTAACCATAGCTGAAAAAAAATGGAATCTGCTGTTAGCCCTGCAAAATAATCCAAACAATAAGCACAACAAGAAGTACCAATTCTATCTCTGTAAATTTATATTAACAAAATCTTGCAAGAGTAAAATAATTTCTTCTTCCTTCCTTTTACTCCCCCTAGACCCACACTTTGAAAGCCTTGAAGGAGCATCAGGCCAATTTTTGCATAGTGACAGCTAAGATACCACAAAGTTAAATCATGCAAAGAAATGAGACCAGCTTACCAATTGTTAATTGAGTAGTATTTAGTGTGCAAGTCTTCAAGGTTCCTGTGGTTCATCTGTACCTGATTCAGATTCCTTGCCTCTTCCATGAGGTGCTGCTAAGTCTCAAAAGCATCCTTAACAATGAATAGCTCCTTCTTTCAGATTCTGTAATTAATTTACAGCCAATTTATAGGAGTGAAATGTACATGGCAAGGCAGGCTGATTAGGAATTGTGGGCTAAAGGAGAATAGCAGCAACAGGAATATTTCAGGCATCCAATTCCATGATAAAGGGACTTGCAGGGTCAGGATGTTGTAGAGCATAGGTGTTGGTGAACAATTCTTTAAGGTGCCTGAACATCTGTGGTGCCTCAGGGCTGCCACTATAGGAAACCTTGTTCTGAGGCAGTCCTGGTGGAATAATCTGTGGGAAAACCAGAATGAATTTACAATATAGGTTTGCAAACCCCAGGAACCATTGTGCATCTTATTTGTTCTGAGGGGAATGCCAGTTGTGCAACAAGTAAACTTTCATTGGATCCATGGCTAGACCTTGAGCAGATATGCAGTATCCCAGACCTTTGTGAGGTGAAATGCACATCTTTCTAACTTGGCATACAAATGCTACTCCTGGAGTCATTGTAGGACAATCTTAATATGGGTTGTATGTTCTTGAACAAGTAAACCAGGACCTTATCAATGGTATGGCAAGTATCATGAGATACTGGAAGATGTAATTCAGCAGAAGCTGTGTAGACGGAAGGGCATTATCTAATATTCAAAATGGCTGAACTTAGTTTGGAAGGTGGTATTCCACTCATTCCCTTCCTTGAGCTAAACCAGATTGTATGCCTCATGGATCACTAATTTAGTAAAGATGGTGGCAGAGTGTAGCCATTCCAATGGATCCAAGATAAATGGAAAGGGATGCCAGTTGCATACTGCGACCTGGTTCAGACTTCTATAATCACAGCAAAGATGGAATTCCCTAGATTTATTTTTTTTTCCAAATGACATTGAGGTGCCTGCAGAGGTTGAATGCAGGGTGAACCCCTGTTTACATTTTTTTTCCAAATAATTCCCAAACTGCCTCTGTTTCTGATTCAGAAACAGGAGAGAAGTGATCCCTCGAGATGTTTGATCCTGGTACCAAATCTATAGCAAATCACAGGATCAAAACAATCAGATTCTTGAGCACTGAAAGCATCACTAAATGTTTATTGTACTTGGCTGGAAGCTGTTGAATTTACTGTCACATCTTGGAGGCCATTTTTGTGACCTTCAGAATTTACACATGAGCACGACATAATTGTGTTTGGAAGGCCAGAATGATCTTGGGCCAGGATATCAGAGGGTCATGAAGGAAGGAAGTTCCAGTGTGTCCTGTAATTCAAGGATTGGCATGACCATGAACTAGAGTTGTTCTCAGTAAATATATTGTCTTATATTTTCCCATATGTACAATCACTGGTGCAGTGGTCAGAGTAACCTCTCACTCTATGGGATATCCCTTGATAGTTTCCACTACCACAGGCATTTTAATTGAGCACACTGAAATTCAACATTGAGCAGCATTTTTAGAATTGCAGGAAGCCACAGAGTCAATAATGGCAAGTGCTTAAACAGTGCTATGACCTGGTATGAGCAGCTATATTAGAATCTGAAAATGGGGTGGCACATCACTGAATGGTGCAGGCTCTTGCTATTCATATCTAACCACTGGTTGGATTCAGCTGGTTTGTACCACTTTGGCAGAACCAGTAACTAATTTTTTGTTGCCCAGGCCCAGAATGGACTTCCAGAAGTGGCATCCACACAGAGAACCAGTTGTTCACATATTTGAATCCCACCACTGTACCTAAGTTCAGTTTCTGGAGTTGGCTGAGAGTTCTGTGTTTTCTGACTGTTCTCCCTTGCCTCTGTTTCTGTGTGCATTATTGGCCATACTGATTTGGCTGGCTGCAGTACAAACAGAGATTTTATTTGTGACAACAGGGTTCGGTTTTGGGTTGTTTTTTTTTTTTTGCTATATCTGTTAAGCAACTTCAACTGCTGCCCAGCTGTATGGGTCCATCTGGAAGTAGACTGACAAAGGAGCCAGTGTTGGATGACAGGGGTTGATTAGGCCTGTTGCTCATGTTTGAATGTTCACTTTGAGCCTTACATGTTTCCAAATGTGTATCTATTTGCCTACAAAGTTGAAGTAATCCTTGAAGTGTAGTAGGACATTCAACTCTAGCAGCTCAAATCATCAGGAGAGCTGCATCATCATTCCTCCCCAAATCCTGGGCAATTAATTTAAATTCAGCAGAATAGTGCATCACAGAGTGCCCGCTTTGGTGAAAGCATCATATATTGTGATTAGCCTTGGAAACCTCGAAGGCTGACAGAGTTCCCCTATGAAGTCTCCCAAATCCTACAGGATGGGGCTCTTAGCCACAAAACACAAGGACAGTCAACAGGCTTGAAACAAACCTCATGGGCTTCTGAAGGGAAAGCCTTTGGGTGCAGACAAATATATAAGCTGGATTGTCTGAGGGAAGCAGGCAACAAATCAACCCATCAAATTTCTCAGGCCCAGAGACAAGACATTTTGGCTGGTGCAGAGTAGCAGCACTGAGTTCATCCAAAGGTGTCTGAACATTGCCCACAGCTATAGCTCAATGCCACAGCTGATCACAAAGTACCTGGTTTTCTTGATGGAATGCCTCCATCTCTTGTGACCAGTTGTATGCTGCTTGTGTAAAGGAATGGAGCTGCAATACTCCAGATTCAGTGAAGTGGGTAAACTATCAGGCAAGAAGAGGGCAGTTTGGGCACAGTCTACTGAGATGGTGGGGAGAGAACACCCATGGGAGAGGCTTAGTAAAAAATCAAAGATAAGATGCTTGAACAATATGGGTAAAAACTGGGATAAGAACCTGCCATTAGATGCAAAGAGCAATTTGTACGAATTCTTAAAAGTTAAGAAGGAAATATCATTCTTGAGATTTTTGTCTCTGACTTTTATTCTCTTCCATAGTTTGCTCTGGTATCTGGTTGTTTTCTTCTGTTTCTTCATCTTTGACAGTCTCTTTTTACATTCCTCTTTAATATATCCCTTAAGTTTATATCATAGTTCTCTGGTTCTGTATCAATGAGGTACAGGACTTCAAAATGATTACTGATGTTCTCCTTGAAAATGGGGATGAGAATTATGCTGGAGATCAGACTGAGGAAACCAGTCTTTAGTTTAACCTGAAACTTGTCAATGAACAGTTCATGACCTGTTCCATAGTCAGCAACAGGATTTTATGCTGTAACCAAGCTCCTCCACCTGTTTTTAACAAACAGAGATGAGCACCAGCCCCTAGAGTTGGAAACGACTAGCACACATGTGCGGGGGAACCTTTACCTTTACCTTTATAGTCAGTTTGATTTCTTGATACAGAGGTGGGCTTTGGTTGTTTGAATACAGCATTAGTAATGAAAACATCACTGGACTAGCCGAAACTGATGTCATTCTTTTGCTTCTTTTCTGTTCCCTAGGTCATATAATTCAACAATATTCTCCTCTTTACTGTTTCCAACTTAGGCATTGAAGACTGCAATCACAAGCAGCACTTCTTATTTGGATGTTCTATTGAATTCACATTGAACCTGATCATAAAAATAATCAACCTTATCTTCTTTTGTGCTAGTGGTTGGATCATAAACTAGGGTAATTGTCATATTGAAGGATTGTTCACAAAGTCTAATTGATATTATTTGTTCAGTGATTGCATCGTCCCAAGTACTGTCCTTGCTATATCCTTCCTGGTTATGAAAGAATTGTTTCTTCTTTGTTTTTCAGGTCCTGAATAGAAAACTGTATGAACTTCTGACTGACAATGTCCAGTTTCAATTCATTTCAATTCGCTGAAGTTTGTGTGGTCCATTCATTTCATATTTCACTGTGTTGAACTTTTTCCTGCTCATGCTTTATATATGCCGTGCTCTGGTAGTAATTTGCTCTTTGCACCTTTGATTTTCTTTTCTGCATGGCAGCATCAGCCATGTGATGTCTTGAAGGTTTTATTCCAGCCAGGTAACAAATACCATCAGTATTACAAAAGATTCTCAGTTCTTCCTCAGTAATGTATTGTGTGCCATCCCATCTCAGCTGCCCATCATCAATCACTTTATATTCTTCATCCAAGTAGATGGTAAAATGCGAGAATGGTTTACCATTACTTTTTCCTGAGGAGTATAAAATAATGCCTTTGCCATTGCCACTAAAGTGATCTTCCACCTACAGCATCCTTCTTTATTGTTGCTGCCAATTATAGGTGTCTGATTGCTTTAGTTGGGCAGCTGAGATGAATTTTATGCTTTGGGTGATCCTGCAGGATTTATGTATTCTTCACATAAACTCTAGGATTCTTCCCTCATTTCTCCTAGAATCACTACCTACACTGATGAGGCAACATAGTAATACTTGAGTGTGACTTCCAATCTTCTAAAATTTAGTATAGAGAATGAGCCAAAAAAATCATATAAGAAAATTATTTGTCATATAGTTTTCTATTTACAACAATTTCTACCAAACATTGCTAATTATTACTGTTTTATATATATATATATATATATATATATATATATATATATATATATATATATATATATATATATATATATAGTATTTTGTATATTCTTCTATATTCTTGTATATTCTATATTTGTATATTCTTCTATTCTTCAATATATCTGTACTTTTGAGGTTCCTTCATGTATACTTCCTGCATTCATACAATATTTAAGCAGGTAATGAAGGATTTAGTGGCTGTGTGTACACCATATGTTAAATTTAGCTAATGTTAATCTCAGGTTTATTTTTCTGTTGCACAAGGTCAGCCTGTTTGGTTTATTTAGGGTTCATCATATTGCATGTACCCCTCAGAATGTGTTAATTCACTAATCCAGCCAAGCATGTCATACAAATAAAACTATAACATGAGTTATAATTATGTTTGAATTTAGATTAAGTCCTCCCTTCCTCAGTACTCCATTGCCCTCAGCTACCCCATATTAAAACAGTTTCATTTTTTTACTTTTTTGTCACAGGTCACGTTTGTATTTTTTAATAAAGATTAATATAGCTTCCTTGTGGGAGAGAGGGGTGCCAAGGACTTTCTAAAGGCCCCTGCAGATCCATTTTAAATATCTTCATGGTGATGCTATTTTAACTTTTTTGCCATTATGTGAACATGGACCAGTGGCACTGATTAATTAAATGTCTTGACTAAACCAAAGATACTTATTGGAGTTTTCAGCATCCATATTTTATATGATGGGAATATTAGATTTTTCATTACTCTGAAAAATTACTGAAGAAACTTTAACTTTCTGCCTAAAGTTAAATTACTGAGGTCAACAAGATTTTATCAGAGTACAACAAACACTGTCTAAAGTCAGGAGATGTTATAAAGCCATTTCCCTCTTGAATTATACACTTAATGAAGTGTGAAAATGATGACATTTAATATCTTCAGTGAAAGCTGCTTCAGGGAACGCTTCACTACTTTAGACTCTGTAGCTGGTAATTTGACTTTACCTGACTAAACCAAGTCTGTTACATCATTGCCAACTTCTAATGCTATTTTTGGACTAGAAACTATCATCATCTATAATTTGAGAAGGTAAAAATCTGAAAAAGGCAACTTCCAAGTTAAAAAAGAACTCATAGATCACCAAAAAAAATCTTGTTTATTGGGACTCCCCAAATTATAATCTTGGAGAGGAATAAATTCCTCCTGCAGAAGCAGATCCATGATATATGGGTTTTTCTGGATTCGGGATTTGTTTAATCCGAATCTTTGGTGGAGGAGAGGTTTTCCAAGTTCAATTTATGTCCCAATTATAGCCTTTTTTATTATTTATTTTGTGACAGGGAACAACAACTTTCTGTTAGGGTAATTCACACCTTCATCACCTCAATATTGAACTCTGAAGACTACACAAAAACTTCAGCTACCCAGAAGGTGGCGTTCTGCCTGCTGGTTGGTGAGAGCCATTTCAGCATTGCAACATTAATTTAGTGTGAACTTTATCTAGAAATAGTTCCCAAGTACAATTCAAGTGCGAGTTTATCTTTAGGACCATTAACCTGGAATCATATGTGCTCATCCTGTGTGTTCATACTAGAGAGAATGCTTCATATACATTATCTCTCTGAGAGGTGCAGGGAGAGAAAACCTTCTCAATAATTGCTCCATTCTTACAAAATGGACTCATTGCAGAATTACAGACAATTGTTACTTTTCTCAGCTTTTATGAGGGCAGTGAAAACTCTGCTGGTTTCTCAGAGATTTTGGATCTTTTTGTTTTAATTGCTCACGGTATCCTTAAAAGGAGGTTGATAAAAAATAGATTTTAATCCACTTGTATTCTTACATTAGAGGGACGCGGTGGCTCAGTGGGTTAGGACGCTGAGCTTGTCGATCTGAAGGTCGGCAGTTTGGTGGGTCGAATCCCGAGTGCCGCATAACAGAGTGAGCGCCTGTTACTCGTCCCAGCTTCTGCCAACCTAGCAGTTCGAAAGCACGTAAAAATGCAAGTAGAAAAATAGGGACCACTCCGGTGGGAAGGTAACAGCGTTCCGTGCGCCTTTGGCGTCTAGTCATGCCGGCCACATGACCACGGAGACGTCCTCGGACAAGCGCTGGCTCTTCGGCTTTGAAACGGAGATGAGCACCGGCCCCTAGAGTCGGAAACGACTAGCACGCATGTGCGGGGGAACCTTTACCTTTATTCTTACATTACATGTTTGATTGAATTGCTTTTTGATATGTTTATGTTTTATTGCTTGCTTTATTATTTTACTGTATTGTGTGTAAACCTCCTATAATAATATAGATATGGTGTTATACAAATGCTGTCCAAAAAGATCCAAATACAAGTAAATGACTGTCACTAAGCCAATTCTCAAGAACTGGAAAACAAGAGGGACTTCCAGATGAGGAAAAATGGCAAACTAGATGTCTCTAAACCGGCAATTATAACACCATGTCAATGACTGATGGATCAATAGCAGCTTCAGCTGGAACTATTGCAGATAGGAAGAGGATGAAACATCTCCCATTGTGCTCTGTCAGAAGAAGAAAATCAGGTTTTGTTCCAAGTCAGGAGGATGCTGTAGCATTTTGGAAAGGAGGTCTCTCTAGTTGCCAGAAACTTCAGTGACAGCAGCATGTTTCTGGGGTGACTGACAAAATGGAGTTGAGAGTGGGGGGGGGAGTTATACCTTCTTTGGGTTTTATAATTGAGGTTCCTATGCAATGTATTTTGACCTGAGCTTGAGTGTGCCCTTTTGGTATTCTAATCATTGTTGCCTGACTCCCATTGTGGCTTGGAGGTCATGTCCTGTCCATGGAGCTGGGTGAGAGATGTAGCTTTTAGGAGTTTTTGTTTTTCTAATCTCATCAGCTCCAGCCTTCGTGGGCTCCAGTTTTCTTGAATAGATTAACAAATCTGCATTTCTAAAAGCTGGCCTGCTCAGTTTCTGCCTGGGGAAATGGGCTGGTTTCTGCCTTCTTCTTTTCTTTTCTTTTTTTTAAATCCATTTCTCCTTCAGGGGGAATAGTCTATCCTGCCTTTTCATTCTCTCGGCAGGGAGGTGCTGACTCCCTACAGCTCTAAATGGCTGATCCTCAAGAGAAGACTGCAAGATAGCATCATCCCATGGGATGGAATTCTAGGAGATGAGGGAAGTCATCAAGGTCTTAATTGCTAAGGAGCCTTTAAGGACACTGAGTTCAACCACCTTATTTTCTAATCACTTTTGAAATTGCAATTATTTTACAATTAAAACAGGTCTTCCAAACAACAAGTTTCAATAACTATCTGGGAAATAAAATTTCATCCCCAAATAGAAGAAATTTTAACTAACACTTTAAAGAACTTAACGAATATAAGATAAAAGGCAAACATCTGAATAAAATTTAATTTTAAAAAAGTTTAAGGGATCTAAGTTTAAGGGACTAAAGATGAATTTGGAGTATTAGGACTTTTGCTAAGATTTTTGAAAAAAATGAGTATACAAAGTAATATTTTCTTGAGAATTAGAATAGAACAGAACAGAACAGAATAGAGCTGGAAGGGACCTTGGAGGTCTTCTAGACCAGCCCTGCTCAAGCAGGAGGACCTATACCATCTCAGACAGGTGAATGTCCAGTTTCCTTTTAAAAATCTCCAGTGATGAAGTGTCCACAATTTCTTGGGGTATGCTATTACACTGGTTGATTGTCCTCACTGTCAGGAAGTTTCTCCTCAATTCCAGGTTGTTTCTCTCTTTGATCAGTTTCCAACCATTCTTTCTTGTCCTTCCATCTGGTGCTTTGGTGAACAACCTGGCCCCCTCTGCCTTGTGGCAGCCCCTCAGATACTGGAACACTGCTATCATGTCTCCCCTATTTCTTCTTTTCTTTAGACTAGCCAGACCCAAGTCCTGTAGCCGTTATTCATATGTTTTATTCTCTAGGCTAGGAGTGTCGAACTCAATTTCATTGAGGGCCACATCAGCATTGCAGTTGCCCTCAGGGGGCCGGGTGGGTATGGCCTGGGTGGGCATGGCTAGAGTGCGTATGGCCTACTGGGTGCGCATGGCCAGCTCTACATCGTTCGCATCAAGGGTGCCTATGGGGGCCTGGGCAGGAGTGGGACAGATCTGAGGGTCTCTGGCAGGAGGAGGGTCTCTGGGCCAGGGCCAAGGCAGTGGGGGCCGTTCCCTCACTGTTTCCAGGATGGCTTCGCGGGCCACATGAAACCACTTCGCGGGCCGGATCCGGCCCCTGGGCCTTGTGTTTGACATGTCTGCTCTAGGCCCCTGATAATCTTAGTTGCTCTTCTCTGATTTTTTTTCCAAACTCGAAATCTTTTTTGTGATATGGTGACTAAAATTGGCTGACCAAAATTCAAACTTTTTAGTCTACCAAGAGAAGATTATCAACTAAAAGTTGAAAACAAAGCAACAAAACAAACAAAGCAACAAAACTGAGACTTTGTGAATATAGAAATAGGTCACTAAAGGAGACTAAAGATTCAGGCAGGAAAAAGAAGAGTGAAATTTACAAAATGACAAAGGTATGACACTTGAAATATTTCAAAGGATACACTTGCTTGGTCCCAGACATGGGACAAATCTTATTTCCTGTTTCAGCCTAGCCCAAGGCCATCGACAGGCAGTAGTCACAACAGTGACAGCTCATATTTGTGTGAATTTTTTAGATTGCTAACAAAGTATTAAAGGGAGACTGATATGCATTTCAAACTTATTTGTTTTCATCAGTCATCCATACCCTTCTGAGATTCGAACCTGGGCTGATTGCACATTAGGTAGTTGTTTTTACCTCTAGGCCACAAGCTCTATCTCACTTTGTTAGCTGAGAACCAAGGGAGATATGTGTTAAATGCTTGTTAACTATTTAAATTACCTTGCTAGGCCCCAAACATGGGACAAATCTTTATTTCATGTTTCAGCCTAACCAAAGGCCATCGACATTTAACACATATCTCCCTTGCTTCTCAGCTAACAAAGTATATATATATGCTTTCAATCTCTAGCTCTCTTCTTTTTGCACTTTGCATTTCTTTTTTATTATTTTTTTCTGATTTCAGTTTATATTATCATTGAACATTGCATAACTCGTTAACAAAAATTATATTTTAAAAAAAGTAGGAAACAATAGACTGAATTTAGAAGCCATATTTTTTTCTTTGTTTTGTATGTTTATACAAAATTAACAGGTCTGAAATGTTTAGCGAAAGAGTATTCAAGCACAAAGTTTATTAAAAAAAACCATAATCTTTACTGGATTATGACTGTGTATTTCAGTTTCATTTAAAGTCTTTTTCACCAATTGCATGTTCTGATTACTTCTGTTTCTATATGACTTTATACATGTCTTCTGTACCTATTTGTGTTCAAAGTTTGAATTGAGATTTTGAATTGCATATTCTGAAAAATGAAGTTGTTGTTGCTACATACATGAACACCAGCTCTATAAATACAGGAGATTGAAATGCAGTGAGCTGATGTAAAAAATAAAATAAGTGGAACCAATATCTTATCCTCCCTTAAATATACTGAGAAGACCAATTTGTTATGAACAGGTACCAAAACTCCCATCCAGAGCACTCGAGTTTGGTAACAACTCATCTTTAAAGGAGCTAAAGTATGACTATATTTAGATCTTTAGTTCTCTGAATAGCTCACATACTTTGTAGCTTCATCTTTAGCAGCTGGATGAGGGAGAAAAATCACATTCACAGTACCTGTTTTTACATGTAGCTCATTTAGTTATGAATAGGCATTCTTAGATTCAAGAATGTAGGAGGTGATATTAATGGATATTGAAATGCAATCAACGTTCATACATTGCCATCTTCACTAAATGTGATACTCATGAAGTCACAAAAGGGCTCCTATTCAAATATTTTTAAGAAGAACATACCTTCATATTAAATTATGTAATTGAGAGCATATTTCGAATACATGTACAAATGCACAATGAAATGCGTTTTAAAGTACTTTTTTTAAGTAGCATTAAAAATATTGTTTTGAGAGAACTAAAATAAATCCTATACTTACCCTACCATGGAGCAACAGCACTAGTGTGGGTATCAAATATGAATTTTTCAGACACCCTAAACATCTGCACTATGTTTAGGAAAAATATTGTACATAAATGTAAATAAGAAAGCCATTGACAGCTAACTACCTCTGACAACAGTTTGATTTTGATTTTACATTTCCCTTGGCAAATGATTATATCTCATGATAAGCTACCCATTTGTGTATAGCACACCTAACATAATGATTTTTAAAATCTACATTAACCTTGACTTTGTTGTGTATACAAATATTAATGCCACCCAAATTTCCGGGTGTGTTTTTCTAATTCCAAAACCCTTCTATTTCTCAGCAACACATACCCTTTCATCCAAACCAAACAACAAACTGCAAACACAATTTCAAATCAGGTAAATCCAATCCTTCCCTTTCTTTTGCATATTGTAACACCTTATATTTAACTCAAGTTTTTTTTTCCTGCCACACAAATTTAGGCACATCCTTCTTCCACTGTTTAAATGCAGCATCTGTTGTCTGAAACAAAAACATTGTACTAGGCAACATAATCATTTTTATCACAAACCTTCTCCTGAGCAGTGGGGAGAGTTGTAATTTTAACATGTTGCCTATCTTAACATGTCTTTTTAATGTAACATAGTTATTTTGAAGTATAATACATTTCAGATTTATCAAAGTGGTATCCGGGTATTTTACCTATTTCTCAATCTTATAATCTACATTATTCATAAATTCTGTTTGATCTTCTACTTTCACATTTTTGTTAACAACTTTATCTTCTGTTTATTAAACTTGGAACCTGTTAATGCACCAAATTATATTTATAAATATTTAAGCTTCCTTTAAAGGATTTTCAAGAACCAAACATAAATTCATCTGCAAAAGCCCTTAACTTATAAATTGTTTTTTTAAAAAAATCTGTACTCCCACAACTATCTCATCTTGTCCTATATCTCTATTCAGTAGTTCAAGAACTAAAATAAACAAGAGAGGAGAGTTGGGCATCCCTGTTTCGTTCCTTTTTGTACCTCAGAGGAGTCTGTTAGATTTCCATTAGCAATTGTGCTTTCTGTGAAATCTAAACCCATCTTATTCAATTTATAAAATTGTCTCCAAAAATCACATTCTAAAACAGGGGTGTCAAACTGCCAGCCTGGCGGCCGGATGTGTCATCAGGAAACCACGGCCACCCCATTGCCGGCAATGGCGAAAAAGCTCTGATACGTTGTGCAACATCATGTGACATTGCGAGTTTGACATGTCTGTTCTAAAACCTTGTGTAAGAAAGCCCAGTTCAAACTGTCAAAGGCCTTCTCTGTATTTAAAGTCAGCATGGCTTATTATTCATGATGTTCTTCAAATGTTCCAAAATGACCAATATATTTCTAACATTATCCTTTAACTCTCTTTTAATAAAAATATATCCACATTGATTCATATGGGGAAAAATGCTTGCAATATTATTTTTAATTTATCAGCTAGAATTTTTGTGAACAATTTGTAGGTCATTGTTCAAATGATATCAGCTTACAGTTTCTTGTTAAAGTCACATCTCATCTCTCTTAGGTATTGTACTAGACCACCTGCTACCCATTGGGTTATTCTTTCAGAAATATTTCTTTACCTAAACAGAGGTATGAGCATGGGCAGACAAAATATTGTGGGAACAGAAGTGACTTAGAATTTCTTGATGGCTTCCCCTTTGACTTTCCTTGTAGGAAATTGGTAAGAGGATTGGAAAGGTTGATCACATGATCACAGAAGCACTTCACTGGCACACCTGCAAAGTTTCAATCCCATGGGAATCATGGGTTCTGGACTTTGGACCCATTCTGTAAGAAAGTCAATTTGAGGTCTGTTCATTCAAAACATGTTGCCCTATGATGCACTGTTTCACCCAAATGAAAGTTAAAATCAAACTGATACAAGTGTTTTATTAGTATATAGTTAAATGCTTTATTGGCCTCTTTTCAATTCTCTGGCATCTTTCCTCACTGTAGGATAGAGTTCACCTTGTTTTGTAAAGATTACAAAAGTTAATCTTCCAAACATTTATAATAAGGACTTAATAATCCATGTCATCCATGCACCTTTCCTAGTTCAATCTTTCTTTATAGCTTCAGAAACTTCTCTTATTGTTATAGGCCCATTCATAATCTGTCCCTGTTCCTCTGTAATTCTCAATCAATTTTGTTTCTTTAGATATCCATCTATTTTCTCTAGAGAGAGATATCACTTCCTTTATACAAATTGGAATAATATTGATGAAATGCTTTTATATAGCTGCATGTCCATTTATAGAATTACAATTCCTCTTGTAATTTCAATAACATTGCTTTTCTTTTTGTAATTTATATGCTAATCACTTCCCTGTTTTATTTGCAAACTCTTTTTTTACTTTACATAATTCATTTTTATTTCCATTTCTCTTACTGTTAACACAGATAATTGTCATTGTAAAAGCTTAATTTGTTGAGAAATACTTAACTTTTCTGGACATTTCTTTAATTCTTCTTTTCTTTTTATTTATCCAGAGCAGTTTGTGGGTTTTTTTAAAAAAATTCTTTTCATTATTGTGTTAATAACCTGTAATAAAAAGTTTACTTACATTCCAAACCATTCTTAAACCAGTGTTTTCTTCTAAGTTATTTTTTAAAAAAATATTTTTTTTCACATCCCTTCACTATTCTTCTTTGTGTAGCAACATTTTGTTTAGTCTCCCTGTAAAATAATTAGATTTTTTTCTTATAAAATGTACAGGATTGTGATATAAATAAAATTGGTAATATCTTTATTTTAGAAACCTTAGTAGCCAGGTTGTTTGCAATCGAAATGATGCCTATTTTTGAAACAGATTTATGGCTTTCAGAAAAATCGATTTTCTCTCTTGAAATGCTTTTTCTTTTTTCTTTTGTGTCTGTATATCAGCCAACCATAAATTGTCTATCAAATTAAGAAGACATTTGGTAATTTGCCTTGAGTTTTAATATTTTCTCAGAGATTCTATCGAATTGTTGGGATGTCAAATTTGGGACTAGAGGTTTACTTTTCCAAGCTTTTGGACTCATGCTGGAGCCCATCTTCAGGGAACTTCTCTCTACTGGAATATATGCTTTGGGCTATTCTGTGAGTCATATTTATGTAGTGCCTTCCTATTGTTTGACTGGCGTGTTGATGGCTGGTGATTGGCTGTTGTTTCCTTGTGTGGTCAAGCCCTCAACTCCTACTGTAAGTACCTGATAAGTTTAGTAGCTGCAAAATTGTATGTCCTTGTTCATTGCAATGTGAGGCTACCAATGAGTTTGGGTCTCCTTATCTGACCACTCACTTGTGTTCTTGCAATCTGGTGGTTAGCTTCCTGCCCGTCTGTACAGGGGATCTGGTAGATTACATTAGTGAATACATCACTCCATTCCAATCCCCCATTAAACACATTTTTTCATAAATTTATTAGTATTGTCAAGCATGGGAATATCAGAAGTCCAGGCAGTTCTAATGAATATAAAGGTTATTGCAAGCTTATGCACTCTACAAGAATCTGAACTACTAATGGTCAAAGCAAATGGTGGTAGACAAGGGTCAGTGGAAATCAAGGTGGGCTGGACTTAGATCTCTTGTGGGCATGAAGGAACTTGAGACTGATGATGTGTTTGACCCCTCCCTCAGGCTCAGCCTGCTGACCTCCTACAAATATCTCCATAAGTTGTTTATAAAGCAATATTTGTCCTCATTTGGACCATACATCCCTAGGATCATAGAGAACCCTCATTAATCACCTTCAAACCAACTGCTGAGGGGATACTTCTGTAAGGGTATGTGGGAATGACCTGGGGGATAAGGTAAAGAGCCACAGCCAGGAGAATGGTTGGACAATAGCTGTTTAGCCCACAAAAGGTATGTGGGTGTGGCAGTTGTCTTAGAAAGAACACTCTCCATTTATTTATTTATTTTTATTTTACTGTAAAAACAAGGGCGGGAATGGTGGAAAATGAACTTTCAGATTTGCAAGATTCTGTTAATGCAACCTTATAATGAAGTAGAATTAGTCTACCTGGACATATGTCCTGTTAAGAGTACCTCACAAGCCTGACAACTTTTACCTTACTGGTACTTGAGGAAAAGGGTGAATTATAAATAGCACTTAACAATAGCACTTAGACTTATATACTGCCCCATAGTGCTTTACAACCCTCTCTAAGTAGTTTACAGAGTCAGCATATTGCTACCAACAATCTGGATCCTCATTTTATTGACCTCAGAAAGATGGAAGGCTGATCAACCTTGAGCCAGTCTGGATCAAATTCCTGGCAGTGAGCATAGTCAGCCTGCAATACTGCATTCTAACCACTGCATCACCACAGCTCTTGAGCAAGAACCTGAACCTAAGTGATTCCACTGGGATAAATATTTGTTTCTCCAACCTTATCTCCTTCATGTCTCTTGATAGAGTGGAATGGAATTACTACATAAATTTCAGAGAGAATATAAATTCCCAAAGTGGGCCTGAATCTAGACTCACTTTTTCCCATTCATTAGAGCATGAAAGTTGTACTTTGTTTTATGCTTTATTCTTCATTCAAGAGGCCTATTGTATACTATTCCCTATTCAAAAGCATAGATTTTTTTTTAAGACAAGTATTATCTTTGGACATATTTAGGCTATTAGTCAAAGGAAAAAGGGGAAACAACAACAAAAGGGATTAATTAGACCAAAATAACTAATTAAGTAACTCTTTATTGCTTCCATTTGACAGGCTAAACCTAGTCAATATTCATGCAAATTATTGGTCCCAGAGACATTTACTGAAATGGGGGCCACAGAAATTGAACAACAACAACAACAACAACAAAACCATTTATATACTGCATGTTTAATTGCTCAGTAGTTTGATAGTCAACACTATTTTACTTTTTCATGATGAAATACCATTTTCATTGGTATTCATTGGAAAGCTTATTTATTTCAGTGATTATAAAGTTTTCTGAATACATGGAAAATCACTGATCTTTGCTCTGTCCTTTCAATTTCAGATTAACCCATCTTTTCACCAGATATCTTTTCTGTGATATGCTTTCAGTACCACAAGATGGCACTATGTCAAACAGCACATGCTCCCTCTTTTACTTCTCGGCAAACTCTGCAGTAACTTCTCACATAGGGGAGAACCCAGAGGACAAGGCAGTTTTCAGAGTTGAATTATTGTGTCACAGCAATAACCTCAACACCTGCAGCTTTGATATGCCAGTGCATAAATTCATAATAATGTCAGCCCCAGTCTTTTGCTTCCCAATATAGGTATTGCTATCTGTCAGTCTGTATAAAAGAGTGGCTGCACAGATGCATAAGAAACAGAGTGTGCACACAACTTTTAGGAGTGAAACAATGTGTTAAAGTCAAATTTTATCTGTCGATGGGCTCTAAACAGTTTGACAGAATCTACAGAATATAATCTATATTATATTATAAATATAATATAAAGCTGTACAATAAAAATGCTAGAACTGCAAACTGTCTACAGAAACCCCTTAGAGATAGGTGGATGAGTATAATTCTGGTTCATTACAGTTTTACAAGAGTTTGTTTATGAGGTCTCTGCATCCTATGTTACAAATAACATGGATATTTTTTTAAAAAAATAATATATATTATTATGATGTTGTCATTTTCCATTCAGTGTTCTGGAAGGGATAGGATATCATTAGTTCTATATTAAACACATTCTGGATATAATTTATTTAAACATTTCCAGCCACCTTTATTATGAAGGACTGCATAGAATGATAAATGTAACAACTTGGATTAGAACCTGGAAGATTTCAGAGAATTGGATCAAGAATTTTGATATAAGCTTCTTGATATACAGAAAAATGTGCTTGTTTAAAACAATTATATTTGTTATTTATTCCTTACTTATTTGTTTCCAGCAGTTGTTCTTTCCATGGGGATGTTGTTGTTGTTAGTTGCGAAGTCGTGTCCGACCCATCGTGACCCTATGGACAATGTTCCTCCAGGCCTTCCTGTCCTCTACCATCTTCTGGAGTCCATTTAAGCTCACGCCTACTGCTTCAGTGACTCCATCCAGCCACCTCATTCTCTGTCGTCACCTTCTTCTATTGCCCTCGATCTTTCCCAGCATTAGGCTCTTCTCCAGTGAGTCCTTCCTTCTCATTAGATGTCCAAAGTATTTGAATTTTAGCTTCAGGATCTGGCCTTCTAAAGAGCAGTCAGGGTTGATCTCCTCTAGGACTGACCGGTTGGATCGCCTTGCAGTCCAAGGGACTCGCAGGAGTCTTCTCCAGCACCATAGTTCAAAGGCTTCAATTCTTTGGCACTCAGCCTTTCTTATGGTCCAGCTTTCACTGCCATACATTGCAACTGGGAAGACCATAGCCTTGACTATACGCACTTTTGTTGACAGGGTGATGTCTCTGCTTTTTAGTGTGCTGTCTAGATTTGCCATGGCTTTCCTCCCCAGGAGCAAGCGTCTTTTAATTTCTTGGCTACAGTCCCCATCTGCAGTGATCTTGGAGCCCAGGAAAATAAAATCTGTCACTACCTCCATTTCTTCCCCATCTATTTGCCAGGAATTGAGAGGGCCAGATGCCATGATCTTGGTTTTCTTAATGTTTAGTTTCAACCCAAGTTTTGCACTCTCCTTCTTCACTCGCAACAAGAGGCTCTTTAGTTCCTCTTCATTTTCTGCCATTATAGTGGTATCATCTGCATATCTTAGGTTGTTGATGTTTCTTCCGGCAATCTTAATTCCAACTTTTGATTCATCTAGCCCTGCCTTTCTCATGATGTGCTCTGCATATAAGTTAAATAGGCAAGGCGACAGTATACAGCCTTGCCGGACTCCTTTCCCAATTTTGAACCAATCAGTGGTTCCGTGTCCAGTTCTCACTGTTGCTTCTTGGCCTGCATATAGGTTTCTCAAGAGACAAATAAGATGGTCTGGTATGCCCATCTCTTTAAGGACTTGCCAGAGTTTGTTATGATCCACACAATCAAAGGCTTTAGCATAGTCAATGAAGCAGAAGTAGATGTTTTTCTGGAACTCTCTAGCTTTCTCCATGATCCAGCGTATGTTAGCAATTTGATCTCTAGTTCCTCTGCCTCTTCGAAATCCTGCCTGTACTTCTGGTAGTTCTCGATCCACATACTGCTGGAGTCTAGCTTGTAGAATTTTAAGCATAACTTTACTAGCATGAGAAATGACTGCAATGGTGCGATAGTTTGAACATTCTTTGGCACTGCCTTTCTTTGGAATTGGAATGTAAACTGATCTTTTCCAATCCTGTGGCCACTGTTGAGTTTTCCAAATTTGCTGGCAAATTGAGTGTAGCACTTTTACTGCATCGTCTTTTAAGATTTTGAATAGCTCAGCTGGAATACTGTCACCTCCACTAGCTTTGTTGTTGCTCAGCTTTTCTAAGGCCCACTTCACTTCACATTCTAGGATGTCTGGCTCGAGGTCAGTGACCACCTCATTGTGATTATCAGGGACATTAAGCTCATTCTTGTATAGTTCTTCTGTGTAATTTTGCCACCTCTTCTTAATCTCTTCTGCCTCTGTTAGGTCCCTGCCATTTTGGTCCTTTATCATGCCCATTTTTGCATGAAACGTTCCCTTCATCTCTCCAATTTTCTTGAAAAGATCTCTGGTCCTCCCTATTCTATTGTTTTTTTCTATTTCTTTGCATTGTTCATTTAAGAAGGCATTCTTATCTCTTCTAGCTATTCTTTGGAATTCTGCATTTAATTGGGCATATCTTTCTTTTTCTCCCTTGCCTTTCGCTTCCCTCCTTTCCTCAGCTATTTGCAAAGCTTCCTCAGACAGCCATTTTGCTTTCTTGCATTTCTTTTTCTTTGGGATGGTTTTGGTTGCTACCTCTTGTACAATGTTGCGAACCTCTGTCTATAGTTCTTCAGGCATTCTGTCTATCAGATCTAATTCCTTAAATCTATTTGTCACCTCTACTGTATATTGAACAGGGATATGACTTAATTCATACCTGACTGGCCTAGCACTTTTCCCTACTTTCTTTAATTTAAGCCTAAACCTTGCAACAAGAAGCTCATGGTCTGAGCCACAGTCAGCTCCATGGGGATAAATCCTGCTAAATATCAGACAATATCAGATTGGGGGAGTTATTTCAAAAGAATTTTGTTTTGTTTTGTTTAGAGATTTTTAAAAAGGTATCATAATTCTCAACACTGGTGACATTGTCAACAAAAGCACCAGACATTGTAAAATCAATCATCAAGCATAGAATATTACATTTTTCAAATACAGAATATTGTGTCTATGGTCTTTTAGGTAGCATCAAATTTGCAGATTTCATTTAAATTGTGAATGGATTTTAAAATAATTTGTTATTTCATGCCTATGCTGTGGTTGTAAAGGTTCTCACATTGAACAAAGCCATAGTTAGTTTTAGCTATGTTTTGTGGAATAAAATCAAATGACTCAATTTACATATAAATAACTACATTTTACAAATAACAGTAGCTGTACTAATACAATATTGTAATATACAACCAATTGAGCTGTACTATGGCTTAATGGAATGTGCAGATTTGGCCATTGAACTAAGTTTCTCAGTGAACTGCAGACTATAAAATTAAGGATTTGGTAACGGCCACAGAAATTGGAACTTGATATGTTTCTTTCATTATATTCTTCCTATACAAGACTTATTCAGCTTGGGGATCTGTAAAGATCATGTGTCTGAACTCTAGGATTCAAAATTTAAGTTTGATAGAAATAAAAATTGAAGAAGGATCACAAAGCTGCCTAAGGTGGGTCTAGAATTCACAGTCTCCTGATTTGTAGGCCATCATTTTAAACTACTACACCACGCTAATTACCATTCTCCTGAGCCAATAATACCTTTCTCAGTTTCAGAAAACCTTACAATCTTTCTAAAACTGCAATCTTCCTGAAAACCTTGCCTTAGACAAAATTGGTGTTCTTCACACATTAAAAGGTATGGATGATAGACCAAGCAAGCAAAAAGTAAAATAATACCTCACCCAATCCATATTAAATTACATAATTGCTAAGTGCCTCAGAGACACAATATCATATGGATGCATGAGGATTTTTAGTAAGACTACACTTTTTCCTATAAAAATTCCACATATATCTAGGTGAAATTTTAAGAGCAATCTGGTGGTTTATGCTAAGGTAATAGAGCAAATTCTGCAGGAAAAAAAATGGAATTTGGAGAAGTTCAGATAATTTCCTCAGGGTCTTTAAACTCAAAAGGACATGTCTGAATATGTGTCTAACATCACAACATTTTTTTCCAATGCTACTCTACTACTAATAGAGGGTCTGCTTTTAGAAATCTTCTGCCAAACAGACAATTGGTTTAAGAGATCTAGCATGTTTCTTTTAAACATAAGAATGAATTTAATTAGCAAATAAATATCCATGTCAGCTTAAAGGACAGACCAGTTAAGCAAGTAGACTAGAAATGGAAAAATGGTTTCACGCAGATATAAATAAATCTGCTGACATTTACTGATTAATGGATAGAATGCTGCAAACCATCCAGAAGTCCAGCAGAATAGATCTAAGTGATCTAAGTGATATTAATACTTTAGTAAGTATTAATATCTAAGTGATAGTAATACTTTAGCAAGTCCACAGTTGATCAAAAACTTGAACATTTTCCTTGTAAGAAGAAGCAAACAGAATTGTCAGAGTCAGGTGGGCTTATACTAAGCAACACTTAGGATGTCAGGGACTGATCATTAGGAGCTGGAGCACAGAGACTTCTCTAGGGTATTCTACTGAAAAGCACCTAGTTATTGATGAATAATAAAGTTATTCCAGTAAGTCAAGATAACCCTTAAACGTATTGTCTTCAGAAATTAATCACTATCCATGGATTTAGTCTTGAACTGAAACAAACCAGTAAATAATGCAGTATTGTTTCTAGGAAACAAAAAAGGTCAATTTTTCATTAAGTATTCTGAACCTTTTAATTCAGCGTCTGATAAAGTAAAGCAAAGTTTAATGTTTTATAATGGATGTAAAGTTCAGTTTGCACCATTATTAAAACAAAGTCAACCTGGGTAGCACTTCACAGTTTAGGCAAAGGATTCATACAACAAACTAAAATGGTGCCTTTGCAACTAGACTGAGGGAGAGTTATTTATTTGATTTCTAGAGCCATCTATATAAATAAGTGACTTTGGGTGGCAGCATATAGTTAACTAGGATATCAGCTGAACTTGGCTGGTGACTAGAGCTACTATAACTATAATGCAAAATCTGGACCATTATAAGATGTCAGCAATGAAATACCAAAACCTGAAGCTTCACGTTGTCACATTGCAAATCCAACATGTCTTCCAAATCTTAAACATAGCTAAAACAAATTTTCTGTACTAAGAGATTTAAATAACTCAGGCTATTGCCATTTGGAAGGGAACATGCTGTCAAAATTTCACTTCTGCCCCACTTGTGTGTGATCAAAGCTTGATCAGGTCAAGCCATTTCTTGTGACAATTTTTTTCTCTATAAATCAATTGACTATTTCAAAGAGTTATTTAGGATCAAATAAAATGTCAGGTATACTAACATAGTAGATAAATAAACAGCAATTACTGTCAAGAATAAAGGTGAGCATGTTTTTTCTCTCCTTTTTTAAATCACTCAATCTTTATTATGATCATAGACCATGTAAAAGTTAAGTATTGGAATAAAATAAACAGAACAGTAGAGGACATAATAATGTATTACAACTGATGGTGAAATCATCAGTGGATAACCAGGGTCTGGTTTTACAGATAGTAAAAGTTAGCTACATTCAAAGAAACTGTATCATACTGATCCAATATTAGTAAATGTATATAAAAAAGGATTGGAATTCCAATGATATTTTGTCAGGTAAGGTGCTATAAAAATAAGTGTGTGAGCACACATCCTATTTGACTGTTGCCTGTATAAGAGGATGAGAGACAGGTATCTTGGTCTATATGCCAAACGAATGACCCATTGGGATCCCCATATCAAAATAACTTACCTTATGTCCACCCAGAACTTGAAAATAACATTTAACATAGCACAGTACTTAAACAAAATGATCCGGTTGAGATCTACATATGTGGGACTGATTGGGGTAGATTGCAAGGGCGACTCCGAAATATAATGTTATCATATTTTATCTATATCTTAAATTATTGTACATTATTACTATTTCATCTTAAATTGTATTTTATTTTAATTCCATTTTAAATTGTATTTTATCAAATTCCATTTTAAATTGTGTTTTATCAAATTCCATTTTAAATTGCCTTTATCAAATTTTAGTAACAATTTGTTGCTGGAACTTTGCACTTTGATATGGCCCAAGGGTTAATCAATAATTAATAAAGACTTAAAGTGTGTGAGCACTTATAAAGGATGCAATACAGACTGTTTTTAATGGCCCTTTGTCCACAGGACCACAATTTCAGCTCATATGGGACATTTTTTTATATGTGGGCAAAGTATTACAGCAAGCTAGAGTTAATGTCCTCTGAAATTTAGAGACAGTTACAGTATATGTTATTGTGGGAAATCACCCCCCCCCAAGGAAATATTTTGGGGAATATTAAAAAGGCAGAATATTATATTTCTCCAGGGGATCTCAAAGGCAGAAAAGCAGGCCCAGGTTTTCTTAGTAGCCCCAAGCAGAAACTAAACAGGCCAACTCTGTAGAAATAGATATTTGATAATCACATTCAGAAAGACTGAGGCCCCATTCATGAGCAAATACTACTTGCAGAAACCCATTCAAGACAGGATCTTTCAAAATCCCTTGGAGCAAGATTTGATAGCTAAACAACAGCAGTGTTATAGGATTAGAACCAGCAACCCCTCACCCAAAAATCCAACACAGGACATAATCATCAGCCCCAGCCCCAGAGAAGCAGGACATGACCTTTAGGACATAATAGGAGTAACCCACTACCATTAGAATACCAGAAGAGCACACTCAGGCTCGGGTCAAAGTTCATGCCACAGGAACAGGAACAATTCCAAACCTAAAAACCCAAGAAGGTATAAAAATCCACCACTCCCAGCTCCATTTTGTCAGCCACCCCACACACATGCTGTGCCACTGAAGTTTCTGGCAACTCAATAAACTGGACTTTCTTTTCTAAAGCAGTCTCCATTTTCTTATTCCTGGCTTAGACTGGATCTGAAATTTTTTCTTTCAAAATTATAAATATCTCACTAGTTTGTGGAGGGAAGTCTGTGCTCACAAAAACATTCTTGGGTAAACCAGACAGGTCCAGTTGGACTTCCTAATCTTTAATACATTGTTTAAATGTGCTAAATGCCCATAATTAGAAAATCCTCCTTGCAGATGTTGGAGTTTTAATGAAATAATCCTAATCCATGTTGATTTACTGTATAGTTATTCTCCATAAGGAAAGGACTCAAATCTATGTGGAGGAACAGCAATTTCAGCCAGGGTGTTATAATGCACATCCATGCACTGTTTTAACTTTGAACCCAGTCTCCCTCCTTAGAACTGCATTAGGAACACAGGGGCCTATAGAGATTTGGACTAAACCCTTTTGAGAGGGGTAAAAGAGGAATAGGGTCTTAGCTGTGCATCACAGATTAATTGTGCAGTAGCCTTTGCTAAAAATAACTTTAGTGCTGCTGGTATATATTGTGTTCCTCTGGTAGAATAGATGGATTGGCTTTCAGCAACTGTTTTGTTTGTGGGTTTGGTTTTTTTGAGCATTTTGTATAGTGTAATTTTGATGTGCACTGTGTTTGGTGGAACTATGGAAAATCATGTCCAAGTATTTGAAGATTTTAACTTGTTCAATATTCTGGCTGTTTATCCTCCAGGCGTGCTATTTAGGTCTCTTTGCAAAAATCAGGATTTTGGTTTTGCTGTGATTGATTTTGAAAGCTTGCTCTGAACAGTCTCTGGTCAAGGCATTCTGGTCAAGGTCAAGGCTTCTTTGACTGTAATTAGTGTTTGGGATAGAAGTACTATGTTGTCTGCATATAACAAGGCAACTATTTGTCTGTTTCCTAGTTTGGGGGGATGGTGTTTTAATTGGTTCATTTTGTACCTGGCAGGGGAGAAACTTTTATCATTTTTTTAAAAATACACAGGATACTTAGGATTCATATAGAACAACTTTAAAATGAAATTGGTACATTATACATTTGTCAAACATCAGGAGAAGTTCTAGGATTGCCTCTGCTCATAGCCAGGAGTTCGATCCTTACCAGCTCAAGGTTGACTCAGCCTTCCATCCTTCTGAGGTGAGTAAAATGAGGACCCAGATTGTTGGGGACATTATGCTGATTCTGTTAAACTGCTTAGAGAGGACTGCAAAACACTGAAGTGCTATGTAAGTCTAAGTGATATTGTTGTTATAAACAATGAATGTTTCATACACCAAAGTCAATGGAACTGTTTGTGCAATAAAATGAAATAAATAAGAGAGCTGACAATCTTAATCAAGACTGTTAATGATTTATTAGTATGTTTTGAGATATGTTAACTTGTTAACTTGCTACAAAAGAGTGTAAATCTATCTAAAAGAAACAGTAGAATAAGTAAAGCATTCAAAGAATATAATATTAAGCTGAAAAAACCATATGGTAAGTGTTATGTACTGGGCTCATAGTAATACCATGTGGGTTGCTGGAGCAGCTAACGGCTCTCCAGCAACCCAGACTACAAGTCTCCAGTGCTACAATTGGCTATCCCTAGGCGGCAATGGTTGTTTCAAACTTATTGGCTGCCGCCTAGGGGCTAGACTATATATTGCGGCTAGTTGCAGCCATTTGCTCAGTACAGATTCTGCACGAAATAAAATATGGGTTTCCCTGTACTCAGCTACCTCGTCTTCATTCCTGCGCCAAAGAACCTGCTATTTAACACTGGTGACGAGGGAGGGATCGTGCTTCACTAAAAAAGAGTTGAAGTCTACAAGGGGAAAGCAGTACATGCCGGAGGGAAAAGGCATTTTCTCTCCTCCACTCTCAAGGTCGGCTAGGCAAGTTACGCTAGTGACCTCATGTTCAGTGGACTCATTCCCTGAGCCTGGAAAGCAGGATTCAGAAAGAAATGCAGGAACCAGCAAAGAAAGAATGCCGAAGATTGGGAAACTTTGAGAATTCAATGTGAAGCACCCGGAAGAATGGACATCCTATTTGTCCCAAGTACAGAACTACTTCAGGGAAAATCAGATCACGGAAGAAGGGCTGAAGGCTGCAACTCTACTCTGTGTATGGCCCAGCAACCTTTGATTTGGCTGAGAAACGTTTCGTGCCAACACTGATTGAAGCGGTCTCCTACGAAGACCTCAAAAAGAAGCTAACCAGACATTTCCAACCCAAGATGTATGAAATGGCTTGGTGGTTCAAGTTCGACCAGAGAGTGCAGCAACCCGGGGAATCAGCTTCAGAGTTTATAGCAGGCCTGAGGCAGGCTGCACACCTTTGCAAATTTTCAAATTTAGAAGAGCAACTACGAGACCGGCTCGTCTGCAGCCTATGGGACAGAACACTTCAGTAGAGACTCTTTGCTAGACCCAACTTAACATTTTCTGAGACACAAGATGAAGTGATGGCCGATGAAGCCACCGGGGGTGCAGTTCAAACAGTACAGCCCACCAAAACGACAAAGTTTGAAGAAATGGTCCACCTTGAGGACGCCGAACGCACCAAAGATTCTTCCGAGGAAGAAGAACCTGAAATCAACACACTCCAAAAGCAACCCAACGTGCAACACCGCAACAGCCAGCAGCGAGAGGACAATTACAAGGCAGTACTCTTACCAAGATGTAAGGGGTGTGGCGGCAACCATCTTTGCGCCAATTGCACATTCCGATCAGCCACGTGCAGAGCTTGTGGAAGGACAGGCTACATCACAGTGGTGTGCAGAGCCTGACAGAGAGACCGGCCACCCAAACACCAGTTGGAAGAACTGACTAGGAGAGGTACTGGGGCCCAGGGTCCAGTTAGTGTGAGGTTTTTCAGAAGCCATAGAAGCGTGTGCCGCACCGGGGATCGACGCCCCCTCAAAACCAAACTTAAGCTCATGGTAGAGCTAAAAGGAGTTCCATGTAAGATGGAATTGGACTCTGGCTCTGCAGTCTCAAATCATTTCTCAAGACACTTTTAACTTCGTGTGTAGGTGCAGTAACAATTGGGCCAATCAGCAATTGCCGGTTGATGAGGTCACAGCTGTGGCTCAGACGATCGTGACTCACAGGGGGGCTTTCAAAGTTAAATGCTTACAGTTTGGAGTCAGTGTTGCACTGAGCACTTTCCAGGGAATCATGGATCATACACTTAAGGGTATTCAGGGCATCTGCCCTTATTTTGATGATGTTCTTATTGCAGGAGAATCCCCAGAAGTGTTGGCCAGTAGGCTCAGGGCTGTTTTGCAGAGGCTTCGCGAAGCAGGCCTCAAATTAAAAAAAGAGCAAGTGTGGTATTGGTGTTCCTTCAACAGAATTCCTGGATTTCCGAATTGATGTTAATGGCATTCACCCTGCTGAATCTAAAGTGAAGGCCATTAAAATGGTTTCTAGCCCCAAATCCAAAGGAGATCTACAAGTATTCTTGGGCCTCTATCACACATTTCTACCTCATAAGGCAGCAATAGCAGAGCCCCTCCACAGGCCTCTAGATAAGAAAGCTCCATGGAAATGGACTAATTTATATGAAAAAAAATTCCAGGACTTAAAAGCATTATTGTCAGATAAGTCCACTGTAACTCACTACAAAGAGTTTAAACCAATATGTCTTGCATGTGATGCATCTCCCTATGGGGTGGGGGCAGTTTTAAGCCACATAGAAAAAAATGGAACACTGGTCCTATAGCATTTTACTCTAGGACATTGTCCTCTGCTGAGCACAACTATGCTCAGATTGACGAAGAGGCCCTAGCCATCGTTGCTGGAATTAAAAACTTCCATGACTATTTATATGGCAAGGACTTCGCGGTCTTTACAGACCACAAACCTCTGTTGGGACTTTTCACAACAGACAAACAAACCTCCCACATACTTTCTCCAAGAATGCTGAGATGGTCTATTTTTCTATCTGCATACACTTTTAAATTGATTCACAAACTGGGCAAAGAAATGGGCCATGTTGATGGCCTCAGCAGACTACCACTGCCACTAATGGAACCAGATCCAGCTCCAGCTGCTAGAATACTGTCCATACAGGACATACCTGAATTTCCCCTCCATGTGGGGGACATTGCTGCTGAAACTGCCACAGAAAAAATACTTAGTAGAGTATTGTCATGGGTATACACGGGCTGGTTGGATAAAAGCCCAGGTTCTGAATTTCAAAACTATTTTTTCAGAAGGCATGAGTTATCTGCCCACAAGGGGTGCATTTTATGGGGAAATAGAGTCATAATTCCCACTTCCCTAAGGGACAGGGTCTTACTGGCATTACATGAAGGCCATCCAGGTATTGTCAGAATGAAAGCTTTAGCTAGAAGCTACCTTTGGTGGCCTGGCCTTGATAAGGACATTGAGGCACAAGTCCAGGGTTGTTATACATGCCAGCAATCTAGGCCTGAAATGCCACAGGGTCCAATTCACAGGTGGGAAGAAACACACACTCCATGGTCTAGGATTCACAGAGACTATGCTGGGCCTTTTCAGGGGTAGCTCTTCCTGATAGTAGTGGATAGCCACTCAAAATGGCTGGAAGTAATTTCAGTTCCTAACATGACTATTGCTAGGACCATCCAGGTGCTGAGAAAACTCTTTGCCATGCCTGGGTTGCTGGATGTCTTAGTTTCAGACAATGGGGCCCAATTCACTGCTGCTGAATTTCAGGCTTTTCTTAGAGCTAACCTCATCAGATATGCAATGTCTGCACTGTTTCATCCTTCTTCTAATGGACAAGCCGAACACATGGTGAGGACAATGAAGGAGGCACTCAAGCATACAGTATTGTCACAGGTGATTGGCATCACAGATTGGCAGATTTTTTACTCTGCCAGCATTATATGCCCTGCACTGCTACAGGCAAAAGTCCTGCAGAACTACATTGGGGGAGGCATTTGATCACTAAACTGGACAGGTTGCATCCAGATAGTGTGGCAGCAGAAGCCTCTTGACCAAAACCCCTGAGGGGGCTGCACATGGGCAATTGGGTTTGGGCCAGGAACTATGGTCTATTCTCGCCTGGATTACTGCAATGCTCTTTGCATGGGGCTGCCCTTGAAGAGCACCCAGAGGCTTCAACTGGTGCAAAATGCGGCCGTGCGGGTGCTTATGGGAGTATCTTAGTACTCCCATGTTACACCACTCCTGCACGAGCTGCATTGGCTTCCGGTTACCATCCGAGTGCGATTCAAGGTGCTGGTAATAAACTTTAAAGCCCTACATGGCTTAGACCTGGGGTACTTGCGAGACCACCTACTGCCATTGTCAACCTCCCATCGCCCGGTTCGCTCCCACAGAGTCGGCCTCCTGAGGGTGCCGTTGGCCAGGCAATGCTGGCTGGTGACCCCCAGGGGGAGAGCCTTCTCTGTGGGTGCGCTGACCCTGTGGAATGAACTGCCCCCAGAGCTGCGGATGGCCCCTGACCTTTGGTCCTTCCGCCGTGACCTGAAGACCTGGTTTTTCCAACAAGTGGGCCTGGACTGACTACGGTTTTTAATTAGGCTTTTTACTGGGTTAAATTGTCTCGTAATTTTACATTTATTGTTTAATTCTCTTTTAATTTTTTACTCTATGTTTTTTAATTTTTATTGTTGTGAGCTGCTCTGAGTCCTCAGGGAGAAGGGTGGCATATAAATTTAATCAAATCAAATCAAATCAAATCAATGGTCATAGGAATCTGTGGTTTCCAAGTCAGCCAGAGAGCATCTAATCCAAACTTCAGCAACCGCTGCACCTACTCTGGTGATCAGTCTGACTCTGGGGTGGGCCAACCAGGAGAGGCCAGCCCGAGAGCATCTAATCCCCTTGACTTAGGAGCACAAATGGACACAAGTCTACCCAGCCCACTGGGTAAGCTGGTAGACCACAAAGTGATTGGGACTCCGAGACATTCCACTAGGGCACACAAGCCTCCTTCATATCTTGCTGACTATGTTGTAAAATAAAGAGCTATAATATTGTGTATTGCTGTATGCCACTATACTACAGAAACTAGTGCTATGTTGTAACTGTCTAAGTATGCTATCCATGAAGCCTATTCATTCAGATGTTGTTTAATCATGTTGTAACCTATATGGGTTTTTTTTGTTCTATTACTTTTATTTTTGTATGTTTTGATAATGAGTCTTGATAATTGCATTGAGACTAACTTATGTTAATATTGTCTGATCTAAGAGGGGAGGGGTGTTATGTACTGGGCTCATAGTAATACCACGTGGGTTGCTGGAGCAGCTAACGGCTCTCCAGCAACCCAGACTACAAGTCTCCAGCACTACAATTGGCTATCCCTAGGTGGCAATGGTTGTTTCAAACCTATTGGCTGCCACCTAGGGGCTAGACTATATATTTATTTATTATATTTTTATACCGCCCTTCTCCTGAAGGACTCAGGGTCGTGTACAGGGCAATAAATATAAAAACAGAATACAAAAGTTAAAAAACGATTAAATATAATGCCCAAATTTAAAACAATAATTAAAAACATATTAAAACCCCTGCCCTAACCCATCAAACCAGGTTAGATTGCTCAAATGAATACGTTTTTAGATCACGCCGGAAGGAGCGAAGGTCGGGGGCCATCCGGAGCTCAACTGGCAAGCGGTTCCACAGGTCTGGCGTACTCACAGAGAACGCCCTCCCCCTGGGGGCCACCAATTGGCATTCTTTGATCGGAGGCACCCTGAGGAGGCCCTCTCTGTGGGAGCGCACTGGACGGCTAGTTGCAGCCATTTGCTCAGTATAGATTCTGCACAAAATAAAATATGAGTTTCCCTGTACTCAGCTACCTCATCTTCATTCCTGCACTAAAGAACCCACTATTTAACAGTAAGCCAGTATTGTGCCCTGTTAAAATGCTCCAGATAGATTAATAGTGGAGGTGTTAAATTAGCTCCAGTCTCAATTTCCTGTCCCCACAGAAAGTTATTTTCAGGGAAATATTACCTCTCAGCCTGGCCTACGTAGAACAGAATAGAGTTGGAAGGGACCTTGGAGGTCTTCTAGTCCAACCCCCTGCTCAAGCAGGAGAACCTATACCATCTCAGACAGGTGATTGTCCAGTCTCTTCTTGAAAATTTCCAGAGATGGAGTGCCCACAATTTCTGGAGGTAAGCTGTTCTACTTACATGATTATTGTGAAGATGAAACTGAAGATCCTATAGATTACTTTGACCTTCTGAAGGAAAGGCAGGATATCAATATAATGAATGGATGGAGTTAATCAATCAATCAATCAACGAACATTTTTGTCAAAGGAAGATTCTCAACACCATCTCAGTACAATTGAAAAAAAATTAACATATGTGAATGCTCAGTAGTAGAAGCTGGCTTAAATAAATGTTGTGCAATTTATTCTACAGCATATCTTTTGAAGCCCTCTAAGGAGGAAATCTTAAATGAACACAGAGCAGCTTAGACAATTGTTCACTTTGCAATTAGCCATTCAAAGCTGAGGTCTGAAATAGATTCCCCATCTGAGTGCTAGAGTATCTGGGCTGGCTATTCAAAAAGAGGTTTATCCTAACTTCTTGGGTCTAAGCTATTTAGGCCTTCAGAATTTAAAGCTATCAGTTATTTATTTTCTTGGAGACAGGGTGGTTGAAAGTCAACATAGGTGGGATGTCATTAGCAATTTCTCTTTCTGAAGTATTTTCAAGAGGAGAAACTACATTTGAGATCCCTGCCTATGTAATCTCTCATCTTTATGCAATAGAGCTAATTTCAATCCATAGTCATCAAAGAAAACATGACTATCACCTTCCATATTTTATGGTTCATGGTTTCCATGGAAGCCAACATGTGAACAGTTATATGCACAATGTCTTCTACTTGCCAATATATCCATATCATTTACAAATGCCTGCAAGAGAATCTCACTTTTAACAGTGGTATTAGGACAAGGTTTTATTGGCACACTCATAATATGGGTATTACAAGTGTAAGAAAAATCTGAATGGTGCCAAAGCAACTGGATATTGCATTACCAAATACACTTCACAGCCTCTTTGGGACTTGAACCTTAATCTTTCTAACAGAGTCTGATGCTATAATAATAACAATTCCTTTTTGTTGGTCTTTTTCCTCCATCTCTGCACGTATGCATGGGGGGAGAGAGAGAGAGAAAGAGAGCCTCTTCGACTGTGACTTCCAAATGAGAAAAGAAAACTACAATTGTTCCATTACAACAATATGTAATTTGTGAGTTCATCGCTACATTAGAATCAATCAAATCTAACATGTGCTGACCACAATTCTAACTCTTCTGCATTAGTCAAATAATATTTGTTTACAAATATGGTAAATTCATTGCAGAAGTACACACTTAAAAGATGTTTTTTCTCACTTTTACTCTTGAACATCATCTTCAAGAGGCAGACAGTTTAGGAAAAACAAACAAACGCTTGAAGAAATGGTATAAGCACTAGCGATCCATGTGTAATATTGCTCTTACCTGGAGCAAAATGGACTGTTGTATTTTGAGACAGACTATACTTTATATTCAGATTAAAGACTAGAATAAACTAATACATCTAGTCCAGTATAGTGTAAAAGTGGTACAGGTACTCCTCGACTTAAAAGCACAATTGAGCCCCAAATTTTTGTTGCTAAGCGAGACACTTATTAAGTGAGTTTTTGCCCCATTTTATGTCCTTTCTTGCTGCAGGTGTTAAGGGAATCACTGCAGTTGTTAAGTAAGTAACACAACTGTAAAGTGAATCTGACTTCCCCCTTGATTTTGCTTGTCAGATCGCAAAAGGGGATCCCAGGACACTGCAACCATCATAAACAGTGGTGGGATTCAACCAGTTCACACCAGTTTGCACCAGGCCCAGAACGGACTTCCGGAAGCGGCATCCACACAGAGAACTGGTTGTTCACATATTTGAATCCCATCACTGGTCATAAATATGAATCAGTTGCTAAGGGTCTGAATTTTGATCACGTGACCACGGGAAGGCTGCAAAGGTGGTAAGTGTGAAAAATGGTCATAAGTCACTTTTTTTCAGTGCTGTTCTAACTTTGAATGGTCACTAAATGAACTGTGGTAAGTCGAGAACTATGTGTATTTTGTTTTGTCTTTCACCTCACTCTGTCTCCATTATGAACAACATCTAGAAATATACAAGTATGTAGGACATTTTCACATTTTAGTAGAACTCTCTGACACTAACATGGCAGAACAACATAGAATCACTCAATAATAATTCAGCCATGATTAAAGTCCTTATAAACCTTAACATGAGAACTTTGGGATCTGTATACTATTGTAGGTCCTGTTTGGGATTTCTCTTCCAGCATCTTATGTGCTCTGCAAAAGTTTCTGCAATAGCCACCTTCTTTCATAATGTAGAGATAATATCTGAAATCACAGGGGGACAGGGAAGACATTTCTTAACTGTCTTCTGTCACTTTACTTCCTGGATCAGTGAAGTAGAGGTGGTGCCTGGTACAGTATCAATTATTGTGTATCCTAGATACAGTTAACTACAGCTGGTCTATTGTGCTTTAACCTTTCTACTCCATTATAGTGCAGAAATCCTGGCTATGAGCGGATCATAATGTTGGATGAATGCCACTAGTTCTATAACTACTGAGTCATGATTCCTATTGAATTTAATTGGATTTACTTCTGAATAAACATATACAGGACTTATGAACATAGATGATTGGGCTACGTTCTGCCCTGTATGTGGCTTTATTTATCATTGTTCTGTGAAAAACTTTCACGTGCAATTATTTCTAGTGGTGTATTTATTACACATCACATAATATTTTTATTAGATCTCATGAGAGTTAATTTGGTGTAGTGATTAAGGCATCAGGCTCAATACCAGGAGACTGTGAGTTCCAGTCATGCTTTAAGCATGAAGCCGGATGGGTGACCTTGGGTCAGTCATTCTCTCTTAAACCACTTTTTTAAAAAATATATATTTATTATTTGTTTAAATTTATGAAAATCCTGCCTCTATATATGCATACTTATATGCATGATGCATGAAGAGAAGAGAAGAGAAGAGAAGAGAAGAGAAGAGAAGAGAAGAGAAGAGAAGAGAAGAGAAGGGAAGGGAAGGGAAGGGAAGGGAAGGGAAGGGAAGGGAAGGGAAGGGAAGGGAAGGGAAGGCAGGGGAGGAGAGGGGAGGGGAGGGGAGGAGAGGAGAGGAGATTGCAGTACACTGTGCCATGGAAACAAAGTTAATGGGAAAACTTTATAGCTTCTCTTATGATCCCTAATCTCCCTTAAAGTAATTTACTCCACCTTCCATTAACTTCAATCATTGCCACTAAAATCCAATTCTTAAAAATGAGTTAGCCCAGTGTGTTCTTCACATTAGATTAAACAAGGCACAAAATAAAAATGCAGAAACTTTGCTGTACCCTTAAACTGCTGTGTAGATTAAAAAAGATGAACTTGATCACTTGATATATTAACTTAATGCTCTGCTTCTGAATGTTATGGTCTCAGTTTTAATTTGTTTTCTTTCCACCTAATTGTTTAGCACTTAGAGAATTATAGTTTTCTTTTTAATGTGAATCATAATAAAGCCAAAATGGGAAATGAGAGCAAGGAAAAAGAAAGTCCATACAACTTATATAGAATAATGTTACTCTAGGAAGACAATGCCAAATGCCACGGTCTTTTAAAATTATCTAATTCAGAGCCATTGTAACATTATTTAATTCAATGCAGGGCATTTTAGGTAGAAATAAAAGTGGAGTTAATGATCCCCTTACTAAATAGCAATATCCCTTAAAGAAGATTTCACGTGTAATGCAAATCTATGCAGAGCAGTGGTATGATAAATGAAGCTAACCTTGGAAGTAATATTAGTGGATGTTGAACAAGTTTGTATTTCCTCTTAAAATACTGATTCTTAGTTTAAAATGAATCCTAAAGGCTGTGGCAAGCTCTTAAAGAGATGGGAGTGCCAGACCATCTTATTTGTCTCTTGAGAAACCTATATGCAGGTAAGAGGCAATAGTGAGAAGTGGACATGGAACCACTGATTGGTTCAAAATTGGGAAAGGAGTCTGGCAAGGCTGTATACTGTCACCCTGCCTGTTTAACTTATATGCAGAGCACATCATGAGAAAGGCAGGGCTAGATGAATCAAAAGTTGGAATTAAAATTGCCAGGAGAAATATCAACAACCTAAGATATGCAGATGATACCACTCTAATGGCAGAAAGTGAAGAGGAACTAAAGAGCCTCTTGTTACGAGTGAAGAAGGAGAGTGCAAAAGTTGGATTGAAACTAAACATTAAGAAAACCAAGATCATGGCATCCGGCCCTCTCAATTCCTGGCAAATAGATGGGGAAGAAATGGAGGTAGTGACAGATTTTATTTTCCTGGGCTCCAAGATCACTGCAGATGGGGACTGCAGCCAAGAAATTAAAAGACGCTTGCTCCTGGGGAGGAAAGCCATGGCAAATCTAGACAGCACACTAAAAAGCAGAGACATCACCCTGCCAACAAAAGTGTGTATAGTCAAGGCTATGGTCTTCCCAGTTGCAATGTATAGCTGTGAAAGTTGAACCATAAGAAAGGCTGAGCACCAAAAATTTGAAGCCTTTGAACTATGGTGCTGGAGAAGACTCCTGCGAGTCCCTTGGACTGCAAGGTGATCAAACTGGTCAGTCCTAGAGGAGATCAACCCTGATTGCTTTTCAGAAGGCCAGATCCTGAAGCTAAAACTCAAATACTTTGGCCACCTAATGAGAAGGAAGGACTCAGTGGAGAAGAGCCTAATGCTGGGAAAGATTGAGGGCAATAGAAGAAGGGGATGACAGAGAATGAGGTGGCTGGATGAAGTCACTGAAGCAGTAGGAGTGAGCCTAAATGGACTCCAGAAGATGGTAGAGGACAGGAAGGCCTGGAGGAACGTTGTCCATGGGGTCGCGATGGGTTGGACATGACATCGCAACTAACAACAACAAAAAGGCTCAGCAGTTGTTTATGGCTAGTATTGCCTTTGCTCAGTTTAATCAAAATGATTCAGGTGTTATACTGTAATTCCATCACCATTGGATTGTCACCATGTTTTTAAAATATAGTAGGTCTACTTTTGAAATTACTCAAAAACTACTATTGGACCAGCATATATTGCAAGTTGGCTATCAAAGGAATATATGAGCTTTTTTCTGAATGAGAAAAGTGAATTCTGAGTCATTTGTCAGGTTCCATTGGTGACGGCTTTTGAAAGGAATGATTTAGAACAAGGGTTTCAAATTTGCAAAATCATGTGACGTGTCACGACATAGCAAAACTTTTTTTTTCCATTGCTGGCAATGGGTTCGATGTGGTTTCACCATGATGCATGTGGCCCATGGGCCGGCAGTTTGACACCCCTGATTTAGAACTAGAATATCTGCTAGTGCTAATTAGAACTTGCCCAGGCATTCTCCATTATAACCTAATAGCAAGGGCTTTAAACACATTCTGCTATACAGTAAATTCCAGTGGGAGTAAATTAGACAACTCTGCTTTCATCAGACTTCACTATGGGATAAATCCTAGCATCAAAACCAAATAGTATTAATTATTTTTTTCCAATCAAAATTCTACCAAAACTAAAAAAGGGAAGAGAGGGAAAGACATTACATCTACATAGCAGTAATTAGATTTAAAAATGGCATTTACCATGGAAGTGTGACTACACGCAGCGCAATGAGACTTATGTGCCTAACAGCTGATACGTGCCAAGCAGCTGCTACATGCGACTTTTAAAAATCAACCAGAAACCGGCCTTTTTCAGCAAAACTGGAACCACTGTGATTATAAATGAGCGAGCTTGTCACGAACAGGCCACACCCACATTCCACAATTTGAACGTTATAACTGCCATACAAGTGTATGTACTGACTCCCCTATCATTCAGCCCTTGCTCTGATAATGTCAACAGCTTGTTGATGAAAGCTCAGCAATAAAGAATTTTCTCTTATATCCCAGAGTTCATGTGTGTGTGTGTGTGTCTGTATCTGTGTCTGTGTCTGTGTGTGTCTGTGTCTACATAGCAGTAATTAGATTTAAAAATGACGTTTACCATGGAAGTGTGATCAGCATTTTGCACTAGAGAACTGTTACTCAACCTCAGCAGCTTTAAGACGTTTAGAACTTCAATCCCCCCAAATTCTCCAACCAGTATGCATAATGGCAAAGTAATTCCAAAATTGTTTGGATACAGTCAGCATCTAATCTACTTTTTCTTTTGATTTTCTTACTGGATGAATGAATGATCCTGGGTAATTGACATGTATGTATATGTTAGACCCTTGTAACTTCTTATTCTGTATTGGCTATATCACTTCTACCTGGGCTATATTTCTGGGCTGGTAACTTTATTGTATCCTTTCTCTAGTTGTTAAAATGTTCCCTTAGTCTCTCCATCAAAGCTTTTAATATAAGTTATCAGAATAACCCCTCTCCCATGTAACATGATTTTGCTTGGTTTTTACATGTTTTCTCAACTTTGGAAAATAATAGTATTAACATATTAACTGTAAGAGCTAAGCAAGATTTTGGAATAAATGTAGCTAGATTTGCATAATTTTTTCTTCCTAGCATTCTCCTGCAAGAACAGGATCCACTTTGCAGGGGGGGTGGGGGGCAAGTGATCTATTCGTTGTGACAGGAATCGATTGACCCACTTGTCACCTGAGCCTGACCTTGTGGGGCTAGAGAGAGTGACTGACCCAAAATAATCCAACCAGCTTTCATGCCTAAAATGGGACTAGAATTCACAGTCTTTAGCCTGGAGCCTTAACCACTAGTGCAAACTTGCTCACTATTAAGAAAATGCATATCAATGAAATCTGTGGATATTTAGAACTCGAATATGAGTCACATACAATAAACGGAATGTACAACTTCAATCATCTTGAAAATATAGCAGAACTGAGAAATCTAGTATTTATATCAAGTGTAATAAAGCAGGAGACAGCATGTTCCCCAAATAATTTAAATGCCTCTAAATTATACCTTGTTTCTTCTATGCTATAGGAAGGCAGTTATACAAATATATATATGTGGGGTGTGTGTGTGTGTGTGTGTGTGTGTGTGTGTGTGTATACATACAGAGAGACAGAGAGAGACAGGGACAGGGACAGGGACAGAGACAGAGACAGAGACAGATTGATAGAGATATCCATGCAATATTTTGCAAATGTTTATTTGGTTGTTCAATACCCCATAGCACAGATTTTGAGTGGGTGATTTTTCACATATTTTTATTTTCTTCAAATGCTCCCAACTGCACTTCAATTTCACTGCAGAAAACAGTTTTACAATGTTTGGGACCTTGTTGACATTTAATGAATTTTGGTCTTACAAAGCTTTAATACGTTTCATCAAATAAATGAAAAAAAATATAGGAGAGAAAAAAAAATCATGTTTTATAGTTTCCAAATCTTGCGCTGCCCTCACCATATGGCGAGTACCAATGTTTCAAAAGCAGCAAATGCCCTGTCAGAAATTCTCAGAGATGGTGTGACTGAACTGCTCTATTATCTCCACAAGACGGCAAAAGGAAAACACCTCTACAGTGAAGAGGGTGCCAGATCAGCCAGACTGTAAAGGAGAAAAGAAACTGAAGCATGTAGTGACAAGTTACCTGTCATCAGAAGTTATGCTGAAGAGGTTATGATATATTCCCTATGGTGGAGGCAGGATAGGGTGGGGGAATGTTTTAGCTCCAGCAACCTTTTGTCCTTGCATAACTCACTTGATTCTCAGGAAAACTAAATGAGAGTTTCTTAAGTTTCTTCCTAAGTTTATTAAGTTTTCTGAAGAAATATCTAGCTAGATGGTGAACTTTAGAGCTAGGTAGCAATTTAAAAGAGGTGTTTGTGATAGATGCTCTTTGCAGTTAAATACTTTTTTACTATTTATTTCAAGCATCTGTGCATCTTATCTCAACCGAAGGAACAACAACAAAAACACAAAGAAAAATGCATATACACCCAGTTGTGGGATTCAAATATGTGAACAACTAGTTCTCTCTGTGGATGCCGCTGTCAGGACCCACTCCAATTCATGTCTTAGGAAAACAAAAACTCTTGGAGTCAGTTCTAGTCCAAAAGGAATTTTTACTAGGACATGTTTGGTTGTAGAAATACAAGACAGGACCTGGTATTGTTTTACAGATTGAAACTTTATAAAGAGTTCCCAGTTCAACCCCCCTTCCCTCAACCCCATTTGGTCAGCCCCCCATCATTTACTTCGTGTCATCCCTTTCGTGGGAAAAAGGGAACTTCGGATCTTTTACGGTTATTGCCTTCTTCCTTCACAGATTCAAATGGAGACATAGGCCAGATGCCTTCTTCCCTAACCCTCCCCTTTGTTCCCTCAGTTCAAAAGGTTTCCCTTGGTCTTTGAAATAACCTAAGGCAGGCTGAATCCACATCTGCTCCTCCTTCCTCGAGAGATGGCAGAATCCGGGGGAGGGGGGATAATGTTTTAAACATACATTTATGAATGTGATATAAATGGATTCTGACAGCCGCTTCCAGAAGTCCATTTTGAGCCTTGGCAACAAAATATTAGCTACCGGTTCTGCCAGATTGGCGCAAACTGGCTGAATCCTACCACTGTATACACCATGATAATTAAAATATGCACTATAGAAATTCAACCATTTTTATCATTTCCCCCCAAAATCTATTTGTTTTCCAGCTTAAAAGCTTCTATTTTTGCCCAAACAAACAAGCAGATAGAAGATGTGAAGATGTGGCATAGTTTCAATTTTTTTTGTAAATGTTTTATTATTTTTTTACAATAACAGCCTTCTTGCCTGGTGTACAGTGTGTTGTCTTGGTTCATATTTTTTTACAATCAATAATAGTTAATTAACAATCAATAATAATTATTTTTTATATTTCCATAATTAGTATATCAATTGATAATATATTTCCTTGATCCTCTCTTCTTCAATAGTATTTTCTTTCTTCAGCATTAAACAAATATAATTTTTGATATTTAATGTTATCTATATATAAATGATTAAATAAAAAACATTTTCTTCTATATTTATACCAACAATAATAGCATTCATATGTAGCATTTTTATCAACTTATGTTATGTTCATAAAAGTCATCTTATTAATTCACCATATATCTTATTTTCATAAATCTTGTTTAAACTCAATTTCTCCATAATATTCAAACAATTCTTATCAATCATAATTTTCTCAATAATTAACATCCAAATTTTCCACTTAAATATAGCATCCCAGTATTTTCATATTTCATATATTATAGAAATACTATACTACTTATCTATCATAACATGTACCTATAACATCTTTTCTAATCAATTTATATTTCACTTATATTTGTAAAAATTAATTAAATCACTATATATCCTTTTTAAAAAAATCTTTTTAAGCCTAAATTCCCCACAATATTTCAGTCATTCCTTAATCCTAAATCTTTTGAAACTTAATTTGTCTTTAAAATTCAGACTTTTCCTTCACTTTCATCATCCCAATATTTTTACATTTTGTCGTATAAAAAAATACCATATTAGTTATATCTCTTATCCCACTTATACTAATGGCCCTTTATAGCCAAAGTTATTTTTAGTTTAGTTTATTAATATTTCTATAATGCCCTTCTCCCAAAGGACTCAGGGCGGTGAACAGGGCAAGAATAAAATGCAAAGTTACAAATATTAAGAGAAGATTAAATAGTTGCCCATTAAAAAACAATTAATACAATACATTTATAAAAACCCCAAAAATACAGCAATAAAAACCCCACCAATCCCCCATCAGGCCAGGCCGGCTTGTTCGAATAAAAATGTTTTTAGATCACGGCGAAAGGAGCGAAGATCGGGCGCCATCCAGAGCTCTACCGGTAACTGATTCCATAGTTCCGGAGCGCCCACAGAGAAGGATCTCCCCCTGGGGGCCACCAATCGACATTCTCTGATCGGTGGCACCCTGAGGAGTCCCTTTCTGTGGGAACGCGCAGGGCGCAGGGAGGTTGATGCCGGCAGCAGGTGTTCCCTGAGGTACTCCGGACCCCTGCCATGTAGTGCTTTAAACACCATTACTAGTTTGTTTATTTATCCATATTCAAACAAGTGTTTGCTCATATAATATTCTATCTGGTAGGGTGAGTCAAGTCTCTTAAGTCCATCTCTAATCTTCCTTTGCCAAATTGTTTTCCAAATTAATATTTTTGAGCTGTCAAACAGTTCTTATATTTTTGTAGTTGTTGTTGTTAGGCGTAGAGGATACATAATACATAAAATGTACGCTTTTTGACTCCCAAACAGTGATTCTCCTAGCAGTGTCCACTTTGTTAAGTCTTCTTTCTTCTCAGGTTTATTTTGACGTTCTAATGCATAAGGTATCTTTTCCAGATTTATTGTTGTATCCAAAACCTGTGAAGTTTTTCTTGTTTGTATTGAGTTATAGTTCCCTTCATTTGTGACTTTATCAATTAAGTCATTTTTTTCTGGTTCACATTCTGTTATCTGATTTGTTTGTTCATTCTTTACCATCATTCTTTGAATGTTTTTTTGATTGTAGATTTAAATTAGAAGTATATTCCTTTATGTTATCAAAGTTATGTTTATTCTCATGGTTTAGAGCCAGGGCTTTTTTTCTCACAGAACGCTCAGAATGGAGTTCTGGCACCTTTTTTGGATGGAACCTTGTAGGGTAGGCAAGGCGGGTTGTATGACACGTGTGAGTTCCGGCACCTTTTTCTTTTACAAAAAAAAGCACTGTTTAGAGCTATTATGATTTGTATCTGTCATAGCATTGCATAAATTTCTTCTTGGAAAGTATTTGTCTTGTCTTGAAATGTTGCTTCTAGAGGTCTTTGATCTTTCTGGTTCAATCCTTCAAGAGTAGATATTAAGTGTGGCTTTTTATCATTTTTTAATGAATATGTCATATCCATGTTGTCTCCCCCTTTTGAGTAATCCATTATAAGTGCCATAGTCTCTGTAATTAGCCTTGTCAAGCTAGCCAAAACTCAAAATCCAAACAGTCCAATTTTATATAGTTCTTGTCTTTATATATAGTTTCTATAATCCACTGTAATTTTCAATTGTCAAGGTTTCAGTAAAATCAATGTTTTATAACAATTCTTTCCTTCAGGAGTCAATTGTCAACCAGTCAGAATTGCAATTCAGTATATTTAGCCACCTTAAATCCTTCCTATAACTTTCCTTCTCAAGACTTAGTCATAGATCAAAGTTTTTAAAATAATGCATAAGTTTAGGCCACAATCAAAATATTTCCTTTCCCTCAAACACTTTCCAATCTTATGGCTGGTCCAGGATACAATATCTTCTTTGTCTCCTGGCAACTATCTTCTTAAAGGTTATTACAGTTCATGGGAACATATTTTTCTTTGTTTCTGGGTGTTGTCTTTAATGTGATATATTCTAGTCGTCCACTAGATGTCAGCAAATATTGTTTTCCAGCTCTTTCAGGCAAGAAGTTCTTATTTTTCTTTTTTTTAATGATTTCATCAAAATCCTTTAGAATATAATCTTAGCAGTTTGTTTTAGTTTGTAAGTTTGATCAGATTGTAGTATTTTAAATTTAATTTCAATATGTTTCTTTCCTCCTTAAAAGTTAATTTGCTGCTTCCGTCTATGGGGGAATGGGAATGTAGTCCCCTCCCCTCACTTTTGGAGTTTTTTTGCTTTGAGGATCTTTCTCAGGGACTTAGTTGCAAAATAAGGGAGAGAAGATCAAATACTCTCAACAATTCCAAGCACACTGTTCACTGTTGTTCTGGTTAGTGCTCTTGGACTTCTCAGCTGCAGGTAGCTTGGGCTAGACACTGGCATGCGGCTAGCCTTTCTCCTGTTGAGTTTAGAGGGCTTTCCCTGAATCAAATGAAGCAATTGCTGTCGCTTCATGATCAACGGAGTGCCCCTCCTTCATGGTCACCTCTTTGGGGCAACTTCAAACCCATCTACGGTCCCCCTGGCAGGGCAAAACTAGCCATGGGGAACAGAGGTCTGCTCTTGCACAGCCATGCGCTACTGGTTCAAAACCGGACAGATGTGGCATAGTTTCTGCTGAACTTTTGAAGATAATCTTTTAAGGATGATAAGGGACAATTAAATCACTTTTAAAAGACAAGCAATACATCTAGGAAGTTGAATCTTAAATATTTGGATAGTTTATTTTTCTTAAAAAAGAGACATGGAAGTATTTTATTGGTGGGTAAATGCATATGTAAACATTGCTTATAAAGAGTCCCTATTTAAGTCAGCAAAGTTATGATGATAATTCTGTCTAGAATTGCATGCTTTCACTGCATTACGCTTAAAGCACTTGGTGCATGTGTTTTACTTCCTGTCCCCTGCTCTTGTTTATGCACATTTATAAATATTTGTAGATATCCTAATTCACAGGGGACTTCTAGAAAATACTGATACTAGAAATATTACTCCTCTTTGATTGTTTATTTTTGACTGTCTCAAACTTTTTAAAGGGGACTAGAGTATGGGAGACAGTCACTTGGCAACCTGTTGCTGCAACCTGTTTTAAAATGAGACTTCTTAGAATCTATTTTTTCAATACTTAGGGGCGTCTAGAGATTTCTTAGATGTTCCTAAGAAAAATAAACATAGCAAGTCTGTAGTGTGTATGTGTGTGTATGTATATATATGTGTGTGTGTGTGTGTGTGTGTGTGTGTGTGTGTGTATGTATGTGTGTGTGTGTGTGTGTATACTGCTCAAAAAAATAAAGGGAACACAAGATAAGACATCCTACTATTAAATACAGTACGTTGTGATGTTTAAGTGTTCCCTTTATTTTTTTGAGCAACATGTGTGTGTGTGTCTCTGTGTCTCTGTGTCTCTCTGTGTGTGTGTGTGTGTATAAACCCTACTGACTCTTTTGTTGTTTGGGTGTTGTGTGTGTTTGTTTTGTTTCCAATTGAACTAAACAACAGACAAAATTCTAACACAACAATGATAACTTGCATAACCAACACACCATCTGACACTTCTACACATAAAAACAACACCACTTCTGACCACAACACCCAAGACACAAATCTTGCAGCTTCACTAAATAACCACACACAACAAAACAAACACACACAACACCCAAACAACAACAGAATATTGAGACCATGATCAAAACTGAAATCTGTCCCACCATGCACAATAAAACAAAAAATAACAAGCCAGATCAAACATCCCACAAAATCACTCACAACTGACAACCACAACACTACTTTCATTCAAACACACCAAACAACCATACAAAACAAGACAGACACACACAACAACCACAAACTAAAAGAGTCTTAAGCTCCGACAAGTCAAACCACACAACAGAGCCGATTTTACAGCAACCAGGCAAAGAAACACGAAGGAGAGCAAATTGCTTACACACTCTGTTATGTATCCAGGTCTTCCTTGCGTCGGACCCACTACATTACACACTTCACGAGGACATCTGCTCCCTTCCACAGCAGAATCAAGCCTGCGACAACCGCACGCAAGGGAACGAGATGACCTCCTTGACTCTATGAAGAGCCTGTCAGCCAGCGCATGACTACACGTGGCGCAATGAGACTTACGCGCCTAACAGCTGATACGTGCCAAGCAGCTGCTACATGCGACTTTTAAAAATCAACCAGAGACCGGCCTTTTCCAGCAAAACCAGAACCACTGTGATTATAAATGAGCGAGCTTATCACGAACACGCCACACCCACATTCCACAATTTGAACGTTATAACTGCCATACAAGTGTATGTACTGACTCCCCTATCATTCAGCCCTTGCTCTGATGATGTCAACAGCTTGTTGATGAAAGCTCAGCAATAAAGAAGAATTTTCTCTTATATCCCGGAGTTCATGTGTGTGTGTGTGTGTGTGTGTGTCTGTGTCTCTCTGTATGTATACATCTACATTGCAGTAATTAGATTTAAAAATGATGTTTACCATGGAAGTGTGATCAGCATTTTGCACTAGAGAACTGTTATTCAACCTCAGCAGCTTTAAGATGTTTAGAACTTCAACCTCCCCAAATTCTCCAACCAGTATGCATAATGGTAAAGTAATTCCAAAATTGTTTGGACACAGTCAGCATCTAATCTTTCTTTTGATTTTCTTACTGGATGAATGAATGATCCTGGGTAATTGGCATGTACTGTATGTGTATGTTAGACCCTTGTAACTTCTTATTCTGTATTGGCTATATTACTTCTACCTGGGCTATATTTCTGGGCTGGTAACTTTATTGTATTCTTTCTCTAGTTGTTAAAATGTTTTTCTACATTTTTATAAGCTACTACATTCTGTAGATTTGTGTTCAGCAATTTTCTCATTTTATTTTGCTCATGATCTGTAGAGAAAATCATTAAACAGTATTGTGTGAATCTTCCCCAGCCATTTTTCCAATGCTGAAAGATACAGTTTGTTTTTCTTGTGTTCTTATATTCTCTGAGCTTGCTCTTTCTCCTGCTGATATTTCATTACCAGGCTTAAATAACATCATTAGTATATTTGGTATTTCATAACTTGTGCTACCAGTCATGGTTGGAGTATTGTTTCTTCCTTGATTGCTTTTGGGGTGGTGAATTGCTTCTTCTTTTATTGTTCTTATTTATCTGGTGGTGGTTGTTGCTTATTTGGATATTAGTTGACAGGTATGTGATGAGAAAGGTTTGGCTTAATCCTTTGCCTCTTACTTTACCTTAGGTAACTTCCCGCCCTTTTTTTTTTTACAGTTTGTAGATAGAGGTTATCTCAATATATCTGTTAATGGTTGATTTGTCACAGGGCCCTGCATCTAGAAATTCACTTAGTTTTGGATCTTGCTTGATCTAAGATATTTAGTTTCCAAGTTAAAATTGTGGCTGCAACTATTGTGAAATTAAGGAGTTTTCATCATGCCTTTTAATTGGCAGTTGATGCTCATAGATGGGTTCTCTTACTTTTCTGTCAGTTTGCCCCTCATAGTGGTTTTCACAATTCTTGCATTGTATGTTATCTTTTCTGGTTGTTGGGCTTGCTCGGGATATTTTGACTATATTCCGTTGGGTCTTTGGGCTACCATGATGCCTAGAGGTTATAGTAACCTACTGATAGTTTCAGAGATGTTTTTGATATATGGTGGAGTTGTCCTTTTCGTGGATTATGTGGTTGTTGGTTGCATGGGTAAACACTTTTTGATGAAGTTGTGGGGATTGTGTGTTGGAAAATTTTATACAGTATAGATGGACTGTTTCTGCTTTTTGCAGTTTTGGTTTATTACAGTGTTCCAACAGAAGAGAGCATATGTAGCTCAGGATTGAACTCTATGGTTCTTGGGACTCTCTGAACTTGGTTGCTTTCTTGCAGAGATTTCATTACCACTCTAGATAATATCATTACTGAGAGAGAAAATAGGTTTTCTGGCTGTTTGTATGCAATAGCTCAACCTGCCAATCTTAGTGGGGATATGAATGCCTCCTTAATAGTTTTTTTTTAATTAGAATAGGGTTTCTTCTGGTGCTGTTCCTGCTTATCCATGTGTTGGCTAGCGAAGAGGGTGTATTCTGGTAGTTTGTTTTCTGATAGGATTTTGATAGTTTATTTTGAATGGTATGTAGAGTTTATCTCTATGTGGCTATTGAGGGCTGATTTGTCTAAATGCTAAATAGGTAATGAGGCATTCTGTAGTAGATCTTATAGAGATCAATAATTTCCACAAATAAGGGTATTTCCTTGAGCCGTTCAGGATCAAACTCCTGGCTGTGGGCAGAGTCAGCCTGCAATACTGCGTTCTAACCACTACAACACTATGACTTCATATTCATTGATCAATTTGTGTGATTTGTCCTGTTTTGGTTAGATCATTAAAGGTTTTCCCAATTACAAAAAAAAAAACCCTTTGAGATATTGCTTTGAATTTTTAAAAAGAATTTCAATAAATTTGCTCTTTTCTATTTTCCTTTTTCTATCTGAATATCATAGCATCATTTACTATGGAGTTTATTATTGTTTAATTGCATATCTCCTGATTTATTAAAATGATGTCCTGCTATCGCTAGTTAGCCATGCTTTTCACAATTTACAGATACTTTTCCCATTTTAATTTGGGAGGGGTATTTTTTTCCATTTTACAATGCTCTGTTGAGAGTCAGTGAGGGATTATATACTCAATGTAATAATGCAGACAATATGATTTGGCTGTAGATAGCAGCATCTGCAGACTCTCACTACTTTCATCAGAATGACAGAAACAACACTGTGCCACATGATCTACTGCTTTGGAATGATGCTATAATGTTGTTGAATTATGCTGATCCCCATGGACAACCCTGGCTGTTGGCCTTCATTTGTTCATTTGTAGACGTCTCCAACCTAACTAAGAATGTTTAATTCTTCATAATGGTACATAATGCTACAAAACAAAACATGGAAGGTTTATTTTTTCCCAATTATTAGTTTGCATATTTATATCCAATATTTATATCCGACTGCAATCCTAATGGACTCAGAAACTGGATACTAAGTTAATAGACAGAAGGAAATAACAAGGTAAATTCATTACCTTTCTTGTATTATAGAAAATAGAATGGGACAACTCGCTGCTGCCGACACGCCCTGTTCATCTCATTCCAGTCAACTCACCCCAGTCAATTTATCATGGGACAACTCACTGGGGACTTTTCAACTCAGCACAACTCAAGAGAGGGATAAGTGAATTTGGACTCCACAGTCTGGTTCACCCCAGCTTTGAGGACTTCTAACTTAAGAAGTTCAAATCTAAAGCAAGACAAGGCCCGCTGTAATTCACTTGTCCTCTCTTGAGTTACCCCATGGTGAATTGTCCCACAGTGAGTTGGCTGCAGCAAGTCAAACAGGCCAGGTCAGCTGGGGTGAGTTGTCCTAGACCCCTATGGAAAATGCAGTTCTTGATTAAACTGCATTAAATAGTAATTTAATGGATTAAATAGTAATTTGGTTACCGTAGATTCCGGCGTATAAGACTACTTTTTAACCCATGAAAATCTTCTCAAAAGTCAGGGGTTGTCTTGTGCTGAAACTTTAGGGACAGGGCTGGCTGGAAAACCTGGAGCGGATCTTCCATTTAGTCTGCGCAGGGAAAGCGGGACCAATTGGAGTAGAAGCTGCAGTCTGTGATTTTTTACAGGCTGGGGTCTGGGCTTTTTTCCTTCTAAAGTTGAAGAGCAGCTGTAGGCATGTGGGGAATGCAAGAGCAACTTGAAAGGCAGGTGGGGAATGCATAGCCAGAACAGCAGCTTAGCTCTAAGGACACATTTGACTCAGGAACTGGGCGGGCTGGCTGGAAAACCTGGAGCGGATCTCCCATTTGGTCTTTTTTTTAATCCCATTTATATCCCACCCTTCTCCGAAGACTCAGGGCGGCTTACAATTTAAAGCACAAATCAATGTGCTTAGCAATAGCCTTCATTCTATGTATATGCCTGCCTATTAGAGCTTTCACCCCCCCCCAGCAGCATTATTACAAAGTCAGCTTATTGCTCCCAACAATCTGAGTCCTCATTTTACCTACCTCAGAAGGATGGAAGGCTGACTCAACCTTGAGCCTGGTGGGATGAGAACCTGCACTAATTGCAGGCAGCTGGGGTTACTTAAGGCTCTGCGCAGGGAAAGCTTTAGAGTGAATTAGGAAAAGTGAAAAAGTGAATTAGGAAAATAGGAAAAGGGTTGCTGGAATTGGGTATGTGTAGTTTAATGAAGAGAAGGGTAAGGGGTAACATGATAGCAGTGTTCCGATATTTCAGGGGCTGCCACAAAGAAGAGGGAACCAGGCTGTTCTCCAGAGTACCTGAGAGCAGGACACGAAGCAATGGATGGAAACTAGTCAAGGAGAGAAGCAACCTAGAACTAAGGAGAAACTTCCTGACAGTTAGAACAATTAACCAGTGGAACAACCTGCCTCCAGAAGTGGTGAATGCTGCAACACTGGAAGTTTTTAAGAAGAGACTGGCCAGCCATTTGTCTGAAATGGTATAGGGTTTCCTGCCTTAGCAGGGGGTTGGACTAGATGACCTCCAAGGTCCCTTCCAACTTATTATTATTATTATTATTATTATTATTATTATTATTATTATTATTATTATTATTAAAGTTTAATCCACTTGCACTGTTTTATGTTTACATGTTTGATGACAAACAGCCTTATGTTTATAAGTGACAGTTTTCCTACTAAGTACCTGCATGTAATAAGCATTTGAATTAATATTACCATATTAAAATCAAATCTGATGTTTTTTAATTTTTATTTGTTGTGCGTTGGAAGAGGGGTAGTCTTATACGGCGAGTATAGCCCAAACCCTATAATTTAACAGGAAATGTAGGGGGTCGTCTTATACGCCCAGTCGTCTTATACGCCGGAAAATATGGTATCTATGTGAAATGTCAGTAGGGAAATATTACTTTAAAGAGGACAACAAAATCTATTGGTTTTTTCAATTTTGATCCAGTTTGAGTCTTCCTGTACATCCGATTTTAAAATGGAAATAAATATCCCAGTACAGATCTCCTATTTCCCCTCGGCTTTTTCTGTTAGCACTATAAAAAGGTAAAGGTAAAGGATCCCCCGCACATGTGTGCTAGTCGTTTCTGACTCTAGGGACCGGTGCTCATCTCTGTTTCAAAGCCGAAGAGCCAGCGCTTGTCCAAGGATGTCTCCGTGGTCATGTGGCCGGCATGACTGGACGCCAAAGGTGCACGGAATGCTGTTACCTTCCCACTGTAGTGGTCCCTATTTTTCTACTTGCATTTTTATGTGCTTTCGAACTGCTAGGTTGGCAGAAGCTGGGACGAGTAACAGGTGCTCACTCTGCTACGCGGCACTCGGGATTCGACCCGCCAAACTGCCGACCTTCTGATTGACAAGCTCAGCGTCCTAACCCACTGAGCCACCGCGTCACTTATAGTTAGCACTATAAGGCACGAATAATGCACACATGTCCAAACAGATATGAAGTATAATGTGTATTTATACACATAGATGTTATTATTATGGAAGGTGTGTATGCACGCATGGGTGAATATGACAAGAGAAGGAATGAGTGAGGTGACTCTGCTCTTAATTGTTTTTTTCAAAGACTATCTAGTGCTATTCTTAGAAGATCATGAGAATGAGGAAGGGCAACTATGCCTTTATTTATTTATTTACTGTTTCCATTTGACTTTTCTAATTATATGATCTTCAGTCAGCTAACCAATACTATGAAAAATGCAAAACAAAAATTAAAATCAATATAAAATCTAAAAGCTCAGAGAAAAAGGCAATCTACTATCTCAATTGAAGTTAAATGAATTCTGGACTGAACTATCAGACAATACCTCTGCTAATCCTCAGAATTCTACTATTTTTAGACATGCTTTCCATTAAATCTCTAGAGAAAGAAAATAATGAGGGCACTCAGTAGGAAAGTCCCATGAGGCTTCCTTCCTGCCAATATACCAAATGGACTTTAAGCAGCTAAAGCATTTGAATAAAGTAACAGTGATGGAAGATGAAGAATGAATGCAGCTGAATTCAAGTGTGAGTCCAGGTAGTGATGAGAGTGGTGAGTGGCAGCATTTCTTACCCTCCTTGTTTTAGTAGAATGTCATCCAGAAACACTATACAGGGTAACCCAGTTGTGAAAGAAATAGGCAGAAGAGCTTCATTCAGGCATTTGTGACAGGTTTCTGAGATCTTTTGCTAATAAAATTGCTCATATTTGTGCAGATCTAGATGCCATATTGCCTTAATCTAAGGGTTTCAAGATCTCTGGGAATATTCTGAGTTTTAGACTCTCAGGAAGTGGATAGGGTTCTTGAATTCAATTACCTGTGGACTGCCTCACTGTCTGGAACTATTAATACTTCTTTAGATGGTACTCCCCCATCTACAGAGAACATTTCTAAATCCCATTATCTGCCCATAAATCTCTTGATCTGAAGTCTCCAGCTTTTCATTTTTAGGAAAAGTACTGGAGAAGGTCATCAGACAATAGCTACAAAAGATCTTGGGTGAATCAGATTACCTCAGATCTTTTCATTCAGAATGCAGATGTGAGTATGAGATTCAAACTGCAAAGATCACTCTTATGAATAACATCTATAGAGATTTTGAATATTGCTTTCCTGCTTTGAGTAGATATGTCAGAAAAGTTTGACAATAAAAACCATGAAGAACCCCTGAATCAGTTTGGGATGTGGGGCTGTACAGTGTTTCTAGTTTTTCCTGAGTAAGTGCTGCTAAAAAAAAAAGTATGAAAGAGGGCCATTGAAGACCTTGGGTATTCAGTATGGAATATTGTTAAATTCTACTTGTCTGACAAGGAAGCAAACCCAGGTAGATTTCCTGAGGCATCCTTAAAGCTAATCTAAGGCCAAAACAAACACTGAAAACTATGAGAGCAAATTCCTAGCTTCACCTAAAGGTAAAGGTAAAGGTTCCCCCGCACATGCGTGTTAGTCGTTTCCAACTCCGTTTCAAAGCCGAAGAGCCAGTGCTTGTCTGAGGACGACTCCTTGGTCATGTGGCCAACATGACTAGACACCAAAGGCGCACAGAACGCTGTTACCTTCCCACTGTAGTGGTTCCTATTTTTCTACTTGCATTTTTATGTGCTTTTGAACTGCTAGGTTGGCAGAAGCTGGGACGAGTAACAAGCGCTCACTCTGTTACGCGGCACCCAGGATTCGACCTGCCAAACTGCCGACCTTCTGATTGACAAGTTCAGCGTCCTAACCCACTGAGCCACCACGTCCCTATAGCTTCACCTATAGGGAGCTAATTAAGGAATCTCTCTGAAATGTTTTCTTCTCCATCTACACTCTGTTACATTTTCTCAGATAATCAAAATGCTTCTTCCAATGGTTTTACACAGTTTCTCACAGGTGATACATGATTTTGCTTTGTCCCCAGTGTTACGTAAAATATGTACATAACAGGAAGGAGATTTTGTATCTTTTGTTTGAAAGCACCAAAGACTTCAATGGGCCCAAACAAGCTAAATCCCAGTACACAGAGCTACTGATTGTAGAGAAAATAGTCAAGAAGCTTGTCTCCATGCTCATTCTAGATACACGGCCATTTTAGATATACCTCCAAAGGAACAGATCTAAAGCTTGGAGTTATTGTGAATTTGTTGCACCTTCAGGACAACAAATGGAGTCCATAACTGGGGACCTTTTCCCCATCTTTGACTTATATTTGAGGTGCAGAGCTGTTAAAGCAGGATGTTGTACCAACAGTGATTTATTCCCTCATTGCATCTAGATTAGAATAGCAATAGCAATAGCACTTGGACTTATACCACTTCATAGTGCTTTACAGCCCTCTTTAAGCAATCTGTGTCCTCATTTTACCCACCTTGGAAGAATGGAAGGCTGAGTCAACCTTGAGCTGGTGAGAATTGAACTGCTGGCAGTCAACAGAATTTGCTTCCAATACCGCATTTTAACCACTGCACCACCACGGCTCTCAGTAACAGTTTTCTTAGGACTGTCTTTGAAGACTATTTGAAAATTGGATTTAGTACAAAATATAGAAGCCCACATGTTGACTGGTGAGAAATCTTTCTGCAACATAACATTAATGTTGCAGAAGGTATATGTTTCTAAGTGCAATTCAAGGTACCAAGATTACTATAAAACCTATTATTTTGGTCTGGAATATCATGGGAACCCTTTCCTTCAGTAAAATCTTCTCAACCTATGAAATAATCTGGGAAGGAATGTTGGAAGTCTTCTTTTTCAGGAACGTAGGGAAACATGAGCCCAATAGCATCCCTCGTTACCCTCAAATAAATTGCTCTCCTAGAGACTTTAACATTTCCTATTTAGCTAAGAAAACTAAGATCATGGCATCCGGCTCTCTCAATTCCTGGCAAATAGATGGGGAAGAAATGGAGGTAGTGACAGATTTTATTTTCCTTGGCTCCAAGATCACTGCAGATGGGGACCATAGCCAAGAAATTAAAAGATGCTTGCTCCTGGGGAGGAAAGCCATGGCAAATCTAGACAGCACACTAAAAAGCAGAGACATCACCCTGTCAACAAAAGTGTGTATAGTCAAGGATATGGTCTTCCCAGTTGCAATGTATGGCAGTGAAAGTTGGACCATAAGAAAGGCTGAGTGCCAAAGAATTGAGGCCTTTGAACTATGGTGCTGGAGAAGACTCCTGCGAGTCCCTTGGACTGCAAGGTGATCAAACTGGTCAGTCCTAGAGGAGATCAACCCCAACTGCTCTTTAGAAGGCCAGATCCTGAAGTTGAAACTCAAATACTTTGGCCACCTAATGAGAAGGAAGGACTCACTGGAGAAGAGCCTAATGCTGGGAAAGATTGAGGCCAATAGAAGAAGGGGATGACAGAGAATGAGGTGGCTGGATGGAGACACTGAAGCAGTAGGCATGAGCTTAAATGGACTCTAGAAGATGGTAGAGGACAGAAAGGCCTGGAGGAACATTGTCCACAGAGTCGTGATGGGTCGGACACGACTTCACAGGTAACAACAACATTTAGCTAATATTTTAAGGGAAAACCCTGATTATTGCAGCAAACATTTTGAGGTTGAATGAGATTGTGGCTCATTTTTGAAATTCGTTGTTTAACTTCCTTGTCATTACTTGTTAACAGTTGTTGTTGTTGTTGTTTTTCATTGATATTTATGAAATATTTATTTATGATATTTAGGTAAGCCATCAGGAATTTCTTTAATGAAGATAGGGTAGAAATATTGTAGAATAAAGTCAAATAAAAATAACGCATGGATGTCTGTCAATTATATCGAATTTTGTGTTAATTAGTGATAGAGGGACCAGGCATACTGAAAAGCCACTCCATTAGAAAACTGTTCCATCAATTAAAGATTTAACATGATTAAGTTAAGCTGACAATAAACAACAATATTACTGCTAATGAACATCATTATCTGTACTTGTAGTCAGGACAGCTAGAATCTTAATTATTCTTTTCTAAAATCAAGGAGATTGGACCCTTAACTCCATAGAACTATGCAAAGTTAGCTGCATCTTTCCCATTAATAAAAAGATTTGGTGTAGCTAGCTCTGCCAGGATTCAGCTGTAATTCTGTGCATCTTGTGTAAATGTATAGAAGATAGCTTCTTAATAGGCTGGTTATAGGCAGTAATAGATGTAGTAGAAATAATAAATTGCTGCATACCTTTCTTATGCAGGGGGATGGGGGAGGCAGATGAGAGCCCCCAACTTTAGGCTAACTGCTTGGGTGAACCAAGCTTCAAATGTTATCTTTTTCCTGAATTATTCAATATAAAGCTGACATTATTTGAAAGACATTTTGTCAGATGAAGATAGTCATGTCTGCCATCACTTGCTTGTTTGGGGACCTTTTATTAAGATATTGCATTGTATTAAAAAAATGTAAAGGTGGAAAGCTACAGAAAACATTTAAAGTGCATTGATCTCATCACTCTTCTTTTCCCTGAGACATACCTGGTAAGAAGATTGTAACAACCATCCCACTATTTTCATCCAGCCTCTGCACGAAATGCATCTTTCATGATATGCAGATTGCTTTTCAGAACTGCAAAACCTGCCAACATTCATTCCAGCATTGCCAAGAGTACGAGCGAAAAACAGTTTTGCTATGTTTGACATGTTTTAACTTTCTGAATGTTGCTGCCAACTTTCCCCACATTAAATTGAGAGAGAAAGCGAGCGAGCGAGAACGACAGACAGCCTGCTATGTTGGTAGAATTGGCGCTTATATCCTTGCCTTTCCCTGGAGTGAAGATGACAGTATTTCAAGAAGAAGAGACATGAGTGGAGTTCTCTGATTGTACTTCACTTGTGATTTTCTTTCAGGTTTCTGTGAAAATCAAACCAATCAAGAGTTAAATTGCATTAAATGTGACTCTCTTTTTCCAAAGCAACTTTGGAACTAAGTGGGTGAGTGGATGAATGTTACCAAAAATATCATCTTCCTCACAGACTACGCTTTCTGGTAATTCTGGTAATGCCTAATAGACAAAATCATTATAATCATCTAGTTTAAATTAGTGAATTTAACATGTCTACAATTAACTTCTGAAATCAAATACGGGCAAATGATTGAGGGATTTTACCCCTAATGGGAAACAGGAACAGGCTTTGAATGGTATGTGAGGGGCCAGATTTCAAGAAAGGAGTTGAGACCAGGACTGTATTAAGTTAAAATTAAATTAATGAAAATTAAAGAAATTGATTAAGTATAATTTATCTGATTAATCCATATGTTTTTTTATTATATTTTCATTCTGTCACATTACAAATTATAATTTGAAGAGGCTGTACGAAACGCTAGACTTCAGGTTCTGCATCCCCGATCTGTAGTATTTGTATTATATAAACCTGAATAAATGGATTCTAAATTTCTGCTAGACAGCAAATTAGACTTGGTCCACATATCATAGCTGTTATAGTCAATCTGTGGGATGTATCAACGCAATCATACAGGAATTTGCCACGTGGATAGTGTTTTATTTTTTCGCATAAACTTAAGGGAGCCACAAAAATATATTCTGAATACACAGTGAATCAACATGGATGCTAAAGTTCATCAGGTGGTATAAGGTTGAACCTTTACTGCTGGGTGTAAAATATAAAACACTCATATTGTTGAACTTGAATCCACCATCTGAAGTTATAGATTAATAAAATAATATTGCTTTAGTCAGTAATATGACTTTGATGCTAATAACATAATTTCACTAATTAAAGTAAATAGCCTATTCTCCTGTCCTAAATGAGGACACCTGGGTGAAATGAGGACACAAATGATGAACAAATTTAGATGTTTCTTTTCTTTCTTTGAAACAGATGCTTCTGGTTATACAAAATACTAAAATAAAAGCTTCCACTTAGATGTAAGCTTCCACTTACATCTACTTACAATAGATGTACGCAGCATGCTTAAATCGGTTATTGACTTAACCATTTTCTGCTTATTATTTTAAGAATTTATACAGTTAATAGAACCATAGCATAACAATTGATACAGTTAAAAAGTGCTATGATCTAACCAAATCAGATTGGGCTATAAAAAATCTAACCAAGATTAGCAATGCCAAATTTTAGCATAAAGCACTTGGGAAGTGCACATCGAGATTTACACGCCAAACAACTGGGAGGAGGGAGTTTTGAATTTCAGTCCGAAACCAGCTTTTACATCAAAGTCAGAACTATTGAGTCTATATGTGAGCGAGCAGGTGGTGAGCATGCTGTATATACGTTCTATGTTCTGACCATTAAAATGGTCACACAAGTGAACAGGTTCTCCTGATCTTCAGCCCTTACTCTGATGATGTCAACAGCTAGTTGACGAAAGGTCAGTAATAAAAAGGCTATCCTTATATCTCAGAGTTCACTAATTTTATTGATTTTTAAAATGTCTACACCTGGGATTCAAGAAATGATACATATACATACACACACACACACACACACACACACACACACATTGTTGTTGTTGTTAGCTGCGAAGTCATGTCTGACCCATCACGACCCTATGGACAACGTTCCTCCAAGCCTTCCTGTCCTCTACCATCTTCTGGAGTCCATTTAAGCTCACGCCTACTGCTTCAGTGACTCCATCCAGCCACCTCATTCTCTGTCGTCCCTTTCTTCTATTGCCCTCAATCTTTCCCAGCATTAGGCTCTTCTCCAGTGAGTCCTTCCTTCTCATTAGGTGGCCAAAGTATTTGAGTTTTAGCTTCAGGATCTGGCCTTCTAAAGAGCAGTCAGGGTTGATCTCCTCTAGGACTGACTGGTTTGATCGCCTTGCAGTCCAAGGGACTCGCAGGAGTCTTCTCCAGCACCATAGCTCAAAGGCCTCAATTCTTTGGTGCTTGGCCTTTCTTATGGTCCAACTTTCTCTGCCATACATTGCAACACACACACATAGAGAAGAGCAACAAAGATGATTAGGGGGACCTGAGGCTAAAACATATAGGGAACGGTTCCTGGAATTGGGTATGTGTAGTTTAACGTAGAGAAGGGTGAGGGGTGACATGATAGCAGTGTTCCAATATCTCAGGGACTGCCACAAAGAAGAGGGAGTCAAGCTATTCTCCAAAGCACCTGAAAGCAGGACAAGAAGTAACGGATGGAAACTAATCAAGGAGAGAAGCAACCTAGAACTAAGGAGAAACTTCCTATACTACATTAATACTAATAACACATACACTGGCAACATTGGCAGCATAAAGACTGTTCTATATGTGCCAAATAAATAATTTTCTTTTTTACCTATTCATGTAATATAGTACATCAAATGCAAATTTAAATGGTGTTTTTTTCCCAATTGGTGGGGAACAAACTTGTGGCCCTAATTTTGCTGGATTAAAGTCCCTGTAGGTACAGTATTTTTTACAACAAAGCATCTGTAGGCAGTTTGATTGATTGCCAATAATTTTACACACTATATTTCAACAAGACATGGAAGTCCACATATTCCTTACAGTAGAGAAATATGATGAAGCTAGTGAAAATTCCTGACTATGTTTCACTTATACTGTATTTCAATGGTCACCTGCAACAGCATCTGAAGACTAATCAACAATCATCTGAGCAATTAAAAAGAAAACTGCAAAACATTTGGTTTCATTACTAGAACTTTTTTGTGACGAAGTCTACCTATTAGCAAATCTAGAATGAAAACAACCAAGAGAGGCTTAACTATAATCAGAGTACTTCATATATTGTTGTTTTCATGTTAACATGCCACAGCCAGCACATCTTTGTGAAGTAACATCAGTTTAATATAATATAGCATGATTTAAGATTGTCAGCAAAAGCCAGAAATTCTTCTTTTATAGGATTGTAGAATTATGAATCTTGCTCTCAATTGGTTACATTAGCCTGTTTCTCATGCTGAAAAGAGCTCAGCTGGAAAGCAGACTTAGCCTGAATTTCTAAAACATAGCTCTAGCATCATAATTTAAGTACTTATTTTTCTATGTGAACTATTATGACAAATGTAATTTTCTCAAAATATTTTCCATTAGAGCAGGAACTTGGAAAATTGCAATTTATTTCAACTCTAATTAATACTGTAGTAGATATATCAGACTTTTATGGCATTCAGTTAATAAACCAACTCCTGCTTCCTCTACAAAATGAATGACTTTAACTGACACATAAGTATGTTCAGAAATCAAAACAGAGAATTATGAATAAATAATTTCTCATAATCCTACCCTTTCATGACATCTCACATTTTTTCCTCTACCCCGTTTTCAAGCAATAGTTCTAAAATCTGTTTATTTTTTTAAAATTTTCCTTAACTGAAATCCCTGCATTTTAATCTTCAACCCCAACCCATCAGGTTTCTAAGACATGATTTCATATTTCTAATGCTTTAGTGCCCTGTGCCATATTATCCATTTGCGCCACATTTTTGCAATAATTGTACTTTATTTGATAAAAGCATCTATACACCATCGTAAATTATGAGAGTTATGCAGTGTGTACCTATACACCATTCACTACCAGTACATAATGAGGCAGGTTCACTGAAAAGCTTCTAAAAGAGTATTTACAGAAGAAATAAACTACTACCAATTACAGTAGAAGTTTTATTGGGGAATAATATACATTGAGCTGCTCCATGCTATTTTGAAGTATTTACAGTTGTCGAAAATGAATATGATTAACTTTGCGATTGTGCACAGTGTTAGCACGAGAAACAGGGAAATCATGAGTAAAAGAAAGAATTGTCCAAAAGACAACACATGTGCATAACAAAGGCTGTATCCTAATGTAGACATTTATTAAACTACCACAAAATTGTCTACAGTGATTGTCACTAGTTATTTCTCTGGAATTCCAAGCAGTTATTATTCATAGCAAGCTACCTTATACCGTATATGCTTATAAATAACTGATCTTCGTAACTCAGTATTGCTTATACATGATAGTATCTCTCCATGATTTCAAAACATAGATTCTACTGAACTGAAGCTGGATCTGCATCACACAAATCTTATGTTGTGCTGTACCATGGAACAATGATCTTGTGACAAGTGGAAAAAAATCATAGTAAACATATATGCAACAAATGGCAACTACAGCCTAGTGAGATCAAAGTATATTGCACCATTGAATGTATACATCATGTTTATGTGTCTGTGTGCTATTTACACAAATAGTGCATAAATCATCTGGCTTTCAGGATGTTTGCAATGTCAGTGAATTTTTCTTCAGTCAAGTAATAAGGTACCCTGGGTACGAACCTGGTTTTTGAAATTGCCTTATATTTTGATATACATTAATATAGAAAATATGACTGCAGCTTCCTTTATGCTTTCCTTCAATGACAGTATGCATGCACAGATAATGTTACAACCATCTATATGAAGCCGCTGGGAGAGATCATCCGTGGCTTTGGGGTGAAGTATCATCAATATGCTGATGATACCCAGCTTTTCATCTCCACCCCGAACCAACCCAGTGATGACCTCGATGTGATGTCCTGTTGCCTGGAAGCGGTACAGATTTGGATGGGAAAGAACAGACTTCGGCTCAACCCGGCCAAGACTGAGTGGCTTTACATACCGTCATCTTGTTTAGTCCAAGAGGTTCCATCTTTGATTATAGGAGGAGAGATGTGACCTCCCATTGATAGAGCACGCAATCTGGGCATCCTCCTAGATTCACGACTCAGTTTTGAAGATCATATTGGAGTCGTAGCTAGGGGGG